>NC_133333.1:120242385-120562385 GCF_042186555.1 Aquarana catesbeiana | reverse complement strand
TGGGGAGGACCAAGCCGGGTAGAATGAGGGATTATGGAGGAAGGAGAGAAGAGGATTATGTCTAGATTGTAGGCCAAATCGGGTTTTTAACCTATCCAAAATGGATAGGCTGTGTTTGGTAATGGGATTCGTTACTGTTTGGCATTGCATTGGGTTTAGCCAAAGAAGATTTGCAATGGATAGAGGGTCACAATCGACCAATTCTACAGCTACCCAAAGTGGGATTTCTGTCTTAGCGTGGTATTTGGAAAGTTGTGATAATTGGGCTGCATAATAATATTTTGTAAAATCTGATACACCTAGACCACCATGAATTTTAGGAGCATATAGGGTATGTTTAGGAATTTGAGGTTTTGTCTTACCCCAGATAAAATGTAAGGTTTTATGTTGTATGATGAAGTAATGCATAAGAAGTGTGATGGTATAGCTATAGGGAGTACTCGAAAAAGATATAAGAGTTTATAGACATTTTTATTGCCCCGTACACACGGTCGGACTTTGTTCGGACATTCCGACAACAAAATCCTAGGATTTTTTCCGACGGATGTTGGCTCAAACTTGTTTTGCCTACACACGGTCGCACAAAGTTGTCGGAATTTCCGATCGCCAAGAACGCGGTGACGTACACCACGTACGACGAGACTAGAAAAGGCTGGTTCAGAACCAAGCGCGGCACCCTTTGGGCTCCTTTTGCTAATCTCGTGTTAGTAAAAGTATGGTGAGAGACGATTCGCGCTTTTTCAGACTCGTGGCTTTCAGATCGTTTTCTGCGGTTCAGTTTGTGCTTGTGGGTTTGAATCTGCTCTTCAGTGCGTGCAGTCAGTTCGTATCAGAGTTTTCTGTGCGATCTTGCCCGCTCGTTGCTGTTTTTCAGGTCGCTCTTCACAGGCCTTGCTGTTCTTCAGTGCGTTCTGTTACTTCGTTCTGAGCAGCCGACCGTTTTCTAGCCATGTTGCGTATGTGTACTCCTCGTAGAGTTCGTGCTGTGCGGGGGCTTGGTGTTGGGGTCTTTACCTTGACACAAATCCAGTCCATGAACAGGGTGGGGAGGAGTTCATGGACCAAGAATTGGTTGCTCCAGCGTGACCAGTTCTGTCACATGCCTTTGCTCCGTGAGATCCGTGAGAATAATCCTGATGATTTCAGGAACTTTCTCAGGATGACGGACCCCGTATTTCACCGTTTGTTGGCTTCGCTGACCCCCTATATCAGCAGGCAGGATACCTGCATGAGGCAAGCCATCACTCCGGAGCAGAGGTTGGTCACTACCTTGCGGTATTTGGCCACAGGGAGAAGCCTGCAGGACCTCAAGTTCTCGACAGGCATCTCCCCCCAGGCTCTGGGGATCATTATCCCAGAGACCTGTTCTGCCATCATCCAGGTCCTGCAGAAGGAGTATATGAAGGTAAGATTTTTATCCTTTAATATCACATTTTATTGTATTGAATGTTTGATAATATATTGTATTTCTTTCCTCATTCCCTAATTACCATGATTGTAATAATCTGTGAATGTCCCCTTTGTCCTCATGCATGCTGGATTTTTATGTAATTATTATTTTAGATCCTTAATACATATTTGCCCTTCAATAACCTCCCCAGCATGCTGTCTCCTGCCCTATATTCACCTCATGTAGTCACTTAACAATGTATTTTATCAGCTCCATAGTAGTGCTTTACCCCAAACACCCCCTAAAATGTTTGGAAATGTTATTTTTGATTTAAATTCAGGCAGAGTGCCAGAGGCTTTTTTTTGTGGTGTCCCCAAATTTTTAGTAACCCTCCCTCCCCCAACTGCTAAGTCAGCTGATCACAATTCTCTATCCTCAATCATCTATCTGCTGACTTTGCCAAACCCATACACACTATACCCATCTCTTTACTGGTGAGATTTATGGATGAATTCCCCAAAGCATGTAGTGCAAGGGCCTGCCTGTATACTTTCCAACGGTACTGTTTAAAGTTTTTGGATCCTATTATTATCTTGATAGGTAATAGCAGAATGTTCAAATGTCCTCAAATGTGTACAGTGTGTATTTATATCTTTGTATTATGACACTTCTTACCTGTCCAGTGGTCTGCCAATAGTGTAACTAAGGAGGGGCTGTTCCAAGTAATACCCTGTATTTAGGCATTCATCTCTCAATGAAGTGAAGAGGGTTACCTGTCCAAGAATTCCCCCCCCCTATAATGTTAGAAATGGCTCATGAGAGGGGGGAGGGGGAATATGATAGGTGTACCTTATACTTTGTTGTTGTTAAATTCCCCTTAGTAAATGCTATCTGGAGGTTGCCCCATAATGTTTGTGTATAATCTGCTTGCCATGTTTCTGTGAAAAAATAGTAATGTTTATTGTTTTTTCCTCAACAGTTTCCTTCAACGCCACAGAAATGGCAGACTGTGGCCTCCCACTTTGCCCAGCGGTGGGACTTTCCTAACTGCGGAGGGGCAATTGATGGGAAACATGTCCACATCGTCCCACCACCCAACTCGGGGTCGTACTATTATAATTACAAAGGGGTTTAATAGTATAGTGATGTTGGCGGTGGTGTCGGCTAATTACGAGTTCTTGTATGTGGACGTGGGGAAGAATGGCCGGATGTCCGATGGTGGAGTGATCACCCAGACGGAGTTCTACAGGCGTCTCCAGAATGGCAGCTTGGACTTACCACCTCCAGAGGACAATGTTGAAGGTCTCCCATTTGTGTTCGTTGCTGATGAAGCATTTGCGCTGGGGGACCACCTGATGCGGCCATTCCCGATGAGGACCCTCACCCCGGAACAGAGGGTTTTTAATTACCGGCTGGCCAGAGCCCGAAGAGTGGTGGAGAACACATTTGGAATCCTGGCCAGCCGGTTCCGATTATTTCTGACACCCATCCATATGGCGGAGTATAAACTGAACCATATAATACTTGCCTGCTGTGTTCTCCATAATTTTTTAAGAAAACATTCAGCAAACTATGCTGGCTCAGTTGGGCCTGAGGCTGGAATCCCTAATCCATCAACACTGACGGCGCTTGAAAGTGGCCGTCCTGGCTTGCCCTCCCTGAATGCCCGTGATGTCCGGTTACGCTACCTGGAGTTCTTTGCGGGTAGGGGGGCTATCAATATGCCAGACAATCTGTGACACCTTTTTCAAATAAAAAACAACCAAAAGAAATTCTTTGTGGACATTTACTGCTTGTGTTTGTTTTAGCTGACCCTGACAGAAATGTGTTGAGTGCAGAAAATGTCGTGATTGGGTAACCTTATAAAAAACAGTGTTGGCTGGTACTTCCTAAATGCAAAAACACATTTCACTACAAGTGCACTTGCAACTGCACTGAACCTGCACTTGTAGTGCAAAGTGTATTTGCCCTTAGGAAATAACCCCCATTTTTGCATAAAACAGCAATTACATCACCCCAAAAGTGTTGTAGTGTTGAGACAATAATCCACACATTCTTGAGTAAGGCACTTTTTTATACCTGCACAATCACATGTGCATTTCCCAAAGGTTTTTAAAACAAACCAACATGTTTGTTGTATAACAATGTTTGCAGTAGCATTATCAAAAATCGAAATATCCATTTCAGATAAAACAGGCCTGTGTAAAACCAACAAGAAAGCCAAAAAACTTGAACTTACAAAGTTCACATTAGGTAAAACCTGAAGGCTATATCAGACATCAGTATTTAGGAACTGGGTTTGATATAGCGTTCAGATGGGGGGAAATCACCCCTGGAAAAGCCAAATTTGGAAGATGCACACCAATTTACGAATGTCAACATGTGCTATCTGCCATCAGGGGGGATCAAGGGACGTGTTTTGGGGGAGCAAGCCCTTCCTCAACGCTACTTTATAATTGAGGAAGGGGTTGCACCCCCAAAACGCGTCCATTGATCTCCCGTGATGGCAGATAGCACATGTTGGCACACTGTGTGCATCCTCCAAATTTGGCTTTTCTAAACATAGAAAAAATTTTCGTACGATAAAACAGGTGATTTTGTGGGGTTTAAATTCGCCCCAAAACATCAATGATGTTATTATTTTTTTTAATAACATCACTGATTTGTTGCTGGATGTTTTGCAATTGGAGATTACACCCCATGATCTCCCCGATCAGTATCTGGGCACTTTCAGATGTAAGGCGTTCTGGATCACGATCACCTAAAAAGAGATAAAGAACAAAAAAAAAGGTCTCAAAAATCTGCCACCATCCATCTCTTTTACCTGAGCCTGTGGTCGCAGACACTCACCTGTTGTGGTGCCAATCTCCACCACGTCTTCTTCTTCCTCCTGCTCAGCTTCTTGGGTTGGTATTTCCCCTTCTTCCAGAGGGGGGGGGGTCTCTGGTCTCCTGGGATGAGGGGTGTCCGAGTCTTTTCTCCCCTATGTAAAACAAAAATGGTATAATTAGCACACAGATATTTGATGACAGAACTAGAAATAGGAAACATTGCTTGGAAGTGGGGTACAGTTGTCTATTTTAGCCGAGTTCCAAGATGTATTTTTTTTATTGGCCTTTGTCAAGCTGCAATACTTTACCTGTTTAGTACAAGCTTCACAGATGTAGCCCCCCTATAGTATACACTGGAGCACCTGTGTGGCCCCCCCTAATAAAAATGGTGTTCTTGTGTCCCACACTAGTGCTCCAGTGTCCAGATGTGAAAATAGCTGCTCAGTGTCCTCTCCTTACACACAATCTAGTTGGCATTTCATTCTAGTAACAAACCCATCTACACAAACAAATATTTGGCATCCAAGTAGGCCCCCAAAAATGTGTGAAAATGCATATGGCCTAAACAATGGTGTTCTAGAGGCCGAAAGAAAAATGTTTGATACGAACGAATAATGGGCCCATGAACATTAAAGTTGACCTTTTTAAACGTTACAATTAATAAAAGCATATGGAGCAGAACGAACGTAATAAAGACAGAAAGAATAGGAACACAGCACAACTACTTACTTTTTTGCAGCACTCTCCGGATCTTTCGGTACTGCTCTGGCTCTCTCAACTTCAGGTCCGACCACCGCTTCCTGAGCTGATCTTTAGATCTTTGTACACCGAAATTCCTCTCAAGACTCCTGACCACTTTCGCCATGATCTTGGCCTTTCGGATGTTCGGGTTGGGGTAAGGCCCATATTTTCCGTCATAGTCGGACTTCCTCATGATGTCAACCATCTCCAACATCTCCCCAAATGACATATTTGTGGCCTTAAAACGTCTCCTTCTGGATCGGGACGTGCCTGGATCCGGGCTTTCCTCCTCCTCGTTGCTAGAATTAGCACGCACCTGTTGTAACTCCGCCATGTGCTCTTCACCCACTGCGCCGAACGAAAAGGGGCGGGGAATACACTAGAAAGAACGTCAGGGGCGGGCAGAGTTACACGCATGCGCAGTGTGTATAAAGCGTAACACGCGTGCGTATTACGTACGATCTGTGAGCGGAGGAAGGAGCATTGGACGCGCCGATCGTAATAACGAAGGTAAGAGACAAACTTGTGCCTATACTGCTTCTAGATTGAGGCCTATATTGTAACAAGATTAGGAGAGTTTTGTCTGACATTAGGCTTTGTCTTGTGTTGTGTCTTGCAGTGAACATGGATATCTTAATGAAAGACAATGACTTCATGTCAGTATTCATAGATATGCTAAGTGAGCTGCCCTGTCTGTGGGAGATTACCCACCCCCATTTCAAGAACCAAGCAAAGAGGAAGGCAGCACTGGAGCAATTGTGTGAAATTGTGAAGCAGGTGATCCCCAAGGCAGACATCACTTATTTAAAGATCTTAATTGGTGGCCTGAGGAGTACATATCTAAGGGAGCGCAAGAAGGTCCAGGATTCACAGAGATCCGGAGCAGCAGATGACATCTATGTCCCCAGGATGTTGTACTACGACAGGCTGCACTTTCTGGCAGGTCAGACTGAACCCAGGCCATCCCTCTCCAGTCTTCCTTCCACGCTTCCTTCCCCCCCGGCTGAGGCTTCTGACGCCCAACCTGGGCCTTCCAGGCCACATGTGGAGGAGCCCAGATTGAGCCAGGTATAGCATTCCTCTAAATATTTCTGCTTGTCCAATCAATGATGTTAACTAGATGTTAGTTGGGAGTACTAATTTAGGATTGTGATTGATGATGCAAAAACTAAAACCATGTCCCTTTTTCATACACAGGGAAGTCTCAGCCAGGAGGAGGCCGGGCCGAGCCGGCTGGCTGATATCAAGGTCCCTCCACCCCCCCTGAAAATAGAAAGTGGCAGTAGGAGGAGTACCCTAGAGGAGGCTGCTATAGCATTCTTTTGGAGGGCTACAGAGGTCCTGGGAGCACCACACACCATGCAGGAGAACATTGCTGCCTTCATAGCCTATAAAATGCAGAGGATGGAGGAGGGCCAAAAAGTCTTGTGTGAGGCCCTCATATCGGAGGCTCTGGAGAAAGGTATGAGGGGCCAAATTACACCTCACACACATGTTTGGGATGGTCCTCCTCCTCCTTCTGCAGGTCCTCCTCCCCCTCCTCCCTCTCCTCCAGGTCCCCCCAGTCCTCCTCCAGGTCCTACTCCTCCTCCTGCCACATCTCCAACTGCACAGCCACAGCCCGGAAGGAAGCGTGGAAGGAAGACCAGACAGTGATTGCCCTGGGTTCAGTCTGGTCGGCCAAAAGATGCAGCCTCTTGTGGTACCACAGCCTGGGGACACAGATGTCATCTGCTGCTTTCCAGATCTCTGCAAATCCCGGACCAGACTGCCCTCCCTTACATATGGACTCCTCAGGCCACCAATTTTGATGTTGAAGAATTGATGTCTGCCGTGGGGGTCCCAGGCTTCGCTAATTTCTCCTGTTGATCCAGTGTTGCCTTCCTCTTTGTTTGGTTCTGATCCCTTAATAAAGTATTTTTGTTTTGAATTATACTCTCCTATGTGTTTTACTTCAAAAAGGACAGTTTTTTGTGAGGATTCAGGTACATTTCAAATATACAATGTGAAATGAACAAGGGACACCAACACCAAACAATCTCCTTGAGATTAAATAATAAAAGATATCAATGGTGTTGTGGTAACTTGACACACAAAACACACCCAAAAATATTCTGGAGTAAAAATAAAAATAACATTGAACAAAGATCAGCCTTGGAAAAAATCCAAACATTAAAGAAAAAAAAGGCTTAAAATCCAAAATAAAAAAAAAATAAAAAATATAAAACTGTCAGATGTGACAACTAATAACAATATATTCAGGGAATCCCACTAAAAAAACACAAATAAAAGTTTGTGAGAAGTGTGTGTGAATATGAGCAGCAAAACTACTTAATTCTTGTCACATTATAAAGAAGAAGAGAGTGCGCTGTATTAAACCATTTTTAACATTGCAGCGTGACGAAAGTGCTGTATCCATTGCGAACGCTAAGTTTACCAGAACGAGCTGTCCCGTGTCGGAATTTCTTCTGAGCACGCGTGGCACTTTGTGCGTCGGAACAGGCCACACACGGTCGGAATTGACGCGATCGGATTTTGTTGTCGGAAAATTTTATCTCCTGCTGTCCAACTTTGTGTGTCGGAAAATCCGATGGAAAATGTCCGATGGCGCCCTCACACGGTCGGAATTTCCGACAACACGCTCCGATCGGACATTGTCCATTGGAAAATCCGACCGTGTGTACGGGGCATTTCACTGTAATTCTTCCTAATCAGGCCAATGGTATGGTTGACCAATTATTGTGAAGTTTAGTAAGTTGTGAAAGCATAGGTGGGTATTTTGTTGCATAGAGCTCCAGAGGGTTGGCTGTAAAGTTAATAACCAAGTAGGAGATAAACGTTGTAGTTCAGTTGAATGGTAGAGAGTGAAGAAGTTGGATTTGGATGGCAGGTGTCAACAAAATATTTGGAGCTTTAGATTTGTGGGGGTTTATAGAAAGGCCTGATACTTGTTCAAATTTAGAAAGGATGTTCAGAAGAGTTGGCGCTGAGGTTATGGGAGACATAAGGAATATTAAGACGTCGTCTGCAAACAGACATAATTTATGTTGATAACCACCAAGTTCGAGTCCCTTTATGTTAGGGTTCGAATGAGTTGGGCCAGGGGTTCAATTGTCAATGCAAAGAGGAGAGGGGATAGGGGACTTCCCTGCCTGGTGCCTCTCCCAACATTAATAGGATCAGTTTTTAAACCCGAATAGGAGCTATATGCTTTTGGGCGTTGATATAAGGCAGCTATCCATTTCAAGAAATGTGGTCCGAAACCCCAGTGATAAAGAATTGAGTGTAGATAAGGCCATGATAATGAATCGAATGCCTTTCGTATATTCAACAAGAGGAAACAGGCAGAGATATGGTGTGAACGAGCTGCATGGGCCAGAAGTGTAGCTCGACGAATATTATTACCAGCTTGTCTTGAGGGAATAAATGCTGTTTGATCTCTATGAATAAGGGTGCCAATAATTGGATTAAGTTGGATATTATCTATTAAGTAATATCTATCTATTAATATTACTATAATATTTTGGCCAATATTTTAATATCAATATTGAGGATAGATATTGGTCTATACTCAGGGTTTTTTTTTTTCTTAGAGAAAAGGTGCAGGAACTCACCCTCTCTGTCCAACTCTCCGCCCCAACCCCGCCCCCAGCCACACCCAAACCCTGCCCCCAGCCACACCTTCCTTAGAGGAGAGATTTTCAGCGGCGCCAAAAAATTGTAATGAGTTAAGGCTTAGAACTGTGTATCACATAAGGCAAATTCCCCAAAATCCCCCCAGCTCTCCTCATCACAAATCCCCTCCTAGCTTTCCTCTCATCACAAATCCCCTCCTAGCTCTCCTCTCATCACAAATCCCCTCCTAGCTCTCCTCTCATCACAAATCCCCTACTAACTCTCCTCTCATCACAATTCCCCTCATAGCTTTCCTCTCATCACAAAGCCCCCCAGCTCTCCTCTCTGCTGACCTCCCCTTCCTCCTTCAAACACATACTTTCTCAGCTCCCCTTTCATCACAAGTTCCCCCAAGCTCTCCTCTGTGTACAATGCTCTCCCCTCTGCTAAACGCACACAAACTTTACCTCTCTGCACATATTCCCCCTCCCCCACACACTTTCACAGTGCATTCCTCTCTGAATGAACTCAGTCTCTGCAAAGCTCTCCCTAAAAAAAAACCCCTTACCAGCACAAATCTCCTTCCACCCCACAAATCCATATCCCAGCACAGCTCCTCATCCCAGCAAAAATACCCCACCCCAACATCCCCCAAGCATAAATCCTCCTCCCAGTACAAAATTCTCTCCCCCAAATCTCCCCTTCCAGCACAACATGCTCCCCATCCTGGACCAATTCCTCTCCCCTTGTCTTCATTCCTCCAAGCCCCTCCTACACAATTCCTCAACCCTTGTCTTCATTCCTCCAAGCCCCTCCTACACAATTCCTCTCCCCTTGTCTTTATTCCTCCAAGCCTCTCTTACACAAGTCCTCTCCCCAGTTCCATCACATATCTTCCCACCTAAATCCCTTCTGCCAGTACAAACTTTTCCCCCACAAACACAAATCCTTTCCCCTTCCTAATCCAAATTCAAACCTCCATACTGCCCCAGTTTTAATGGGCCTTTCCTGAGATTTAAATAAAATCCCAGCATCCCATGAATCTGGGCTGAGTCCTGGAGCCCAGTGCTGGAACAAGTTCTGGCACTAGGCTCCACTAACTTGTCAAGCAGGAGCTAGTGTGGGCCTCCAAGGTAAATGTCCTCCATCTCTCGGGGTCCCAGATGCCATAATCATACCCTCTGTGAGAAGGAGAATGGAAAGGGGGGGGCTAGTGCTGGAAGGAGGGGGGGTGAAAATGTGCTGGGGGAGAGGGGGGCTAGTAATGTGCTGGGGGGAGAGGGGGCTAGTGCTGGAAGGGGGGGTTGGAAATGTGCTGGGGGGAGAGGGGGGCTAGTGCTGGAAGGGGGGGTTGGAAATGTGCTGGGGGAGAGGGGAGCTAGTGCTGGACGTTTATGTGATTTGAATGATTTTATAACTTGTATTGCAAATTCAGTAATAGGTTTATCAAGAGTATCTTGATGAGATGAGGAAAGGGAGGGGAGATGAATTGAAGATAGGAGTGAGGTCAGTTGAGAATGGTCTAAGGTGTAATGCCGTGTACACACGACCGGACTTTTGGCAGACTGAATCACGTTGGACTTTTCGATGGACTTCCGATGGTCTTTCGACTGACTTCTATCAAATCGGACTTGTCTACACACAATCACACCAAAGTCCGACTGATTCGACTGTGATGACGTACAACCGGACTAAAATAAGAAAGTTCATAGCCAGTAGCCAATAGTTGCCCTAGCGTCGGTTTTTATCCGTCGGACTAGCATACAGATGAACTGATTTTTCGACTGGACTTGAGTCCGTCAGAAAGATGTGAAACATGTTCTAAATCTAAAGTTCGTCACATTTTCGATAGAAAAGGTCCGCTGCAGGTCCGATGAAGCCCACACATGGTCAAATTGTCTGATGGATTAGTTCCGTCGGACAAGTTTGGTCGAAAAGTCTGGCCAGGTGTACACGGCATTAGGGTCTTTGCATGATTCAGTTAGTTTTTTATGAAATTCTTTTAACATTTTTAGTGGATTACTGGTGTACGTAACTTTTTTAATTTTTAGACGAATAGGTTTAGGAGTATAGCTGGTCTTCCAGGGCTAGAAATGTGTTTGGTTTAGTAGCTTTCGTATAAAAGGTGTGCTTGGATTTACAAAGTGTTTTTTCTGCTGATTCTGTCAGAAAGAGGTCCAATTCTAGGCGTGCTTTGTCATATGTAAGTTTATTCGGCTGTGTGGGTTTGGTCTGAAAGTCTACCGAAGCTTTGTAAAATGTGTCTTCAGGTTTTTTATGAAGTTCTTTTTGTTCTTTACGATAAAAAGTGGTGTGGCTAATACAAAGCCCTCTAATATAAGGTGTAAGAGCTTCCCATAGTGTCAGGGGATCTGTGTCAGTGAAATTGTTGGTGATGAAATAATCTTTTATGGCCATTTCCAATCTCTGCTGGAATGAGGAATTTGCAAGTAAACTATCAATAATATACCAAGTACGATGATTGGATCGTGGAACTAGAGGTAAAAAAGCGGGGATGGGAATAGTGAGTGTATTGTCGTTTTGTAGGATTATGTTCTCGCCAAGTGTCTAAAAGAGAATATTGATGCAGGAGTCGTTGATATGAAGGTTTAGGGATATTGGTTGAGCCTGGGGATTTGTCAAGGAATGGCTATACTATTTGGTTAGAATCACCACCAATAATAAGGGTACCTTGTTTATGTGTTTCAACCACCGAGAGCAAGTGTGAGAGAAATGCCAATGGGTACTTGTTAGGTGCATAGTAAGAAACCATTGTAACATCATTATCTAGTAATGTACCTGATAAGATCAGGTATCTAGCTTCGGGGTCTTTACGTTCCTTTTTAATAGTAAATGGTGTTGTGCGGTGGAAAGCAATCAGTACTCCCCTTTTTTTCATTGTGGTAGAAGCAGTAAAAACTTGGGGATATCTGCGACCAAAATATTTTGGTGTGGATTGCTGAACAAAGTGGGTCTCTTGCAAACAAACTACATGAGCTAATAGTTTGGAAAAGAAGGTAAAGGCTTTAGTTATTTAAGAAAGAGAGTTGAGACCTTGTACGTTTGGTAATGATACATTTAAGGAAGACATTATAAATTATTGGTAAGGATCAATAAAGGGCTGCTTAATATTATTCAAAAGTTACTTCACTTGAGAAAAGAATACTAACGAGGAATGGGAAATTCAGCAAGGTAGGAGCAGTAGAAGCATATCAATGTAGATTGTATACCTTATATTATCACAGAGGAAAAATTGGATATTCAAGTGAAACTTCAAAAAAGGAAATAAGTTGTAAAAAGAAAAGGGCTCCCTATTGGAGCGAATATCCAGAGGGTGCTGAATAAACACCAACCAGTGGATATGAAGTGGTCCAAGGAGTGTCCAAATCTAAGTTGGGCACTCAAGGAATGAGTGGAGGTGCAGTGAGCTGTCTCCGGGACTATGACAGCCTGTCGAATTATTGAACAAAATGAGTCATAAGTGTAATGATAGTTTAACATAACTGTAAAAATAATGCATACTATAATACAAGGTAGTAGAATTCAGGTTAAGCTCAAAATATATTGAAGTTAGGGATAATTGAAACTGGAAAAAAAAACAAAAAAAAACTCAAGATAATTCTAATGTTAGAATAAAAATCTTATAAATCTTATAATAACGCTAGCATAGAAAACCATTAAATCCTCGCAGAAAGGGGTAATAAATAGATCATGTGAGGTAAAACAAGTAGAATATGTATAAAATGTATAAAATGTAAACCCGAGTCAGTACAAAAAAAAAAAAAAAGGGGGGGGATATAAGATTGGATTCTGAGATATCACCCATATGATATATATATATATATATATATATATCAGTCTGCAATGTCATCTTCTTCAGACGGTGGTGAAGCAAAGTGACCCCTTTAATGAGGACTAAGTGGGGCTTGAGTTATTTGAGGTGCTTGGGAGTCTTGAATATCTTGGGTCTGTGAGAGGGATGTTGAATGCATTTGTCATTTGGGACCATCCGTTGCTGTGGAAGATGTTGACAGGAGGAGATCTCTAAGTGTAGAAAGAAGATCATTTGCTGATTTACATTTATATGAAGTTCTTTTATAAGTAAAGTGAAGAGAGAAAGGAATTCCCCAGCGATGATTTATTCGATGATATTTAAGGACTTGCAAATGTGGTTTCATTTCTTTGTATTTATTAAAGAGAGTTAGTTGAGATACGTCTTGAAAGACTTGGTATTTATGGCCCTGAAAAATTAAAGAGTCTTTGTTTCTTGCAGCTGCCATTATTTGTTCTTTTGTGCGAAAAATAATGCATTTTTATAATTATATCTCTAGGGGGGCCATCTTCTTTATATGCAGATAAAGCTCTGTGTATTCGCTCAGTTCCAATCTTCCTAATGGGATGGATGGAACAAGTTCTTGAAAGAGTGTTGTAACAGTTGATTGTAGATCCTCTATTTCTTCAGGAATGCCACAAATGTGTAGGTTCGATCCTCTAGCCCTGTTCTCAAAATCTTCCAATCGGGTTTGAAGTGTAGAATAATCCTCTTTAAGGTATTCTAATTCCTCTGAATGAGCTGTGGTAGAGATGTCAATTTCATCTACTCTCTGCTCTAGTATAGATGTGCGCCTGCCTACCTCACGGATCTCCCGCGTTAGTTTATTAGTAATAGCATCTGAGGTGTTCTGTAATTCTTTATGTAATCAAATTGTGAAGAGTAATTGTAGAGTAATGGGAGACAAATTCAAGTCATATTCAGTCTCACCACAGTGCGTTGAAGAGGGAGACCTGTGATGCTGCTGGATACCTGTCTGTGAGGAGAGATGTGATGATGCAGCAGCCATTTTTAGATACCATTCTAGTCAGCTTTTCCTGAGGCTTTGTTGTTTTCAGCTTCACTTTTCTCCCGCTCTACATGTCGCCAAAATGTGCCCACAAGTTTCAGGGATTAATGTGATGATGTGGGGAGGTTATAGTACAGTGTGACTCTGCTTAAACGGCTGTCAGGTCACGGTCGGTGTGGAGCTCTAAACAGACATGTCCTGCTCAGCTGGCTTCGTGCATGCACCTCTCATAAGGTAAGTTTTTATATATAATCTAAACTATAGTGCCAAAAATTAGAAGACATATGAGTGCCACATTAGAAGACTATGCTGCTAATGGAAGGATTTTTTATAAAAAGTGCTATATGTCGTTGGAACTCTTAGGTTTAAGGTAAAGGGCCATAAAACCTCCACTGAATAAAATGTAAACCGACCCTGAAATACCAAAGAAAATGCCCATAAAAAGTCGGAAAAAACATCATTATAATAATAGCATCAATTCAAAAACACCCGATCCTTTGCAAAGACAGGAAAATCCTCAAGCAAAGGATAATATAGTGAACAAATATATATGTATTAACCACATAGATGTGGGAACTAACTCAAAAAGTCAGACAGGGAAAAAGAATAAAGCAAAATATGAAACAAAATATGAAACAAAATACATAAAGGGAGTAAATAATGTATTAAACTAGAATCACTCAAAATAGTGGGAAACATCCCATTCATAGCTTAATCCAGGTGGAATTCGAGTACTTAAATAAAAAATCCAATAAACCTCCCTCTTACATTAGAGTCTAAATAAGTCTCCACTAGGGATGAGCTTGATGCTCGGGTCGAACATAGGGTACCTTTTGCTAATCATGGCTCAGGAGGACTAAGTCCATGCCTCACACTATATAAGGCTGCCTACATAGCAGCCCTGTGTAGTGTTGTTGGTGTGGACAGAGAGATAGCTTGATTTAGATTAAGCAGGCAGGTTATTCAGTTAGTGACAGTATATTTGGTAGATATATATATATATATATATATATATTATATATATATATATACATACACACACACACACAGTATCTCACAAAAGTGAGTACACCCCTCACATTTTTGTAAATAATTTTACAATATCTTTTTCATGCGACACACACTGATGGAATTACACTTTGCTACAATGTAACGTAGTGAGTGTACAGCTTGCATAACAGTGTAAATTTGCAGTCCCCTAAAAAAACTCAACACACAGCCATTAATGTCTAAACCGCTGGCAACAAATGTGAGTACACCCCTAAGTGAAAATGTCCAAACTGAGCCCAATTAGCCATTTTCCCTCCCCAGTGTCATGTGACTTGTTAGTGTTACAAGGTTTCAGGTGTGAATGGTGAGAAGGTGTGTTAAATTTGGTGTTATCGCTCTCACTCTCTCATACTGGTCACTGGAAGTTCAACATGGCACCTCATGACAAAGACACACACACACACACAGTATCTCACAAAAGTGAGTACACCCCTCACATTTTTGTAAATATTTTACAATATCTTTTCATGCGACAACACTGATGGAATTACACTTTGCTACAATGTAACGTAGTGAGTGTACAGCTTGCATAACAGTGTAAATTTGCAGTCCCCTAAAAAAACTCAACACACAGCCATTAATGTCTAAACCGCTGGCAACAAATGTGAGTACACCCCTAAGTGAAAATGTCCAAACTGAGCCCAATTAGCCATTTTCCCTCCCCAGTGTCATGTGACTTGTTAGTGTTACAAGGTTTCAGGTGTGAATGGTGAGAAGGTGTGTTAAATTTGGTGTTATCGCTCTCACTCTCTCATACTGGTCACTGGAAGTTCAACATGGCACCTCATGACAAAGAACTCTCTGAGAATCTGAAAAAAATAATTTTTGCTCTACATAAAGATGACCTAGGCTATAAGAAGATTGCCAAGACCCTGAAACTAAGCTGTAGCATGGTGGCCAAGACCATACAATGGTTTAACAGGACAGGTTACACTCAGAACAGGCCTCACCATGGTTGACCAAAGAAGTTAAGTTCACCTGCTCAGCTTCATATCCAGAGGTTGTCTTTGGGAAATAGACATATGAGTGCTGCCAGCATTGCTGCAGAGGTTGAAGGGGTGGGGGGTTAGCCTGTCAGTGCTCAGACCATACGCCACACACCACATCAACTTGGTCTGCATGGTTGTCGTCCCAGAAAGAAGCCTCTTCTAAAGATGATGCACAAGAAAGCCTGCAAACAGTTTGCTGAAGACAAGCAGACTAAGGACATGGATTACTGGAACCATATCCTGTGGTCTGATGAGACCAAGATAAACTTATTTGGTTCAAATGGTGTCAAGCGTGTGTGGCAGCAACCAGTTGAATAGTGCAAAAGACAAGTGTGTCTTACCTACAGTCAAGCATGGTGGTGGGAGTGTCATGGTCTGGGGCTGCATGAGTGCTGCCGGCACTGGGGAGCTACAGTTCACTGAGAGAACCATGAATGCCAACATGTACTGTGACGTACTGAAGCAGAGCATGATCCCCTCCCTTTGGAGACTGGGCCACAGGGCAGTATTCTAACAGAACGACCCCAAACACACCTCCAGGATGACCACTGCTTTGCTAAAGAAGCTGAGGGTAAAGTTGATGGACTGGCCAAGCATGTCTCCAGACATAAACCCTATTGAGCATCTGTGGGGCATCCTCAAATGGATGGAGGAGTGCAAGGTCTCTAACATCCACCAGCTCCATGATATCATCATGGAGGAGTGGAAGAGGACTCCAGTGGCAACCTGTGAAGCTCTGGTGAACTCCATGCCCAAGAGGATTAAGGCAGTGCTGGAAAAAAATGGTGGCCACACAAAATTTTGACACTTTGGGCCCAATTTGGACATTTTCACTTAGGGGTGTACTCACTTTTGTTGCCAATGGTTTAGACATTAATGGCTGTGTGTTGAGTTATTTTCAGGGGACATGAAATTTACTCTGTTAATCAAGATGTACACTCACTACTTTACATTGTAGCAAAGTGTAATTTCTTCAGTTTTGTCACATGAAAAGATAGAATAAAGTATTTACAAAAAAATGTGAGGGGTGTACTAATTTTTGTGAGATACTGCATATACAGTCAGTCCAGTATGTGTGTGTATATATATATATATATATATAGATATATATATATCTATATATATATAGATCTATATATATAGATCTATATATATATAGATATATATCTATATATATATAGATATATATCTATATATATATAGATATATATCTATATATATATATATAGATATAGATATAGATAAAGATATATATAGATATATCTATAGATATATCTATATCTATATAGATATAGATATATCTATCTATATCTATATAGATATCTATATATATATAGATATCTATATATCTATATATATATAGATATATAGATATCTATATATCTATATATCTATATATAGATATATAGATATATAGATATCTATATATCTATATATATATATAGATATATATATATATATATATATATATATAGATATATAGATATATCTATATATCTATATATATATAGATATATATATATATATACACTCTGCACTTAGCATAGCTTATAAATTCAGTGTTTACTCTATATTCAGTCAGTGCAGGCAGTGTATTAATATATACTGTACAGTCTCATATATATATATATATATATATACACAATACAGTATTAATATATATACACACACACAGTCTCATACACATACATAAATATATACACAATACAGTGCAGCCATAGTACGGTTGCTACTACTTTTCTGGTGGTGTACACAGTATCTAATACAGTGTACTGTGGTGTTGCAAAACAAAATATACATCATGTCCCAATTAAGAGAGCCACTGTTCTATCAGCATTAGAGGGGAGGGGGCCAGGTTTGCTTTGCCTGCAGGAGACGCATTTAACTAACGACACATTGATACAATAGCGTAATCGAAAGTTCCAAGCCCAATACCATTCGGTCTAGTCCTCTTATTCAAGGGGGATAAGTATCCTGTTTGGGAGAGGAGTGGCATTCTCCTGTAGGGAAAGTTGTATTGATGAGCAAGGCCATTATATTTTCCTGCTTTGTTCGATTGAGAACAAATTATTTGTGCTGGCGAATATCTACATCCCCCCATTCAAACTAGAGGTTCTATACAAGTTATCAGGGCTTGTGCTAGATAAAGAAGGAACACCGATAATAGCAGTGGGTGACTTTAATGAAGTGCTCAACAGGAGTCTAGATAGATTCCCGTCGGGTTATAGGTCCAATACAGCAGGTGAGAGTCGGCTATCCCGATTCCTAGTGGAAATGGGATTGAGTATGGCGAGTGTGCTATCCGCAAAAAAGACAGTTTTCATGCTTCTCAAGTTCTTATCTCACTCTCTCTAGAATCGATTTGGCCCTGGGTAACTGGGAGGCAATATCAACAATAAGCAGTATAGAGTATGGCCAGGAGGAGTCTTGGATCACTCTCTGCTTGTGCTGACAATAAAGGTCGGGGATAAAACTCCTCTTAGAGCGTGGAAATTAAACACGTGTTGGCTGGAGTTGATTGGCAATTCCACAGAAGTGGTGTCTAGTCTAAAGGGATATGTACAAATTAATACAGGTTCAGCATTACCAGACGTGGTTTGGGACTCCTTGAAGGCCTATCTTAGAGGCCTCCTGATTCAGCAGATGGCAAGAACTAAGGGGAAAGCCAGAGAGTGGGAAGGAGTTGTTAAGAGAGAGGCGATACTGGCAGAGAAGTGCTATGTTGAAGATCCAACCTTAGACAGACAGAGGGAATGGTTGGATAAACAACAACTGCACAAAATGGCTATTACAAGGAGGATGGAGAACAAGCGTATATTTCAGAGGCAGTGCCATTTTGGGGAGGGGGAAAGGGTTGGCCGCATGTTGTCCCTTCTGAATAAATCCAACACTTCACCCTCTTCCGTCTCGGTGATTAGGACTCCAAGCGGGGACATAACGAGATGGAGATAATGTGGGTGTTTAGTAATTATTATAGGTCTTTATATAAATCCAACAGAGACGAAGGCAGTGAAATAATGGATGATTTTCTACAGGGGATATCAATATCATCCTTGTCAGAGCAGGATAGAATAGATTCGGAGGCACCAGTGACTTTGGAGGAACTAAAATGGGCAGTGGCTGGGATGTCCAGCCAAAAATCACCGGGCCCGGACGGACTTCCAGTGAAAATATACAAAAGATATGGAGAGGTACTTCTTCCAGAATTGCTGGAATCATTAAGATGGGCAATAGCTAATGGTAGACTTCCTACTTCAATGTCAGAAGCCACTATTAACGTAATACCTAAGGAGGGGAAAGATCACCTGGATGTTTCCTCCTATCGCCCAATTTCATTACCATGCACAAATGTAAAAATCCTGGCGAAAGTTTTAGCAACCTGTTTAAATAGATATAATCAAGGGTTGATACACCCAGACCAGTCGGATTTCATTCCCAATAGATCAACAAGCATCAACATTAGAAGAGTCTTCTTAAATATACAGATTCCCACTGATAATTTAGGTCCTAAGGCCGTCTTGGCCTTGGATGCTGCCAGGGCCTTTGACAGTCTAGAATGGGACTACCTATGGAAGGTGCTAATCCGATTTAGGTTTGGCCCTTCCTTTATTAGTAGGGTGAAGTTACTGTATAAAGAGCAAAAGTTAAAATCAACAATGAATACTCGGAAGTGTTCCAGCTGGGGAGAGGGACGAGACAGGGCTGTCCCCTATCTCCCCTATTGTTTGCTCTTGCAATGGAACCCCTAGCAATTATGACTAGATCAGTGTCAGATATACAGGGGTTCCGGCGCCAGTAATGCCGTGTACACACGACCGGACTTTACGGCATACTTGGTCCAGCGGACCGGAGTCCGTCAGACAATTCGATCGTGTGTGGGCTCCAGCGGACTTTTTTTCCCCAAAAGTTTGACGGACCTAGAAATGAAACATGTTTCAAATCTTTCCGACGTACTCGAGTCCGGTCGAAAAGTCTGCTCCTCTGTATGCTAGTCCGACGGACAAAAAACGAAGCTAGGGCAGCTATTGGCTACTGGCTATGAACATCCTTGTTTTAGTCCGGTCGTACATCATCACGTACGAATCCGTCGGACTTTGATTGATCGTGTGTAGGCAAGTCCATTCATTCAGAAAGTCCGTCATAAAGAGATGAGGATTTCAAACTAGAAGCCAAGGCCCTTTATCACAGACTAATCAAAAGAGGATATAGTAAGAAAGCCCTTAAAAAGACATTTCGGCGAGCTAAACAAAATACAAGAGACTCGCTCATTTTCAAACATAAAGCTCATGATTCGAATTCCACCACCAAACTTATCACGATATATACTGCTCATCAAGACATTGTTCACAAACTTATTACTGGCATTTCCTCTCTGAGGATCCCATTATCTCCAAATATGTGGCTGCGGCACCACAAATTACATATAGGAGACCCCGCTCCATCAGAGATGGTTTAGTCCATAGCCACCTTCATTCTTCGGCTCCTGTCTTAGGAGCAACAGGTGGCAGTGGTACCTTCCGCTGTGGGCACTGCGAATACTGCCCATGGGTTAGAGAAGGTATTGGATGTGTTGTTCCTAGAGGGAGCTTCCATAAACTTAAAGGCTATGCGGACTGCTGCACTACTGGCATTGTCTACCTTGCCATATGTCTCTGCGGCGCATTCTATATTGGGAAAACTAAACGCCCATTTGCCAAATGGATGCAGGACCATCTATATTACCTGGATGCGGGTTTACTTTACACCCCTATATGCAAACATGTAGGTCTTCACCACAGCTTTGACCCTACATACATCTCTTTTGTCGCATTGGAAGTCATCCCCGACCCAGAAAGGGATGGCAATGTCGATAAAAAGATTCTTCATATAGAGGCCAGATGGATCTTCAACCAACAGGCCACTTATCCACCAGGCCTGAATACAGCGTTATCTTACAAACCTTTTTTATGATTTATACAACCAAACCCCCCCCCCCTTTTTGCTTCTCCTCCTTCGTTCAGAATGCAATCTCTACATAGTAGGGTAATCCTATATATATATGTGCATATGGACACCCCTTATCCCTCAGTGTGGGATATAGTGTATATTAACATATGTATGTGTATATGTGTATATATATATATATATATATATATATATATATATATATATATATATTTCCCTTTAATAGAGTAGTTTATGTAAATTTTTTTTTCTTTTTTTTTTGATTATGTGTTGACATTTCCCTATTGTTGTTTCTGGGGGACCACTGACCGACTCTTCCATGCCGATGCTGATCTGTGGCCCACTTGGTTCGCATCTAGCCATAGGTGGGGGAATTCGGATGTCCCTGCTCAAGAGGGCGGAGTCTTCCTTATGCCCTCTAACACCATCCACGCCTCCAGCATGGTATGGGCAGTGTATGCGCACAGTCCCGCTAGTGCGCACGCACCTCTACAGGGACGTCCGGACCGGAAGTTATGCCAGAGGTCGCTCGCGACCTTTCACTTCCGGTAGGACCGTGCAAACTTAAGATGGCGGTGCCGGTGTGTTGTCTGACAGAAGCACCCCGCACTCCTCAATTGGGACCTGAGTTCTTGGACTGCCACTGCACTTAGCAGGATTCGGCAGCCTGTGCATACACCGTTACAAGGTAAGATTCGCTATACCTACTAAGGGACCAATTGGTCGCCTGTTGTTTGTAGTTTGAAACTGGCTGCTCGCATTAGATGAATATCTACTATTATGATGCAGTGGGATATCATGTTATCCCTCCATACAGTGATACACAATACATATTGTCTCCAAACATAGACATAGACTTTGTGGCACTCATTATTACTCTAAACAAACCTTTTTTTATGAGACGTCCCCTTCTTATAATGATGCTTTGATATCTGGCCCACAATATCACCATCCTGCTACTATTTAATCTATTCGATCATTATTTTCTTATTACTAGATCTATTGTTGCCATCATAGGTACCTAACGTTGACCTCTTCGGCTATACTATTTTGCCCCAGCAGGAGGAGCCCTTTGATGGATTTTTTCTCCTTACCCTACTGCTAATTATTATTATTATAATTGGCATTATCATATATCTTTATATTTTTGTGACCTAATTCCATTATTATTATTACTATCATTCTCATTACTATAAATTTCTTTAATATTGCCAGACCATCACCTGTTGTTCACACGGTCCAGTTCCCCCATCGGCATCACCCATTAGGATCTGGCATCCATGGGTTAAACTGCTCCAGGTGATCCCTAGAGAGACATGTGGCTGTAGGAATGAGTATTCAGTGGCCCTCCTGTCTGTAATAGACCAGGTGAGTTTAATCATGTTATCCTGTACCTATTTTTTACTTACATAATTATTTTCTTTCAAATGCACCTGATATTTATAACCATTTTAATGATTTATATTTGGTATATAATTTAGATGAAATCTGTGATGTCTATAATGCCCCCATGAAGCAAAATATGCGAAACATGTTGGCCGATCACAACTGATTTCATAGCACAAGCTTTTGTATGGTTACATTATGGCGTTTGATTGAACCTTTGTACTGTATATTTTATATGTTTTCAATAAAAATTTATATTTTTATATTAACTACTGTGATACTAGCTCACTTTAAACAGATACATCATCTCCCCTCAAAATCCCATCATCCATTAGAGCGAGCTTTGTCTCCCTTTCTACATTTTCCATCGTAAAGTCTGTCGAAAAGTCTGCCGGACAAAGTCTGCCATAAAGTCCGCTCGTGTGTACGCGGCATTAGAAGAAGACAGGATAGCATTGTTTGCTGATGACTTCCAGTTCTTTCTTGGGGATGTCGAAGCCTCACTAAACCCAGTGATATGGATGGTGGGTGAGTTCGGGTACCTCTCTGGTCTGGTCATCAACTGGGATAAGTCGGTTTTATTACCGATTGACCCACTTGGTGACCAGCCACTACCGGGAATCTCCCTTCTGAAAGTAGTGACCAAGTTGAAATACCTGGGTGTTTGGATCACGAGTGACATAAATCAGTATGCTAATAATAACTTAGCCCCACTGTTATTGAAACTAAAACAAAAGGGAGACATTGGTACCGTCTCCCCCTATCTGTTGCAGGGTGCTGTAATCTAATAAAAATGATATGGCTACCGCAGATACTGTATACAATTCAAAATTCACAATTGGATAGGTCAAATGTGGTTTAAGAAAATAGAATCCCTTTTAAGAGAATTAATTTGGAAAAAGGGTCAATCTAGGATTAGCTTGCAAACTCTCCAATTACCGATTAAAGACGGTGGTATGGCGATTCCATATCCGAGATGATATTTTTTGTCATCCCAGCTGCAACACCTAGTGGGTTGTGGAACCATAGGTGGTGGGAGTCCTTATAATAGAATGATGATAAAGGGGGTCCCACACAATACATTAGTGGAGAAACTCGAGGCAGATTCCCTTACTGATAGGTTCCTGACGATCAAATTAGTTAGTAAAGTGTGGCAGGTAACAAAGGTATTAATGGGATATAATGGGCTAACGGAGTATACCCCTTTATGGCATAACAAAAACTTTGCTGAAATAAGGGGTATAGAGAGACCCAGGGAATGGGAAAGGCAAGGTATCAGCCGCCTGATTCAGTTATTTGAGGGCAACCATATGAAGCCCTTTCTAGAGCTAAGACGGGAATTTAACATATCAAATAAGATGTTTTATAAATACCTGCAGATTAGACATGCCATTCAAACACAGTTCAGGTCTCAGATCATAGAGTGGACCCAGATCCCCGTACTTCTGAAAATCATCAACTCACCCTCTACTAAAGGTTTAATTTCCAAGATGTACACTAGCCTGGGGGAGAGAATTATGAGTGGAGTGGGGCCTCTCAAAAGCAAAGAGGGGTGGGAGAGAGACATAGGGACAATAACTACAGCACAATGGGATAAGATTTTAGAACAAGGAACCCTGGTCTCAATCTCCCCTTCGCAGACGTTTTCTCATTTGTTCCAAATCCATAGTCTATTGTACCCCCCAAAAAGTGTTCAAACTTGGTTGGAAACAAAATGATGAGTGTTTCAGGTGTAAGGCGACGGGAGACCTTTTCCACATGGTATGGAAGTGTCCAAAGCTTTTTAGATATTGGAGGGGGGTAATTACTAGGATAAATAAAACCTTTAGGAGCTCATTAGAACCTGAAGCCAAAACAAGCCTATTAGGGTGCTTGGAGGAAGATAGAGTCCTCCCCGTTACCACAGAGGTAGTGTTGAGATGTCTGTTCTAAGCGAAAAAACTGATTGCACAAAAGTGGGAGGCCCAGACCCCCCCGATGGTGGAGAGTTGGATTGCAACTATCAACTCCATGGTTTGGAGCGAGAGAGTACTGTATATTAGGCAGAATGATCTCAGAAAGTTTGAGACAATGTGGGGATCTTGGCTGCAGAAAATGGGATGTCCCGTATGAGCGCCCCCACTATCTCTTCCTTCCTCTCTCTTTACCATATGGTCTTTTCCTTATTACTTTCCCCTGTCAACGGTGAGGTTCTTTCTCTTCCTCTTCACCTATAGAGTTAGACAATCAACATCCTAATAGGTATAGATAATGCTTGGGCGATGTGTGGTAGGGGGGAGGGAGAAGGTTGGGTTGGAGGGAGGGTGTAGGGACAGAGTATAATAATACAATTTTTTTTTTGCAATTTGCACGCACTATAAAAAAAAATTGAAAAAAAAATATACATCATGTCCGGAAGGCCATCAAGGAGAGGCAAACGCACACAGGCAACTAAAAGAGGGCAAGCAGGCTCTGTGTCTACAGTCAACAGTGCTGATCGTGGACATGGTGCATCCTCTGCAGGTGGCCGTGTGGCACGCTTGTCCTTTTTTTTCTGCTGCTGGCCATGTTATTGAGCCAGAACATGCAGAAGAGTTGGCAGAGTGGATAACAAAGCCGTCCTCATCCTCCTGATCCTCTGTCACCCAGGCTCAGAGTAGTTTGCCTTCCAATGCAGCTGCCAAAGCAGCCTATTCCACCAGCTCCTTGTCCACAGTCACTCCTTCCGTAGCCCCACCATCATGCACGGAGGAGTCCCCAAAACTATTCGACCACAGTGTCAGGTACATGTATCAGGAACCATGAATCAGACCGAGACAGAAGTATAGTTAAATCACACTTGTTTAATAATAATAATAAAAAGGTAAACAGAGTAAGCATAGTCAAAACAAGCCAGAGTTCATTAACCGGATCAGGTAGTAGCCAAGCCAATGTCAGAGAGACAGAGATAATTGTAGTAGTACAGCAAGCAGGATCAGGAGCCAGAAGGGACATCAGCCAAGCAAGTCTTCTAACAGGAACACAGGAGAAAGTCTCTGTTATGTTGACAAAGGCGAAGGCAGAGATCAAGTGAGCTGGACGGCTTTAAGTAGGCAGGACTGACGAGCAGAATCAACAACAGCTGGGTAACTGTGGAGAGAGATGGGAGCTGGCAATTAGCCGACAGCTAAACGGCCAGCACAGAGAAGGAAAGGCTGAGCCCATCCCTGACAGTACCCTCTCCTCAACGACCCCTCCCCCTCGGAGGACCACCGGGCTTGAGGGGAAAACATCTATGGAAATCACGGAGGAGGACAGGGGCGTGTACGTCCGAGGATGAGACCCAAGAGCGTTCCTCCGGACCGTACCCCTTCCAATGCACCAGGTACTGTATGTGCCCACGTAACCTACGGGAGTCAACAATGGATTGTACTTCATACTCCTCATGGTTCTCAACCTGTATAGGGTGAGGATGTGGCACCGAGGTGATAAAGCGGTTGCAGACCAAAGGTTTCAATAAGGAGACTTGAAACACATTAGAGATGCGCATACTAGGAGGAAGGTCCAACGCGTAAGCCACTGGGTTAATCCTGTGAAGAGAAGGAAGGGCTGAGCCCAGCCCTGACAACATGCTGCTGGAGGATGCGCAGCAATTTGAAGGTTCTGATAATGGTTCCCAGGTTGAGGAAGAGAGTAACGTGAGCCTAGAGAGAGAGGGTGCCCAAGAAGGATAAAGCAGTCATGTTCTCCCAGCTGTAGCATACTGCCAAGTTTACTCCAGTGACGAGGAGGGAGGGGATGATGAGGTGACTGACTCGGGTGCCTGAGAGAAGAGAGGAGGAGGCACAACTCCAATGAGGCAGGATGTCTTCTAGGGGGGCAGCTTAAGGGCAGCCACCCTATTGCAGGGCGCTGCTGACTCCCCGCTGACTTTGAAAAGTTCCTTGGTGTGGCCTTTTTTGACACATGTGCAGCAGATCGCACCGTTGCTGTTTGCAACTTATGTCTAAAGCGGATCAAGCGTGGCCAGAACAGCAGCCGCTTGGGCACCACATGCTTGACCAGACATATGGCAACCTCCCATGCAGTCCGTTGGTAACAGAACTTGAAAGACCCACATCAAAGAAAAAGGCGAACTTCTCCTTTCTCCTCATCTGGGATCTCCAACCCCACTATACTTCCAGTCCTCTCAAAAACCTGCACTGAGAGGAATGAAGGTATAGCAATAGGTGTCCCAAGTACTTGCAGCCAGTCTGCTAGCAGTACACCACCATCTGATTTTAGCAGGCAAATTTCACTACCTCAGTTCCTGAACCGTAAAAAGAAATTTGGTCCCAGCCATCCACATGCTCAGCGTCTGAATGCCAGCTTGGCCAAATTGCTAGTACTGCAACTGCTGCCTTTTCAGTTGGTAGACTCTGCCCCCTTTCGTGAATTTGTGGAATGTGCTGTACCTCAGTAGCAGGTTCCAAAATGCCATTTCTTTTCACAGAAGCCCATTCTGGGTCTTTACCGGTATTTGGAAGACAATATTTTGATCTCGTTGGACAGGGCGGTCAGCAGTAAGGTGCATATTACCGCTGACTCATGGTCCAGCACGCATGGGCAGGGAAGTTACCTTTCCTTAATAGCGCACTTGGTAACTCTGCTGGCAGCTGGATAGGATGCAGGACAGGGTTCAGTATTGTTGGAGCTTGTTCCACCACCACGCCTCCAAAATGCTAGTGGTGATTCCGCCACAGCTTTTTCCTCCACCCCTCCTCTTCTTCTTCCTCTATGGCCTCTTCTGCAGATTTGTCCTCTGATCCAGCATGCTCCGTAAGTGTTCAAGGGGCTACGCAAGCAGCCAGGCAAAAAGATGCAATGCAGTGCTTGAGTTGGTCTGCTTAGGGGACAGGAGCCACAATGGGGTAGAGATTCTGTCAGCTCTGTGGGGGAAGGCTCAGAGGTGGTTGATGCTACACCAGCTTCAGCCAGGAATGGTTGTATGCGACAATGGCACCAACCTTCTCTCCCCCCTCCGAAGGACACTTAACCCATGTTCCATGTTTGGCACACATCCTGAATTTGGTGGTGCAGCGGTTCTTGAGCCGGTACCCAGGCTTACAGGTTCTCCTGCGGCAGGCCAGAAAAGTCTGTGGTCATTTCCCCCAGTCATACAATGCCAGTGCTCGGCTGGCTGACATTCAAAGGGAATGCAACCTGCCCAACTGCCTCATTTGTGACATGCCCACCAGGTGGAACTCAACGTTGGCAATGCTGCAGTGGCTGCACATGCAGCAGAGGGCCATCAAGGAGTACCTGTGTGAGTATGGCACCAGGACAGGGTCAGGGGAGCTTGGCTTCTTTTTGCCACGTCAGTGGCTATTGATCAAGGATGCATGCACTGTCCTGTCACCATTTAAGGAGGCCACGAGGAGGGTGAGCAGTGACAATGCATGCATCAATGACACTGTCCCTCTTGTCTTCCTGTTGGAGCACACGCTTCATGGAATAATGGACGGGGAACTTGAGGAAGAACAGCGGGAGGAAGAGGAGGACTTCCTTACCTCTCAAGGCCCCCTTTATCCAGATAGTATTCCTGCGAGCCCACCAAATACACAGTTAGAGGAGGAGGAGGAGGATTGTGTCAATATCGACGTGCAGGATAACACTCAGCAGCAGTCTTCAAGGGATGGTTTTCAGTCCCCAGAAACCCAAGGAATTGTACGTGGCTTGAAGGAGGTTGTTACAGATAATGTGATCCTTAGTGACCCAGAGGACTCAGAATCGAATGCCTCTGCAAACTTACGCTGCATGGCCTCCCTGATTCTGCAAAGCCTGCGAAAGGACCCTAGGATTCGTGGTATCAAGGAGAGGGATCATTACTGGCTGGCAACCCTTCTTGATCCACGTTACAAGGGTAAGGTTTCAGAACTCATCCTGCCTTCGCAGAGGGAGCAGAGGATGAAACATCTTCAGGAGGCCTTGAAGAAAGGTATGTGCAATGCATTTCCAGACCCTGGGTGGTTACAATTTCCTGGTGCTGGACAACGTGTTGCTGAGGCTTTGTTCAGTCAGAGGAAGAGCGGTGGAGAAGGTGGCTGGCTGACCGATGCCTTTAGACAATTTTTCAGTCCTCAGCACCAAGGTCTGATCAGTTCAAGCAGCCATCGCCAGCATCTGCATTACATGGTGCAGGAATATCTAGGGGCAAGAGCAAACTTGGAGACCTTTCCAACAGAGCATCCACTGGGTTACTGGGTTATGAGGATGGACCACTGGCCAGAACTTGCTCAATATGCAATTGAGCTACTGGCCTGTCCTGCATCCAGCGTTCTTTCTGAACACACATTCAGTGCTGCTGGAGGGTTTGTACTGGATCATAGAGTGCACCCTTTCCACAGACTCCATTGATAGGCTCACATTCATAAAAAATGAATCAGCCTTGGATCAGCAGCTATCAAGCACCTGATGCTAATGTAACTGATTGAATTTTCTATGGATGTGGGATCCCTTGAATACTGTCTATGCTGAGTGACTATCCTATTCCTCCTCAATCTTGATGATGCTAGCTTCCAACAATATTTTTGGTTTAGGGCACCACTACCACCGCCTAAGGCCCAATTTTTCTGCCTCTGTTTACAGGGGCATATAATTACAATTTTTGATCTAATGTTTCACAGCAGGGCCCGTTCCTGCATCCAACAAGAGTATCTGTGAGGGGTTACAGTGTTATGGCACCATCAACAAAGGCCCAGTTTTTCTGCCCCTGTTTAACAGGGGCATGTAATTACAATTTTTGATCTAATATTTCACAGCAGGGCCTGTTCCTGCACCCAACAAGAGTATCTGTGAGGGGTTACAGTGTTGTGGCACCACCACCCAAGGCCCAATTTTTCTGCCCGTTTAACAGGGACATGTAATTACAATTCTTTATATAATATTTCACAGCAGGGCCCGTTCCTGCGCCCAAAAAGAGTAACTGTGAGGGCTTACAATGTTCTGGTACGACTAACACCTAAGGCCCAATTTTCTGCAGAGTATATAGTGCAGGCTGTATAGTATATATACTGCTGTTCAGAGTATATAGTGCCTGGGGGACCCCCATGCCATTTTATTTTTAATTTTGGTGTGGGGTTCCCCTCATTATCCATACCAGATTCAGAGGGCCTGGTAATGGACTGGGGGGGATCCATGCCATTTTTTTTTCAATGATTTTTATCTATATTGCCGGGACCCGACAATACATTACAGCCGCAAGCAGTTTTAAATGACTATTTTGGTATTGTTCTAAACATGGGAAAACTGCACCAATTTACAGGCATACTATAGACACCCCCCAGGCACGATATTAAAAGGAATATTTCATTTTTATTGTTTCACTTTAAGCATTATTAAAATCACTGCTCTGAAAAAACGTCAGTTTTTAAAACTTTTTTTTGCATTGATACATGTCCCCTGGGGCAGGACCCATGTCCCCAAACACTTTTTATGGCAATAACTTGCATATAAGCCTTTAAAATTAGCACTTTTGATTTTTCACGTTAGTGTCCCATAGACTTTAATGGTGTTCTGCTGCCTGCGACCCGAATTGGGAGGTGTTAGGCTCATCCTTAGTCTCCACCTCTAGCTGAAAGTTTGACCCTTTCTACCACTTGCACATGTACTAGACTGGCTTCCCCGTCATGATGGTTGTTAAAATGTCTCGCTACATTGGCTGATTTACCCAGTCTAATACCACTTAAGTGTTCACGGCAACGGTCTTGTAACCTACGGGTGGTCCATCCCACATACTGGTTATTGCACAATTGGCAAGTAATGACATAAACAACGTATGTGGTGTTACAATTGCAAACATGCTTTAAATGAATGATCTTGCCATTACTACTACATATCACATCCTAACCACCAAGAATGTGTGGACAACAGGGACAATCCCTCGTCTCACACCTAAAGTTGCCTTTAAAATGCAACCATGTAGTATATTGTTTAGGTGTGGAATGAAAGAAACTGGGAGAAAGGGTTCCTAGGGACCGTGCCTTGCTGGGTAAAAAGTTTATCCCCTCACTTAAAATTCCCATCAAAGCCTCGCCCTCAAACAAGAGTGGCAGATATTTATTATTATTATTATTATACAGGATTTATATAGCGCCAACAGTTTACGCAGCGCTTTACAACATTAGGGAGGACAGTACAATACAATTCAATACAGGAGGAATCAGAGGGCCCTGCTCGTTAGAGCTTACAATCTAGGAGGGAGGGTCAAGTCATACAAAAGGGTAATAGCTGTGGGGGATGAGCTAATGGAGAAAATAGTGCAGTTGTTAGATGGAGGCAGGATAGGCTCCTCTGAAGAGGAAAGTTTTCAGGGATTGCCTAAATGTGGATAAATTTGGAGACAGTCTGACAGATTGGGGTAGGGAATTCAAGAGGATGGACGAGGCTCGGGAGAAGTCCTGGAGGTGGATATGGGAGGAGGTGATGAGGGAGCTAGAGAGCAGGAGGGCCTGGAAGGAGCGGAGAGGGCGATTAGGTTGGTATTTTGAGACTAGGCTAGTGATGTAGCTGGGGGCAGAGTTGTGGATGGCTTTGTAACTTATTGTTAGTATTTTGAATTTAATTTGTTGGGCGAGTGGCAGCCAATGGAGGGAGGGTAGCAGACACTGAGCGGTTTGTAAGGTGGATGAGTCTGGCAGCAACATTCATGATGGACTGAAGGGGGGATAGTCTATTTAAAGGTAAGCCGCTGAGGAGGGAGTTGCAGTAGTCAAAGCGAGAGATAACCAGGGAGTGAATCAGGAGCTTTGTGGTTTCATTGGTTAGAAAGGAACGTAGTTTAGAGATGTTGTGGAGGTTGAGGCGGCAAGCTTTGGAAAGTGATTGGATGTGGGGCCAAAAGGAGAATTCAGAATCCAGGATAACACCTAGTACCCTGACATGTGAGGACGGGTGGATGGTTGTGCTATTGCTCTTGACAGACAAGTCAGGGGAAAAGGCACGTGAGGGAGGAAATATTATAAGCTCGGTTTTGGACAAGTTGTGTTTGAGGAAGTGGTGTGACATCCATACAGATATGTCGGTTAGTAAGTTAGTGATGCGTGAGGAGACTGATGGAGTGAGTTGAGGGGTGGAGAGATAGATTTGTGTGTCGTCAGCGTAGAAATGATATTGAAAGCCGTGAGAGACTATCAGCTGACTCAGGGAAGAGGTGTAGATTGAAAATAAAAGAGGTCCAAGAACAGAACCTTGGGGGACCCCAACAGAGAAGGGAAGAGGAGTGGAGGAAGTAGAATTGTAAGTGACACTGAAGATGCATTGGGATAGGTAGGATGAGAGCCACTGAAGAGCACAGTCACGGAGACCGAGGGAGTAAAGTTTTTTGAGGAGGAGGGGGTGGTCAACCATGTCAAAGGCAGCTGAAAGATCCAGAAGTAGGAGTACAGAATAGTGTCCGTTGGTTTTTGCAGTTAGTAGGTCATTTGTGAGTTTTAAAAGAGCAGTTTCTGTGGAGTGTTGAGGGTGAAAACCAGATTGAAGGGAATCAAGAAGGTTGTTTTTAATGAGGTGGTCACTCAGTTGGTTGTAAACCAGGCATTCAAGGAGTTTAGAGGAAAAGGGGAGCAAGGAGATAGGGCATAGGTTGTTAAGATTGGTAGGGTCCAAGGACGGCTTTTTAAGTATGGGGGTGACCAGTGCATGTTTTATAGCATTGGGGAAGATGCCAGAGGTGAGGGAGAGATTGAAGATGTGGGTTAGAGAGTGCAGGATGGAGTCAGAGGGCGACCGTAGCATATGAGAGGGAGTAGGGTCCAGGGGACAGGTGGTTAGGTGGGCGATAGAAAGGAGTTTTGCAACTTCGTCTGTAGTAGCAGATTTGAATAGGAGGAGTGTCAGTTGTACCTGTTGACATGGGGTCTTAGCTGGGGGAGATACCTGTAGAGGGGAGATTTCATTGCGGATTGTATCAATCTTGTTTTTGAAGTGATTAGCGATCTCCTGGGCAGTGAGTGAGTCAGTGGGTGGAGGCGGTGGAGGACAAAGTAGAGAGTTGAAGGTAAAGAAGAGTTTATGGGGACTAGATGAGAAGGTGTTAATAAGAGCTGTAAAATAGGTTTGCTTGGCAGTGTGGAGGAAAGAATAGTATTTTTGGAGGGCAGACTTGTATTGGTTGAAGTCTTTGAAAGACTTAGTCTTGTGCCACAGATGCTCAAGAGCGCGACTAAATTTTTTGAGAATTTTAGTGTCATCTGTTTGCCAGTGTTGTAGGGGTCGAGGCCTGATTCTGCGTGTAGTGAGGGGAGCGAGCTTGTCCAAGGTGGAGGACAGGGATTTATTGTAGATGGACGTGGCTTGGTTGGGACAGGACAGGGGAGAGATTTTGTCGTAGAGGTGGTCAGTAGCAGAATAGAGGAGAGAGGAGTTGAAGTTGCGAAAATTTCTACGGGTGATGGTTAGGTGATTGGAGGGAAAGGTGGTGGAAGACAGGGGGAGGGAGAGACTAATAAGGTGATGGTCGGAGAGAGGAAAAGGATTGTTTGAGAAGTTGCATGGAGTGCATAGGTAGGAGAATACAAGGTCAAGGGTGTTACCATCAGAGTGAGTAGAAGCCTGTACCCATTGTTTTAGGTCAAATGAAGAGGTTAGACTAAGAAGTTTAGAAGTAGCAGGAGTGTTTGTATTAGCAGGGATGTTGAAATCACTGAGGAGGATTGTGGGAATTTCTGAAGAGAGGAAGTAGGGTAGCCAGGCAGAAAACTCATCAAGGAAAGTTGATAATGGTCCAAGGGGCCGGTAGATCACAGCAATTCTTAGGGAAGTAGGAGAGAATAGACGTATACAGTGGGCTTCAAATGATGAGAGAGAAAAAGAGGGAGGAGAGTGAATAACCTGGAAGGTGCATTGGGGGGGATAGGAGGAATCCCACTCCACCTCCTTTGCGTTCATTAGGCCTAGGGGAGTGAGTCCAGTGAAGGCCACCCTGGGATAGGGAAGCAGGAGAAGGGGTGTCATATTCGTGGAGCCAGGTTTCGGTGAGAGCAAGTAGATTGAAGGAATTAGTGACAAAGAGGTCATGAACAGCAGTGAGTTTGTTGCAGACAGAGCGGGCGTTCCAGAGGGCACAGGAGAGAGGGAGGCTGGCGTTAGGAAGAAGAGGAATGGAGACTAAATTGCGTAGATTGCGACTACTGCCAGAGGGTGTAGGGTGATGGGTGTGTTGGGCACAGTTAAATAAGGGAGGCCCAGGGTTTGGGGAAATATCTCCAGCGGTTAGGAGAAGCAGAAGAGTAATGGAGGTAATATGAGAATATGATTTGTATGAGGGGACATGCTTCAGTATCCTGGGGGGTTTGTTAGCAAGTGGGCTTAGAGTTAGAAAGAGGTGATGAGTGCAGTAATAGGGGGAGGGGAGAAGTGAGGGTGATATGTACAAATTGTGGGGTGGAGCAGAGGGGTGAAGAAAAGAGAGTTTGAGGAGAGAGGCAGCAATTGTGAAAAGGAGGAGAGGTAAAGAGAGCATGTTTCAGAGAGGAAGGAGAGATAATTTGGAACAGAGGTCATCTGCTGTTTGTTGTAGTTTGCATAGTGCAAGAGCAGAAGTGCCACTTATTTAAAGAACCCCACTTCTTTGGAAGAACCCCTGTATGTGCAGCCCCCTGTATGTGTTCCCCTGTAAGGAAGGCCTTGTTTTTATACTGTGTGTTGGGTGTGGATAGAATCTTCAATTAATCAATTAAGAGGGCATATTAGGAACACAGCTAGCAGGGCATAACTTTCACACCACAATCAAACTGCAAGGGGACTAAAAGGCCAAAATTGTAAAGATAAGGGAACCCATAATTTAGGTAAGAATTAATGGCTAAATAAACATTGAAATAATGTGAGCATGGCTACAGATGGAGTTGAAACAGTGGTGACAAACAGAATTACCAAATATGCATTTGAGCAGTCAGTCAATGTTCAGTTTAAAAGGTATATGGAGATATAAACGCAGGTTTACTAAATATGCATTTGAGCAGTCAGTCAATGTTCAGTTTAAAAGGTATATGGAGGCATAAACGCAGGTATACCAAATATGCATTTAAGCAGTCAGTCAATGTTCAGTTTAAAAGGTATATCGAGATATAAACGCAGGTTTACCAAATATGCATTTGAGCAGTCAGTCAATGTTCAGTTTAAAAGGTATATGGAGGTATAAACGCAGGTTTACCTGTGAAGAGAGAAGAAAATGTTCAGATGAATGGTGCAAGAGCAGAAGTGCCACTTATTTAAAGAACCCCACTTCTTTGGAAGAACCCCTGTATGTGCAGCCCCCTGTATTAACCACATCTCTGATCTGACAAAACTTCTGACTAAAGGGTGTAACTAAGGCCGGTTTATTGTTATATCTACATTGATACCATTAATGGGTGATTAATGAGAAGTTCCTTCCTTTTCTTATTCTTAGCAATATTAAATGCACGCTCCAGTGTCCAAATAGGGTAACCCCGCTGTTTAAATCTATTATCCAATGCTCCTGCCCCTCTGTCAAACTCTGTGTCCTCACTACATATGCGGTGTAGACAGATGAATTGTCCCACAGGGATCCCCTTAATGGTATGTTTGGGGTGATTGGACTGTGCCATAAGTAGGCTGTTGCCAGCCAAAGGTTTCCTATAAAGACATGTGATAACACGATCCTCAGAGGGAACCAAAAGCACATCCAAAAAGCAAATTTCACTGGATCATCTGTCATCTGTCCTGTAAATGACAAACTACTAGTATTGGAATTCAAATAGGTCACGAAAGATTGCAGATCACCTATCTGTTTGTCACAGACAAACAAAAGGTCATCTATGTAGCAAAAGAATACATGGATGTAAGGTCTAAATGGATTACCATCCCCATAGATGTTGGACCGCTCCCATCAACCCATGAAAAGGTTGGCGAAAGAGGGCAAAAACTTAGCCCCCATCGCGGCCCCACACCGCTGGAGGTAAAACATACCATCAAATATGAAGTGATTATGCAATAACAGGTAGTCCAAAACCTCCAGAATGAACAACCGTTGGGGCAAAGGTAAAGCAGTAGAGTGTTCTAGATAGAAGGATACAGCCTGCCTTGCCAGGTGATGTGGAATACTAGAGTGCAAGCTAGGGAAATCGCATTTCACCCAAATGTAATCATGTTTCCACACCACCTCCTTCATAGCATTCAAAAGATGATTTGTATCCTTCAAGTAACTTGGTAAAGAACTCACTAAAGGCTGTAACTGACCATCCATCCACTGCCTTAATTTCTCATTTAAGTAACCAATGCCAGCAACGATGGGTCAACCATGCAGGGGATCCAATTGCTTGTGAGTCTTAGGAAGATGATGAAATGTAGGTAAAATAGGACACTCCGGAATAAGAGACTCTGCTTCCCTAATACCTAAAACACCCCAATATACACCTTTGAAGCAAGTTATGTAATTCTCCCCTATATGATAACAACTACCAGACCACTCTTATCAGAGTTCCTTATCACTATAGAAGAATCATCCTGTAAATCACGTAAAGCAGACCTCTCATCCATAGTGAGATTTTCAAAGTGAGTACCAAGTAGTATGTGTAATGGTAGTCAAATGTACCAGATCTCTCTCCACTCATTTCTGGAATCTATCCATTCACGTAGTACGTGTATTAATTGGATAAAAATCTGAATTGTTCTTAATTTTAACCCTCCGATACCCTCATTGATAACATCTCCTATCAAACCAGTATCATCTCCCTCTGCTGCCAGATCTGTGAGGTCCTTGATAGAGCAATATTCCTGGAAAGAAAAGCATTCAGATACATCGTTATGCAAAGTGTTTATATCAACACAATCTTGTATGTCTACATCTGAAGACAAGTAATGTTTTCTGATGTTGATATTTCTTATAAACCTATTGATATCTAACAGTGTCCCAAAAATATAAAAATGATGGACAAAAGTTCAAACCTTTAGACAGGAGTGAGTCAAGACCCGTTGTGACACATTTATAACATTGATCAGTTCTTCCGCGTCTGGGGTCTGAAGGAATAGGATTCCCCTCCTCCTTCTCTTCCTGCCTCCTCTCCTGGTCTTTTTCCTCCCCTCTTGCGGCCCCATTTCGACTTGGCCTTGTGTTTCCAGTTTTTTTGGTGGGGCGGGAGTACTCGTACCTTGTCCAGCTTTCTGTTGTTCAACCTGTTCCACGGAATTATCTGATTCGGTAATCGCCATAGTGTTATTGAAATATTCAGCATTCATGTCTAAAAAAAACTGACCCTCTTTTCTTCAAAGCGTTGGCCCCCATTCCATGGTCGGTTACTTTCCCAAGTATAGACATTGTCAGTTTCATAATCACACTTGTCATGTATCATTTTTTTTTTCTTTCCCGGAATAATGTTATTTTCCAGCTGAGTCACCCTGTCATTCAATTTCTTATCTAGTTCAGCAAACTGAGACAAGGCTTTTAAAGGTAATAAATCTTGTTGTAATCTATCGGTCTCCTTAACCTTCAATTCAATAATAAGACCCATCAATGTTTCAGAACAGGTAGATAGAGCATATGCCCATCTTTTCTTCAACTCATCATTAAAAAGGTCAAACGTGGGAAATTTCTTTATTCTGAGTCCACGTGGAACTCAGGTTTTCAGTGAGTGTAGTTTTATCCCAATAAGCCGCATCTCCTTATCCATGTTACGTTCCAATTTACGAAACAAAAGTCTTAAAGAACACACATTATCCTCGTTATTTGTTCACAGTGTATCCTGTATATTGGCTCGAAGTGGGTTATCATTGGGTGTGCGAAAAGTGTGACTAGTTTGTTGTTATAGATTATGTGTAGTCATGTTTAATTAAAGTCCTTAAACGTGGACCAACTTTAAATGTGAAAAAACAGCAGTATATCATCTATAAAGGCCACTGGCCAGAGATCCTTGTAGCAATGGTCTTGCAACAAATCCAATTAAATAAACAAAGCAATATAGTATAAAGATTTGATAGGTGAGATCATCCAGGCAAATATAAAAAAGCCCATATGTATACTCCAAAGAGTGTTTATAAATACATCACTCACTTCAAACCTCTTGATTTTGTAGTTGGAGAGCATATAAAAGGCGAGCTGGTGAAAACCAGAAGTTCAATGGAAAAGAGAAGCTGGATACACACCGCTCCCAGGCTGTCTGCCGAATCTCGAAGTGCTGCTATAGAAAACTGGGTGCCTACCAAGGTCTGCAACCTAGGGAGCCCATAGGACAATGACCCCAAAAATGCAGGCAATGTCATTTGGAACTATCTGCGGTGTAGAAAAGAACAAGAAGTCCTGGAAGTGATGGTTTGGCCCCCACAGAGCCCTGATATCAACATCATCGAGTCTAGAGATATTCATGATGAAATAATTTTTTTTACATTTTGGTTTCGTTCACTATATAAAATATTTCATTTTGTCATAATCATTATATTAGAATGATTCATTTTGGAAACTTTTACTTTATTTTGAGAGATTATACTGTATATTCATTGTTCCCAATCCATTTATATTTTTGGAAGTTCTGTTAATTCTTTCATTTCAAAAGATTTGCTATATTCATTTTAAAGTGTTAATTTATTATTTAGGGAGATTACTCTATTGCCCCGTACACACGATCGGATTTTCCAACAAAAAAAACGTGGATTTTTTTTTCCGAAGGATGTTGGCTCAAACTTGTCTTGCATACACACAGTCACACAAATGTTGGCCAAAAATGCCGAACGTGAGAACGCGGTGACGTACAACACGTACGACGAGCCGAGAAAAAGGAAGTTCAATAGCCAGTGCGGCTCCTTCTGCTTGATTCCGAGCATGCGTGAACTTTTGTGCGATGGACTTGTGTACACACGATCGGACTTTTGTTGTCTGAAAATTTGAGAACCTGCTCTCAAACATTTGTGTGCAGAAATTCTGACACCAAATGTTCAATGGAGCATACACACGGTCGGACTTTCCGACAACAAGCTCACATCGAACATTTCCCATCGGAAAATCCGACTGTGTGTACGTGGCTTAAGTCATCCCTACTAGTCCAACCCACAAAGAGAAATGAAATGAGCTGATTGGATGATATCAACTGGAGTTGAATGCATCCAAAAGTAACGAATGAAATAAATTGAATGAAATAAATTTTGGATTAATTTGTTATGTTATGATTTGGAGATTCTGATGCATCCACTTCCATCCAACCCATACACAATAAGTGGGAATCATTTTATTTCACTTTTCTACCTTACTGTATTTATTGCAATGTGTTTCCATTTCATATGGAGTGCCATTTTTATAATAATGTAAGATGTTAAGGCAAAAAGAATTGTCTGATTATCCAAGAGTCAAAGACTGCCACACTACTCTTATCTGAATAAATCCAAATTAATACATATTCATTCATTGTGTTATTAAAGTTGAATTAATTAAATAAATGGTCTTTCAAGTTCAACCCCAATACAAAAAGAATCTTATTAGAACATTCACGCTACGCTCATGAGAATAAAAACGAATGGATCCAAATCAATTTGGATAATTCGTTCTGCTGGTTATTTCAGATGCTTCAAACATTAACAAAAGGCCCAAACTATTGCATCATGTCATCCAAATGAAAAAATGTCATATAACTGAAAAAAAAAGAGAAAGGTAGATTGTTGACTGTCAGTTTGATTAAAAACAAGATGGTTAACAAATAAGTAAAGGAAAGTACATTTCAATGGGTCTGGAGAACAACCCTGTGAGTACCACATAAGAACTGATAAAAGGGAAAGGGTCATGAAAAAGGAGTAAGAGATTATAAGAAGTAAAGAAAGGCAAACAATACAGTGGAAATAAAGGGTAAATTTGATAGAGGTAGTATGGTTTCAACTGAATAAAGGGTGATGAAAGGGTAAATGAAGAATTATTACCATGGCAATAGTAAAGATTCATCAGAGTTAGGAGGTAAACAATGTTTAACGTAGTGCTGCCATGAGGAGAGACAGCAGGAGGTTGGATCGCCTATATCGGTCACTATGATGCATCACTGCTATTTGTGCTCGCGCTGACACGTAACTATACTCTGTTTACAGCAGACTGAATCGTGCTGTTTATCCATATTTGGCCTATTGTGCAGTCGTTAGGGGTTTTGGTCCTATTATATCCCCCATGTGAGAACCTATATGCCCCTGAGTTGCCTTTCATGACTTTCAGTATAATTCCAGTTTTTGGATCAATCAGATATCAACGGTCTTTTGATTAAACATTCAGTACCTTCGAACTGTTCCTATACCAGTATCCCCATGGACTACAGTCCCCTGGGATTTTGATCTATCCAACAACCATTGCCTTTCATACATATCCATTTCAGGACTGCCTGGATCTGGTGGTGGCATCCCATCACACTGCTCATTGCTGCCAGTATTCATTGGGTGTGAATGTGGATGCATGTATGGTGTCTAGACGCTCTTTTTGGTTTTAGATAACGTTGTCTTTTAGATGGTGTAAGGTGCAGAAGTCATTAACATTAATATTTTTATGTAATTCTTATATTTTTCCTTGTCAAAAGAAGTTTATTGAGTATACAATGTTATAAAGATACATAAAGTAAGTTTACAAGGATCTATAAAGTAAGCTCATTGTTTTACAGTAGGGTTTATATAGGTAAATATCATGAAATTTCAAATATTAAACATTGGGTTCACGTAAACCTAAATTAAAGATATATATCATTTCCTTAGTTACTTTTGTAGGTATTTAAATGATTTATACCTACTATACATATTGTTTACAAGTAGAGTGTATATAGGTCAAATCAATTCTGATAATGAGCTTTAATCGTAAGGTGGAGAAAAAGAAAGAGAAAGAAGAAAAAGGGTTGAAAGGCAGAGGTATGGTCCACAAGGTTGTCCCGCTCGTCAGTTTATTATTCTTTTTAGTTCTCTTTGAAGCCTTAGAATGGGTGTCTCTGTAAGTCATTTAATCTGTTACCATGGCAACAGGACAGAGTCATTGAAGTTTGACAGGAACTGTTGTTTTATCCAAGGATGCCAAAGTTTTTCAAATTTTGGAATTTGATTTTGATCGATGGCTACCATCTTAGCATGGGACATTGTATTATTCATTCTGTGAATTGTTTCTGCTAGTACCAATGTAGGAGATTTCCATGCCTTGGCCACTGTTTGTTTTGCAGCCGTTATTAGTTGGATCATAAGTTTGAATTGAGAGAGTGTTAACCATTCCGGTTTTAGATTAAGTAAAGTTAAATATGGATCTGGTTGTATTATTTTTTTAAATATTTTAGATGCAATCACGAAGACTTCCTTCCAGAAGGTTTGGATTACTGGGCACGTCCACCATATGTGTAAATATGTGCCTATTTCTGGGCATCCTCGAAAACAAAGAGTTGAGGTATTAGGTGAATATTTTGCCACTCTAGCGGGTACAAGGTACCAGCGAGTTAGGACTTTATAATTTGTCTCCAGTGCTAAGATGTTGGGTGAAGATGACTTAGATGTGAGCCATATGTTAGACCAGTCCGTGTCTTCTAAAGTTCGTCCCAGGTCCTCCTCCCACCTCTGAACGTAAGAGGGTCTATTAAGATTTGCTACTCCATATAATTGATTATAAAGTGATGAAATTGTACCTTTAGCAAATGGATCTTTTGTACAGATTGATTCAAAAATGGATAATTGGGATAATGGTGTATCCCCCTTTAGGAATGGTGTATAGAAATTTTTGATTTGGAGATATCTAAATATCTCAGAGTTTGGTAGATCATATTTTTCTCTAAGCGATGGGAATGAAAGGAATGATTTAGATGCTATGAAGTCATTTAGTGTCTGAATGCCTGATGTTGTCCAAGCTTTAAAAGAATTTGGGTAGATCCATGCCGGATAAAAGGCCGGATTTCTGATAAAAGAAAGGAGAGGATTGTGTGGAGATTGTAACTGATATTTGGTTTTTAGTTTATCCCAGAGAGATAAGAAGTGTTTAGTTATGGGATTATGAATTTTAAAGCGGTCTTTAGGATCAAGCCATAATAAATTTGATATTAATAGAGGGTCATTTTCTGAAGCCTCTATAAATACCCATAATGGGATTTCCTGTTTTGCATGGTATTTGGACAGACTGGCCAAATGTGCTGCTCTGTAGTAGTTAGTAAAATTAGGGTATCCCAGGCCTCCTTTATTTTTGGGAAGATGTAGTGTGTGTATAGGTATACGTGGTTTAGAAGAGCCCCATATAAACGAAGTTGCTCTTTTTTGTACTATTCTCAAAAAATAGGAAGGAATTGGAATAGGGAGGACTCTGAATAGATAAAGCAATTTGGGTAGAATAGTCATTTTGATTGCATTAATCTTCCCTATCCAGGATAAAGGAAGTTGCGACCATTGTTTTATTAGATTTGTGATCTGTCTTAATACAGGAGGATAATTGGTTGAGAATAAGTCAGAATGAGATGCTGTTAAATGAATTCCAAGATATGGGATTGATTTTTCTGCCCATGTGAATGGGAGTGCAGCCCTAGCCGGGATCAATTCCATGTTTGTGAGTGAAATATTAAGCACTAGGCATTTCTTAGGATTAATCATAAGGCCGGATAGGGCTGCAAATCCATCAAGAGCTGGTATTAAGTTAGGACCAGAGACCTGTGGTGATGATAGAAAAAGTAATATATCGTCTGCAAATATACATAATTTGTGTGTAATACCTCCTACTTCAATGCCAGTTATAGTTTGGTTTGTTCTGATGTATTGGGCCATGGGTTCGAGTATAAGGGCAAATAATAAGGGAGATAATGGGCAACCCTGTCGGGTACCTCTTTCGATATTAAAGGCTTCAGATTTGTATCCAGCATATTTTATATAGGCTTTGGGTTTATTATATAATGCTTTGATCCATGTTAAAAAGTGGGGTCCAAAACCCCATTTTTGTAATGAATATTGCATATATTGCCAGGATACTGTGTCAAATGCCCTCTTAATATCGAGAGATAGAAAACATAAAGGGATTTTCCGTTTTTTAGCAATATGTGCCAATAACACTGCCCTGCGTATATTATCGCCTGCCTGTCTATTTGGCATGAAGCCTACTTGATCTCTATGTATTAATTTTCCTATAATGCTATTGAGGCGTTTTGCTATTATTTTTGCTAATAATTTAATATCGAGGTTTAACAGAGAGATAGGCAGATAATTCACACAGGAAGTATCATCAGAAAGGGGTTTTGGGATCATACAAACAATTGCCATTAGTGTTTCTTGCCGAAAAGAATGTCCATCTAGAAGTTTGTTAAAAGTTTCAGTGAGAATGGGAGAGAGTATTTCTGAGAATGTTTTATAGTATAAAGCCGAGTAGCCGTCTGGGCCTGGTCTTTTGTTAAGTTTTAGGTCTTTTATGGCGTTAGCAACTTCATCTATAGTTATAGGCTCATCCAAACTGCTTTTTTGATTCTGAGATAACTCAGGTAAGGTTATTTTTGAGAAGAAGGATTCAGCTTCTGTAGGATTAAATTCATTGTTTGTCTTGTATAAAGTTGCGAGATGTGAGTGAAATTTATGGACTATTTTAACTGGATTACAAGTGTAAACATTTTTTGATAATTTCAAACGTATTGGTTTGAAAGATTTGTTAGTTGAATTTAATGCCCGAGCCAAATATGTACCTGGTTTGTTTGTATTCATGTAGAAATTGTGTTTGGAGCGTTTGAGGGATTTATCAACTGACTCAGTGAGAAATAGATCGTATTCCAATCTAGATTTTTCCAGATGAGATTTTGTACTCTGAGATGGATTATCTTGAAATGATATGTAGGCTGCATTAAAATTGAGTTCTAGTTTTTTTGCTAGATTTTTGCGTTCCCGTTTAAATAGTGCCATTTGTCTTTGTATTGTACCACGCAAGACAGGCTTATGAGCTTCCCACAGTGTTATTGGGGAGATGTCTGTTGTATTATTAATTGATATGTATTCCTTTAAAGCTTGTTCAATGGCCATCTGATGTAGTGGGTGTTTGAGCATTATGTCCGGTAAGTACCACGTTGGGTCATGCGCTTTTGGTATGGCTGAGGCTATAGTAGTGTATACTGCATTATGGACAGACCACGGAATCGGAATTATATCTGATGCAATAATTTCTGGTATCATTCCTATTTTTAGAAAAATATGATCTATTCTGGTGAAGGTTTGATGAGGGTGCGAGAAATAAGTGAATTTCTTTTTCATTGGGTTACTTTCTCTCCATGAATCTACCAGATTGTATTTGGAAAGAAGTTGAGAAAAAGGTAATCTAGAGGTTATTTTGGATGGTGTAAAAGGTGATTTATCTAGAAATGGGAGGAGGACCTGGTTCGAATCCCCACACATTATCACTGTTCCTATTTTGTGTGTATTAATCACTTGTAATATATGTGAGAGGAATGGTGTAGGTTGTTTGTTAGGAGCGTAGTAGGAAATCACCGTGATTGCAGCATCCATTATATAACCCATGAGTATCAGGTATCTACCTTCTGGGTCTTTAATTTCTGATGATAAGGTGAATGGTGTGGATCGGTGAAATGCAATTAGAGTTCCCCTTTGCTTGGTACAGGCAGAAGCCATGTAAATTTGTTGATAAAAAGGAGAAATATATTTTGGAGTAGAATCTTTGGTGAAGTGTGTTTCTTGGAGGCATACTATGTGAGCCTTCTTGTTATGGAAAGTACGGAAGGCTTTGGTCCTTTTTTGAGGGACATTTATTCCCTGAACATTCAGGGAAAGTATATTCAGTGGTGCCATAGCAATAGATCAAATAGTTTTGACTTACTTTTTGTTATGCAGAGCTGACTGCGCAGATCAACCTGTGTGGACTGAAGAGATGAATAGATAGAAAAGAAACCAGTGAATTCTGGAGTAAAGAGTAAACAAAAAATATATGAGATTAGATGATACATTGTATAAATTATTTTTTGCAAGTAATCACAATTTACCCGTGAAAGAGAATAAATATCTCTCTCAGGGGAATAAGTGCCTTCGTCACACTCCCACATAATATGGTTGGGAGAATGAGGAGGGCTAATGGGGGTACACGGATCTTCCGCTTACAGGAGAGAAGTGCTATGTCAAAGGACATCAAAATGATGTTTCATTAATTGGAGTGCAGAATATAGTTTTTGTTGAAATTATTTATTCCAGGGTGGTTGTATATGGTTAGTCTTGCCCTAGGCTAAATAATTCAGTTAGAAAGGTACTGTTAATAACTTTGGTATTGATGAAGATAGTTTGAATTATTTTGGGATTTTAACCCTTTTAGAGTAAACAATTACATATTTTATTCATATGTAACTGTTTAGATATGTTAACTCATAAAATTGAGGTTGTATTGCTTCAGATTAGAATAAACAAAAACATAATTCTAGGAACTAGTTAGGTAATAATATATTTGTTTTAAGAAAAGAAAGAAAAAGCTTCCATTACTTCTGGATTATTGAACATATTTGTCCTAAAAAGTAATAAATCTATTGTTATTACCTGATAATATATAACTGAACAAGAATTTCCTTATTTCACTTATATATTCTAAGGCTATATGAATCAGAAGTAATAAGAAATATAACTGGAATGTAACATGATCCCACACAGTGTGTGACTATCAGAATGCAGTTACATTCAGTTATAAATACAGGTTTTTTATAGAGAACCATCTCTTAGTATAATAAATGAAAAGATATCAGGAATTAGGATGTCAGTCCATTGAATCTTCTTGGTCCATGGATGATGTGGCATAACGGCCTCTTTTGTGAGAATGATGATTCTCATTTTGTTCTGAAATTATCTGGGTGCTGCCTGAAGGTGAAGATGACGCCATTCTTCTGCGTGTGGGAGTGTTGCTGCTTGTAGGTTCTGTCAGATTTAATTTTAAAAGGGTTTGTTGTAGTTCATCTGCTGATCTGCTTCTGTAAATTGTACCTTGGTAGTTAAATCTGACTGAAAAGGGGAAGCCCCATTGATACATAATGTTGTGGCGTTGCAGTTCCATTAGTTGGGGTTTCATGGATCGTCTTTTAGTAATAGTAAGTTGGGATAGGTCAGCAAAAATTTGATAATTGTGTCCTTGAAAATTAAGTTCCTTTTTTTCTCTTGCAGCAATTATTATTTGTTCTTTCGTTCTGTAATAATGAAATTTTGTGATTATATCACGTGGGTTCCATCTTTCTTTTTGGCTGTGAGGGCTCTGTGTACTCTGTCCAGTTCTAAACGTTCAATAGGGATATCTGGCTTTAGTTCTTGTAATAGAGCAGTAATAGTAGATTGCAGGTCTGTCACAGTTTCAGGTATTCCCCTTATGCGCAAGTTTGAACGTCTGGCTCTATTTTCGTAATCTTCGAGCTTAGTTTGAAGTATTAAATTCTCCTTTTTTAATTGTTCCAATTCTGTTATATTTTCTTGGGTTGTAATTTCAATTTCATCCATTTTTATTTCTAAGGCTGCGGTGCGGTTTCCCAGCTCTCTTATTTCTTTGGTTAGGCTTTTTGTTATTTGGTCTGAGGTTTGTTTTAAAGCCTTATGAAGCATCTTTTCAAATTGTAATAATGTTACTGGGGATACTAAGGAGGCTTGTGGAGAAGTTTGTGAGAGGATTTGTTTTGTATCTGACTCAAATGGAGAGTCTTGCTGTGACATTTTCTGTCTGTGAGAGCGCCCTGATGCTGTATCTTGTGAGGTGACTGGAGCTGCTTCAGCTGCAGTGAGTGCCTGTGAGCTCTTTGTGAGGTGATTTTTATTTCTGCCACGGTTTCCTCCCAGTACCATATTTCCTGCCCAAACTTTCACAGTTTGTTCCCTGGGGCAAAAAGGTTCAAATGGATACCTTTTGAGCCTGCAGGCTCCGCTTTGTCCTTCTCTTCTCTCCTCAGCGGTGTGGAGCTCTAACAATGCATGTCTGCTCCGCTAGGCTCCGCCTCCTGCCCCCATAATTCTTATATTTTTTAATACATTTTCCATTTTTGATTAACTAACAGCTTCATCCAGATTCTAATTCCCTGTGGCTCTATTAATGTGGTTCTTTGCACTGTCCACTTCTGTCTGGTATAATGCTATCTTGTTTAACTGCTTCCGGACCAGCTTTACTGCGGCAGGTTGGCTCGCCTGCGCGAAACCACATTACTGTACGTGGTCTCACGGGGTCCGGATAGCAGGCGTGCGCACCTGCTGCACAGCGGGGGTGCCGATGCTTGTGGTCGATGGTAGCGATGTCTGCCGGCCACAAGCGATCATGACCAGGAGACACAGAACAGGGACGAGTGTGTGTAAACACACACTTCCCTGTTCTGTTCTGACAGGAGTGACAGATCATGTGTTCCTATTAGCTAGGAACCACAATCTGTCACTTCCTGTAGTTAGTCCCTCCCCCTTCAGTTAGAATCACCTCCCAGGGAACACATTTAACCCCTTCACTGCCCCCTAGGGTTAACCCCTTCACTGCCAGTGACAATTTTACTGTAATCAATGCATTTTTAATCACACTGATCGCTGTATTAATGCCAATGGTTCCAAAAATGTGTCAAAATTGTCCAATATGTCCGCCATATTGTCGCAGTCATGATAAAAATTGCAGATCACCGCCATTACTAGTAAAAACAAAATAATAATAAAAAAAAATAATAAAAATGCTATCCCCTATTTTGTAGACGCTATAACTTTCCAATCAACATACGCTTATTGCAATTTTTTTACCAAAAATATGTAGAAGAATACATATCAGCCTAAACTGAGGAAAACATTTTTTTTTTATATATTTTTGGGGGATATTTGTTATAGTAAAAATTAAAAAATAATGCGTTTTTTTTCCAAATTGTTGCCTATAGCACAAAAAATAAAAACCGCAGAGGCAATCAAATACCACCAACAGAAAGCTCTATTTGTGGGAAAAAAAGGACGTCAATTTTGTTTGGGTACAACATTGCACAACCGCGCAATTGTCAGTTAAAGCAACGCAGTGCTGAATCGTAAAAAGTGCTCTGGTCAGGAAGTGGGTAAATTCTTCTGGGGCTTAATCCAAGGTAACCAAAGTTTTTCAAATTTGCAGATCTGATCACTCTGAATTGCTTCCATTTTAGCATGAACAAGGGCTCTTTTGGTTCTGTGAATGGTTTCGGCTACAATACGATTTTGAGTTTTCCATGCCTTAGCTATGGTTTGTTTTGCGGCTGTTAAGAGCTGTAAAAGAAGGCAAAATTGATTCGGTGTAATTCCGTCTGGTTTTAGATTCAAAAGAGCTATAGCAGGAATAGGTTGCATGGAAGTTTCAAACACTTCAAAAGCTAAATCAAAAACTGCCTTCCAAAATTTTTGGGGTATTGGACAATCCCACCATATATGGAGTTGGGTGCCAGGATCTGAACAGCCACGAAAACAAGCTGCAAGGTATTTGGGAGCATATTTAGCTATCCTAGCAGGAACTAAATACCAACAAGAAAGCACCTTATAATTTGTTTCCACAGCAACAACATTAGAGGAACCAGAATAAGTGGTAAACCATATACTGGTGTCAGGAAATGTTCCATTCGCTGGTAATACCTGTTATTTGGCATGCAGTACTGAGGTCCACCAGCAGGTGTCTCCTGGCAGTTTGGAACTGTCAGGAGAGCTTTTCCCTGTTAATATTATATCATCTTTGGGCCACAGTACTGGAGTCCACCAGCGGATGGATCCTGGCAGTGTGGAGCAGACAGTACCTCCTACAATCAGGTGTCACTTGAGGCCAATCACAGGTCTATAAATACCTGGCAAGCATTCACATGTTTGCCTTGATTTCTTCATTGCCTCCTGACCTGCTAGTGATCTGATCCTGTGCCCTGAACCTGAACCTGAACCTGAACCTGAACCTGAGCCTGTCTCCCTGTCCAGATCCCTATCTTGCCCCACCTGTTACCTTGCATCCCTGCCTGCAGTCTGATCCATCCATCCTCTCCCTGTCCTGTGTTCAACCCCATCTGCTGACCTCCCTGTGTATGACCTTGGCCTGGCTATTGTTTATGATCCTGGTATTTCCCATTTATTGCACTTATCTGTCTGTTGTTATTTGTGGGTCTCTGTCTGTGGTTGGTTATTGCACTGTGTCATATTAGAGTCGGGTGTACTATATTACTCACTTTCTTTAATAAATTATTATATTTTCACGTATATACGTTTGGGTGTCCTCTGTCGCAGAACACACGGTTCTGGTCACACCTGTTCATAACAACTGGTCCATTCATTATCATCAAATGAGTGGTTTAGATCTTGTTCCCATTTAGAAACATAGGGAGGGGCATAGTATCAAAACTCAAAAAGAAGGGGCATAGTATCAAAAAATCAAAAAGAAGCATAGTATCAAAACTAGCTAGAATTCATTTATAAAGAATCAAAACAAGTCCTCTGATATGTGGGACATAATTACATATATGCTCAAAATGCGACATCTGGGAAAACAGAGTGCCTAATTGTAGGTATGGTTGAAAAAATATGTTAATCTGTAAATAACTGAATAATTACGATTGGGGAAGTCCATAAGCTTCACATAGAATAGGAAAGGAGTGTAAAGAAAATGCAGATACAAATGTATATAATCTAAATAGATTAGCTGCACTCCACGCATTAAAGAAATTAGGGGAAATCCAGGGGCAGGGTAAAAGGCAGGGTTTATATTAAAACAAAGAAGTGGTATATGGGGCAATTGAAGGCTGAGTGTGGTTTTGAATCTATCCCAGATGGACAAAGAGTTTTTTTTCTGATAGGATTGCAGATAGTGGTACGATCAACTGGACCTAACCTTAACATATTGGAAAATTGGTACCTTGCGCTAAAAAAATAACAAAGTAGGTTAAAATGAATTGACAGCTGCTCCCCTAGCTGAGGTAGGTGAATCTACTTTAGATAATAGTGAGTGAGATATGAGGGGGTGCTTATAGGGTTTAATGTAATGTGGAATGGTATTTAAGTATTCCTATAAAGCAATAATTCTATATTCATATTAAAGTGCAATATGCCATAGTAAAATAGATACAATCCATATACATGATAATTGTGAAAAAAAATAGTGAGAAATTAATAAAAAGTTGATAGCAAAAAAGTCCTAGCAAATATGACTCTTCTGTGCTGATCTGATCTTCTAAGTGGCATCATTAGTGAACAGTCCATCACCAACTGGAATTAATACACCCAATGTGCTCCATATGTGGGTTCTGCTTACCAGATAGAAGTGACTTCTTTAATTAAAAAGCAGGTCAAGTAACGCTTTTAACAAGATAAACTTGCTATGATGAAGGAGACTTTTGAGTCAAATATCCCTCCTCCGAAAGACCATGGATGGGGTATGTGAGAAAAGATAAAAAGGGAAACCAATAGTGTAATCCTAAAACATAAAACAAAAGACAAGGCCAAATGGCTAATTACATATTTTGTGCCTTAGCCCGGCACTGAGGCTGTTCGTGTGTGTCTGGATCTAATGGTGCCTCCCAGCTCGCACTCGTTGCTGGCGTGCGTTCCACCGTCCGACACGATCAACCAAGCAGAGCGGAAGTAGCATGACCAAGAAGTGCCTCGACATACGTTTCGTATTGCTACATCATCAACATATTGTAACATATTGGCTACTGAGATAGGGTCACAGTTGATGGACTCAATTGCTATCCATAGCGGAACTTCCTTTACTGCATGATATTTAGGTAAATGTGCAAAGTGGGCTGCATGATAATAGGCAGAAATATTGGGGAGACCTAAGCCTCGTTGTTGTGGAAGACAAAGAGTGGATTTAGAGGCACAGGGTTTAGCTGTGCCCCAGATAAAGGAGATAATTCTACGCTGAATAAGTCATAAGAAATGGGATGGTACTGAAATGGGCAGGACTCTAAAAAGGTCAAAGAATTTGGGTAAAATAGCCATCTTGATTACATTAATTTTGCCTATTAAGGATAATGAGATGGAGAACCATTGTGTTTGCAGGTTGTATAATTTTCAACCATGGTGATTATTAATTACATGGCTGCTGGCCATGATAAATTGTGGCTCAGCGATGGGAGGCAGCAAAACCAAAGCTCAATCTCTGATTTTTAACACCTCCTACCCACCTTAATAAATGATGTCTTAAAGTGGTTCTAAAAGCAGGTTTTTTTTTATCTTAATGCATATGCATTAAGATTAAAACCTTCTGTGTGCAGCAGCCCCCTAATACTCACCTGAACACCATCTAGATCCAGCAATGTTGCACGAGAGTCTCAGCTGTCCAGGACTCTCCCTCCTCATTGGCTGAGACAGCAGCAGTGCGCCATTGGCTCCCGCTGCTGTCAATCAAATTCAGGAGCCATTGGGGAGAGAAAGGGGATGGGGCTGAGCCGCGACTCTGTGTCTGAATGGACACACAGAGCAGCATTCTGGCTTAGGTGCCCCCAGAGCATTGCTCTGGGGGCACTCAGCAGGAGGGAGGGGCCGGGAGGGCCAGCGGGGAACCTGAGAAAAGGAAGATCTGGGCTTCTCTGTGCAAAACCACTACACAGATCAGGTAAGTATAACGCTATTTTTTAAAAAAACAAGACTTTAATATTACTTTAAGGCCATTGGAATAATTGAATGTTGTGCATGTAGGCAAAGTAAGAGAGGGCCCAGCCATAAAAACCTGCCTAGGACCTTGTTTGGACCTAATCTTCCTCTTTTTAGGATGAGGAGCTTGACAAAGAGCAAAGGAAAGTCTTTCATGCTATAAAAGGATAATTTTCCCCAATGGGGCTTTAAAACAGCAATGGACAAGATCAAGGAAAAAGTTCTTAATGGATATATAGAAAGTAGTTTTTATGAAAAAAATGTCCAATATCATGGTTTATTAAAATAGGATATATATAATAAAAAATCTGGTACAATATCACAATTTCCTTGATCTTGTACATTGCTGTTTTAAAGCCCCATTGGGGAAAATTATCCTTTTATAACGTATTTTCGGGGTGTACAGCTCCTTACATCTCTTCTACATGTGTCCTCCCCTTATCGCAGTCTTTCCATGCTTCCCCTCATCCAGGCATCATGTAATGCCACCACATAATGCAGATTTGAGGGAAGGTATAGCAAGACTTTTCCCCACGTTTCAGATACAGCCTACAATGAAAACAAGGTCTGGCTGTCTCATAATCTGCAGTGGGTACCTGTACTTAAAATAAAATCTACAGGGGCATGGCTTGGACATGGCCGAGTGAGGAAGCAGACCTCCAGAGCTCCTCACACCCAGCAGCTAATCCAGCTTGATCCAGCAGACACTTCACTCCCCCACGGACCCCACCTGTATGTCCCAGCACCGGAGAGCCTCCTCGAGACACAGAGGTCCCACACAGCACAGTACAGGCTTCATAGGAGCTTATTTCGGCGGCAGAGGGCAGCCGGTGGCGGGACACCCAAAATGGCTACTGGGAATGGTCGTGGGATGGATGCTGCAGCAGGGACTTGAGCACAGCCACAACCTGCTATGTCCTCATCCAGACACCACAACTGGTAAGAGAAATTGCCCCCCCCCCGAATCCCCTGGCTCCTCGGCCTCACTAGATCAGGGCTCAGATGTTTCAGAGCTGGTGGGGGACTGGGACTTAAAGCAACATATATGGTCTCTCCCCACAAAAGAGGACCTGGATCGTTTTGCCACCAGGATATAGAATAGAGCAGCTGAAAGCAGATACTACTGAGCTAGGCAACAGGTTGGAGACACCGGAGCAGACAGTAGAAGAAGCCCTGCCTGCCATCACCCAGCTTAGGGACAAGAGCACAACCCAGGATCACCAAATAGAGACTCTAATCACAGCTGCAGATCCAATATACGCATACGGGGGTTACCAGAAGCAACAGGAGCCAAATACATTATTCCCACGCTGCAAGGCATATTTAAGGAACTTCTAGGCCTCCCCCCAACAAAGCAGTTAAGACTGATAGGGCACACAGGGCCCTCCGACCCCCCTCACAGGATGCAGACAACCAACGTGACATAATTTGCAAACTGCACAAAAATACAGTCAAGGATCAAATCATGCAGCTGATGCGCAAACGCCCCTACTTTGATTTTGATGGAGCCTGTCTGTTCTTCTACCAGGACTTGTCCTATCACTCTTTGATGCAGCGCAGAGCATTACACCCCCTTTTGGAATCACTATGCACAGTAGGCATCACCTATAGGTGGGGGTTCCCCTTCAGCCTCCACGTGGGAAGGGATGGAAAATCTGCCACCTACGCACTAAAGATGATCTCCCGCATTTTCTGTCGCAACTGAACCTGTACCTGAACTTCCCAGACTGGAGATTCTCCTTGGATATCCAAACAGTAACAGCACTCCAACCCTGGCAGCAAGCCTGATCCAACTGGAGCTCATGGAACCGCAAGCGCTCTTCCTCTACAGCTGTGAGGCAGGAGTCCCTTGCAGGGGACTGAAGAACCCATAAACCTCACCACATCCTCATTGACAAACCAATGACAGCCCTTAGACTTGCCCACTGACTAAAAATGGCTTCTCCAGTCAAGTGCGATCCAGATACCTCATTTCAAGCCATTTTTTCTTTTTGTTTACTATAATATATGCACATGGGCAAATGGATTATCAGGCTGTTAGAGGACACCACCATTTTAGTACCCTATTTTATCCAGGGCCCCAACAACTGCCAATCCCCGGGACAATTACTGCTTTAACTCCTGTGAGGAGCAGGAACTTCCTGGATTTCTATGTCCAATTATGTCTCCCACATAGGACAACCCGTATTGGGTATTAGCCCGGATATGGGCATCTTGCCGCACTCATGTGGCTCCCCTATATTAGGGGAGCTGCATGAGTCGGGCAAGCAGTTTAGGGTAAAACCACATATGACCTTTGAGGCGTTAGTGGACCCACACTACAAGTTGTTATGTTTAGTTTATGCTATGATAACTCTTCTCTTTTCTCTCTCTTCCCCCTCCTTTTGTTTCTCCACCCTCTACTTTACCTTTGTTTTCTACTGCTCAGAAGGCAGAATTGTACTCACCCTCACCTCATTCAACAGATCTGAGATGGTCGCCTGGACAACCCCCCCGATGCAACATGGCTACGGTTAAGGTAGTGTCATACAATGTACGTGGTATGTGCTCCCCCAATAAAAGTAATAGGCTATGGTTAGAATTGATAAGACTGGTGGCGCAGGTGCTGTTTCTGCAAGAGACCCATTTCACTGACTCCTCACTTCCAAAAATACCCGCCCACCTATTTTCACAATGGTACTTGAGCAACTCCCCAAAACCTAAATCCAGAGGCACGGCCATAGCTATTCACAAGAACTGCCCGTTCCAACCTTCTGACCACAGAGTGGACCCTCAGTGACGCTATGTGTTCTTGAAGGGCACCATAATGGGCCAAACATACACATTTGCCACCTTATAAGGCTTAATGCCCAACAACTTACATTAATCGACCAAGTCCTCACCAAGTTGGCAGACTTTCGGGAGGGTGGGCTAATCCTAGGAGGGGATTTCAATGTTAGCCCTGACCCCGTATTGGATACCTCGGCAAATAGATCAACACTCTCTCACGCCTTCTTGCGGCACTTCCATAAGACCGTTCAGGGACATACCTTGGTGGACTGCTGGAGAGTACTACATGACTCAGATAAGGACTTTAGCTACTATTCTAGTGACCACTAGAATTGACCTATTACTAGTAGATCAGGGCACCATTGACTTGCTACTAAGTGCCACCATTGACAAGATTACTATTTCCGACCATGCTCCGGTGACACTCACACTCTTGTTGTCCCAGGCCCTGGCCAAAGCGAGGTCCTGGAAACTAAATGAGAACTTACTGGATGATCTGAGGTTGGTGGCAGGGGTACAAGAGATTTTAACACACTATTTTGCAGAAAATGCCAACGGCGAGGTCAGTGACGGCATTCTGTGGGAAGGCCATAAAGCAGTTGCTCGAGGCACCCTCATTGCACTGGGAGCCAAACTTAAAAATGAGAGGCAGGCAGATTTCCAGAGAGTGCGCTGAGCCCAGCCAAAATTATTAGAATGCAGAATAAGCCGCAAACTACGCTACATGGCCCATACATATTATGAGCACGGCAACAAATGCAGCAGGTTACTGGCTCGGGCACTCCGTAAAAAGTGAATCCTAGCACACATACACAAGCTGCACTCCTCCACAGGAGTACCAGCCCAATGCACATCTAAAATAGCCTCCATGTTCCGTGACTACTAGGCAACTTTGTACAATCTGGACTCCGCTTCCTCTCCAGCAGAAGTAGCTCTTAAAAGGTCCTGTATAACAACTTACCTCTCTTCAATAGGTTTCCCCACTCTATCCCCGGAGCAAGCAACCGACCTAGAACATCCAATTACCACAGCTGAACTACTGGCCACTATTAAGGCCCTACCCACTTGCAAGAGCACTGGGCCTGATGGCTTCACCAGGGCTTACTATTTAAAGTTCTTTGATAAACTTCAGGCCCCCCTCTGTACCCTCATCAACTCCCTAGCAACCAATGGGGACCTCCCGCAGGAGACCTCGTTGGCACACATTACAGTGCTCCCAAAAGAGGGAAAGGACCCCACCCAACCTCAGAGCTATCGCCCAATTTCAGTGCTTAACACGGACCTTAAGATTTTTTCTAAAATTCTTGCCAACCGCTTAAAACATTTATTACCCAAATTGATACACGCTGACCAGACGGGTTTTATAGTGGGACGGGAAGCCAGAGACAACTCTAATGCCCTGTACACACGGTCAGATTTTCCGACGGAAATTGTTCGATGGGAGCTTGTTGTGTGACCGTGTGTATGCAAGACAGGTTTGAGCCAACATCTGTCGGAAAAAATCCATGGATTTTGTTGTCAGAATGTCCGATTGTGTGTACGCGGCATAATAGAGCCCTCCAGCTTACCCACTGGACACGTACACGCGATCGAATGCCTCCATATCTGATTTTGCCTACGGACGTGGAGAAGGCATTTGATCACGTGGACTGGGACTTTCTTAATGCTGTTGTCACGGAACGCCCCACACTCCGCTTGAGTGCTTCCGTCATATACCGCTTCCTAAGTTCTGGAACACGAGTCCAATGGATCTGGCTATAGGAACCCCAAGAACTAGACAACACCAGTCTTGGAGTACATCAGAACTACCTTTATTTTGAGATCTCACAGACCTTTATACAGCAGGGATGACTCAAAGCTAACCTAATTAACATGACCTAATTTACTACAAAATGTACCCAGACCAGATGACAGTCTTGTGGGCACCGAGCTTCACACATTAATACAATTAACAATACAAACAACAATCTCCCCCCTCCTCAGCCTAGACCATTCGTCTATTAGCCAGGGCTGGTGGCTAATGTGATCAGCTCTCTCAATTAACATAAACACATGTTGATAACACCAGCATCTCCTCACAGGATGTGTCCCAGCAGAATGAATCAGTCTTATCAGCAGGGGGCTGCTGGAGGAATCCCCCCTCCCTCTTCAGGGACACAAATATACAGTAAGGAGTCCCCATACAATATATACATGACTGAGTCCGATTAATACAGTTCAGACTGGATTTCTCATTCACCTCAAATGCTAGGGCCCATAATCGGTGGGCAACAGGCTTGCACACAGTCCTCTCCAACAGCCTCCGCTCTGGCCATGCCCGTGACATTTCTCCCCTTTCGGCAGGAGACTAACACAGGAGGAGACCCCAGACGGGTTGACTCCGAAGTTAGTCCACAGCTCCAGTCCTCTACTGCCTGTACCCACACAGTACCCCAAACAAATTATTCCAAACAGTGTATTACTCACCCAGCCATCCTCTGCCTCTCTCAGAGAACATATCTGCCGCTGGGGAGAGGCCCAGACTGGCCCTTCTCCCTGGAATCCTTTCTGCCACTGGAGAGAAGACAGGGGGACTGGGCTCACTCCATCCTGCTGTTGGGGATCTGGGCCGACTGCCCAGCATCCCTGGGGTATACAGGTGGGGACTGAAGCCCCATCAACCAACACCAGATCAAGCTGCAGTTGTGAGGTGATGACTGCATTCTCTCCTTGGATCCTGATCTGCAGCTCGCGATAGACTGCCACCTCCTCACCTTGGGCCTCCACAATTGCTGCAGGTGTGGGGCAGAGGTCTTGGACCCTCTGTCCTGTTGCCAGCACTTCTGCTGGGGGTTTGCCAGGTGGTTCCTCCTCTACAGAAACGTCTATTAAATCCCCAGTCTCTGGAATTGGTAAAAGTGTGGGACAGAGGTCTTGGACCCTCTGTTCAGTTACCAGATCTTCAGCTGGAGAAGTTTGTTTTAACTCCATAGATGCTGCTGGCAGAAAATCACATGTCCCTGTCAGTGTTGTGGGAGAAAGGCCGACTACCTCTTCTCTCAGGAAGGCCGAAGCCACTGTTGGTGCTGGGCAGAACACAGTGAACTTTGGCAATGATAGCAGCTCTTCTGCTGGAGGCTCATCAGGTTGTTCTTCCTCAGCAGAAAAGTCTATCAAATCCCATGTCTCTGCAACTGATGTCTGGGAATAGAGGTTCACCATCTCCTGTCCATGGAACCCAGAAGATGTTATCATTTCTGGACAGAGGTTAGCAGAGCTCTGCCCTGTTGTCAGCACTTCAGGTTTGGGGACGGCAATCTCAGGATTTTCCACTGCCGATTCTCTGGCATGCTGCTGAACTTGTTCTAGCAGTTTCCTGTATGCCCTTTCCAGATGCTGTTCCTTCCTTAGCAAATGGTCCAGATCAGGTTTGAGCTCTGAGACCCCTGCAAGACCGAGCATAGACTCTCTATAGTCCCTCATGTCCTCAAGGTCAGGTTCCCCCTCATCGCCAAACATAAAAAGATCTGTAAGGTTCTCCCACAGCAATCCAGGGCCGCCAAAGTCATATCCCTCCGGAGAGCATTCTGTTGTCTCCCCTAAATATCCCTCCTCTGCGTGCCATTGCAGAGCCCGATAACGATTGTCCAGCTCTATCTCCTGCTGGACCAACCTGTCCAACTCAGTCACCCATTGCTCCTGGGGCTGCTCTCCCAGGAATGCCATCCGCAATGCCCGTTGGTCACTGGCCCGTTGCTCTTGGGTTGGAAAGCACTTGCCCTGTTTTATACCAGCGAGACGGAGGGCTGCAATCCAGAGCTCCACCCGAATCAGCTGCCTGAGCTCCAGGTATTCATCCTCAGACACAGTCCTGGTGTATGTTGAAAGGATGATCCGCAGCAGCCCCGGGAATTCTGATGCCAGGTCCATATCTCCGCTGGGGTGACTGAAGTCTGCTATGCTGATCTTGGATCCAGTTGGAGGTTTGGATGTCCCAGACTTCAGACTTCAGGAAGCTTTCCCGCTGCTTGCCACCAATGTCACGGAACGCCCCACACTCCGCTTGAGTGCTTCCGTCATATACCGCTTCCTAAGTTCTGGAACACGAGTCCAATGGATCTGGCTATAGGAACCCCAAGAACTAGACAACACCAGTCTTGGAGTACATCAGAACTACCTTTATTTTGAGATCTCACAGACCTTTATACAGCAGGGATGACTCAAAGCTAACCTAATTAACATGACCTAATTTACTACAAAATGTACCCAGACCAGATGACAGTCTTGTGGGCACCGAGCTTCACACATTAATACAATTAACAATACAAACAACAATCTCCCCCCTCCTCAGCCTAGACCATTCGTCTATTAGCCAGGGCTGGTGGCTAATGTGATCAGCTCTCTCAATTAACATAAACACATGTTGATAACACCAGCATCTCCTCACAGGATGTGTCCCAGCAGAATGAATCAGTCTTATCAGCAGGGGGCTGCTGGAGGAATCCCCCCTCCCTCTTCAGGGACACAAATATACAGTAAGGAGTCCCCATACAATATATACATGACTGAGTCCGATTAATACAGTTCAGACTGGATTTCTCATTCACCTCAAATGCTAGGGCCCATAATCGGTGGGCAACAGGCTTGCACACAGTCCTCTCCAACAGCCTCCGCTCTGGCCATGCCCGTGACATTTCTCCCCTTTCGGCAGGAGACTAACACAGGAGGAGACCCCAGACGGGTTGACTCCGAAGTTAGTCCACAGCTCCAGTCCTCTACTGCCTGTACCCACACAGTACCCCAAACAAATTATTCCAAACAGTGTATTACTCACCCAGCCATCCTCTGCCTCTCTCAGAGAACATATCTGCCGCTGGGGAGAGGCCCAGACTGGCCCTTCTCCCTGGAATCCTTTCTGCCACTGGAGAGAAGACAGGGGGACTGGGCTCACTCCATCCTGCTGTTGGGGATCTGGGCCGACTGCCCAGCATCCCTGGGGTATACAGGTGGGGACTGAAGCCCCATCAACCAACACCAGATCAAGCTGCAGTTGTGAGGTGATGACTGCATTCTCTCCTTGGATCCTGATCTGCAGCTCGCGATAGACTGCCACCTCCTCACCTTGGGCCTCCACAATTGCTGCAGGTGTGGGGCAGAGGTCTTGGACCCTCTGTCCTGTTGCCAGCACTTCTGCTGGGGGTTTGCCAGGTGGTTCCTCCTCTACAGAAACGTCTATTAAATCCCCAGTCTCTGGAATTGGTAAAAGTGTGGGACAGAGGTCTTGGACCCTCTGTTCAGTTACCAGATCTTCAGCTGGAGAAGTTTGTTTTAACTCCATAGATGCTGCTGGCAGAAAATCACATGTCCCTGTCAGTGTTGTGGGAGAAAGGCCGACTACCTCTTCTCTCAGGAAGGCCGAAGCCACTGTTGGTGCTGGGCAGAACACAGTGAACTTTGGCAATGATAGCAGCTCTTCTGCTGGAGGCTCATCAGGTTGTTCTTCCTCAGCAGAAAAGTCTATCAAATCCCATGTCTCTGCAACTGATGTCTGGGAATAGAGGTTCACCATCTCCTGTCCATGGAACCCAGAAGATGTTATCATTTCTGGACAGAGGTTAGCAGAGCTCTGCCCTGTTGTCAGCACTTCAGGTTTGGGGACGGCAATCTCAGGATTTTCCACTGCCGATTCTCTGGCATGCTGCTGAACTTGTTCTAGCAGTTTCCTGTATGCCCTTTCCAGATGCTGTTCCTTCCTTAGCAAATGGTCCAGATCAGGTTTGAGCTCTGAGACCCCTGCAAGACCGAGCATAGACTCTCTATAGTCCCTCATGTCCTCAAGGTCAGGTTCCCCCTCATCGCCAAACATAAAAAGATCTGTAAGGTTCTCCCACAGCAATCCAGGGCCGCCAAAGTCATATCCCTCCGGAGAGCATTCTGTTGTCTCCCCTAAATATCCCTCCTCTGCGTGCCATTGCAGAGCCCGATAACGATTGTCCAGCTCTATCTCCTGCTGGACCAACCTGTCCAACTCAGTCACCCATTGCTCCTGGGGCTGCTCTCCCAGGAATGCCATCCGCAATGCCCGTTGGTCACTGGCCCGTTGCTCTTGGGTTGGAAAGCACTTGCCCTGTTTTATACCAGCGAGACGGAGGGCTGCAATCCAGAGCTCCACCCGAATCAGCTGCCTGAGCTCCAGGTATTCATCCTCAGACACAGTCCTGGTGTATGTTGAAAGGATGATCCGCAGCAGCCCTGGGAATTCTGATGCCAGGTCCATATCTCCGCTGGGGTGACTGAAGTCTGCTATGCTGATCTTGGATCCAGTTGGAGGTTTGGATGTCCCAGACTTCAGACTTCAGGAAGCTTTCCCGCTGCTTGCCACCAATGTCACGGAACGCCCCACACTCCGCTTGAGTGCTTCCGTCATATACCGCTTCCTAAGTTCTGGAACACGAGTCCAATGGATCTGGCTATAGGAACCCCAAGAACTAGACAACACCAGTCTTGGAGTACATCAGAACTACCTTTATTTTGAGATCTCACAGACCTTTATACAGCAGGGATGACTCAAAGCTAACCTAATTAACATGACCTAATTTACTACAAAATGTACCCAGACCAGATGACAGTCTTGTGGGCACCGAGCTTCACACATTAATACAATTAACAATACAAACAACAATCTCCCCCTCCTCAGCCTAGACCATTCGTCTATTAGCCAGGGCTGGTGGCTAATGTGATCAGCTCTCTCAATTAACATAAACACATGTTGATAACACCAGCATCTCCTCACAGGATGTGTCCCAGCAGAATGAATCAGTCTTATCAGCAGGGGGCTGCTGGAGGAATCCCCCCTCCCTCTTCAGGGACACAAATATACAGTAAGGAGTCCCCATACAATATATACATGACTGAGTCCGATTAATACAGTTCAGACTGGATTTCTCATTCACCTCAAATGCTAGGGCCCATAATCGGTGGGCAACAGGCTTGCACACAGTCCTCTCCAACAGCCTCCGCTCTGGCCATGCCCGTGACAGCTGTGTTTCAGGGTACCGGTTTAGGCCTACATATGTTACATTGGATTTCGGCGCTTTATGTATCCCCTACTGCCCAGGTTAAGGTGAGCGGTGGCCTTGCCACAGCATTCCCTATCCGGAAAGGCTCTTGCCCCTTCTGTTCGCACTGGTCTTAGAACCACTGCTGCAGAGGGTAAGATCCAGCCTGAGCATCAGATGGGTACAGGTAGGCTCCCTTGAGCACAAACTCTTTGCTTATGCAGATGACATCCTATTCCATGTAGTGAACTCCCATGTCTTGCTGCCGAACCTGATGAGAGAACTGACGGCCTATGGGGAGGTATCCAATTTTCGGATAAATTTCACCAAGTCCGAGATCCTGCCTATCACTGTCCCCTCACCTTTAGTGGCTTCCCTGAAGGGATCTCTCCCTTTCACATGGTTATCCCCCTCTATTAAATATCTAGGTGTCCAGCTTACAGATCGACTAGACTCCCTATACTCTCACAACTACGCCCCCTTACTTAAGAAGATCTGCCAAGATCTACAGACCTGGGACAAGGCGTTATTTACATGGGTTTACATGGGTTGGCCGGACAAACGTTCTTAAAATGACTATACTGCCCCGCATCCTTTTCCTCCTGCAAATGATACCAATGCATTTACCCAAGCGCTTCTTTATGGAACTTCGCAGCCTCTTTATCAAGTTCGTGTGGGGCGGCAAGAAACCACGTCTTGCCATGGCGATGCTACAAAGATCTAAGCTAAGGGGGGTCTAGGCATACCTAACATATTTCAATACTACCAGGCAATTGCCCTGCAGCATATTTTAAATTGGAAGTTCCACACACCCTTTAAGCTATGGGTTCCCCTGAAAAAAACAATGGCAGGCCGGGATTTGTCCTACACGCACTGGGTCCCCGCAGAAAACAGGAGGCTCTCTGACTGGGTCTCCCCATTAACGGTACCCTCCCTGAAGATGTGGGACAGAATGAATGTCCGTTTAGCTTTGGTCCCATGGACATCTCCACTGGCACCTATAGGCGGGTACCCATGGTTCCCACCCGGGGAGAAGGTGGCTTCTCTTGGAACCTGGGCAAGCGATGGGGTTGGCAGCATGGCAAGATTCATGGAGGGGGGCTCGTTGACGCCACTTGCCACCCTGCGAGAACGATATGGTAGCTTCCCCTTTGACTTTTGGAGGCACCTCCAGTTAGAGACTTTCATAGCCAAATGCCATAGACAAGCACAGATCAGAACCACTCTAACGGAATTTGAAAGTATGTGGGCAACTGAAGACTCCCTGCCCCATATGATCTCGGCTCTATATGGGATGTTGGAGACAGCAACACCTAGCCCCAAACCCCTTACGTAAAAGAATGGGAAAGGGATCTGCAATTTGAATTCACAGAGGAGCAGCTCCACCATCTATACCGCCTGACTCACTCGAGCTCAATAGATTCTAGGACCCAAGAAAACAATTATATAATCCTATCGAGATGGAACAGAGTACCTATTACCCTGGCTAGAATTTTCCCCACTGCTTCCCGACAGGTGCTAGAGGGGGTGTGGAATGAAGGGAACATTCCTCCACATTTGGTGAGAGTGCCCTGTGCTAACACTGTTTTGGACTATGGTTGGCAAACACATATCAGATGGTCTGGGTATAGATATCCCAGCTCTGCCAAAACACTTTCTGCTCCACATCCCCCCCATGCCCCTGTCTCGCTACAAAGTGCTCTTCCCCACCTCCTCAATGCAGCAAAACGCCTTATACCAATACACTGGAAAAGCTTGCATATTCCAAGCGAGCTCGATTGTTTGAGGAAGGTGGGGGAAATCATGGAAGCAGAGAGTTGGCTCGCTACCTGTAGAGATACCCGCGAGCAATTCAACCTTACATGGACAGCCTGGAAAACCCACGTACAGTCAGGTCCATAAATATTGGGACATCAACACAATTCTAATCTTTTTGGCTCTATACACCACCACAATGGATTTGAAATGAAACAAACAAATGAGATAATGAGGGAATAACACACACCTGGCCATGGAACAGCTGATCAGCCAATTGTCCCATTACTTTTGGTCCCTTAAAAAGTGGGAAGCACATATACATACTGTTGTAATTCCTACACCGTTCACCTGATTTGGATGTAAATACCCTCAAATTAAAGCTGAAAGTCTGCAGTTAAAGCACATCTTGTTTGTCCCAATATTTATGGACCTGACTGTACATGACACAACTACAGCCTCATCTAGTTTAGACGTTGCATTAGCAGATCCTTCCTTTTGGAGACTTGTCCAAGCGAACATACATAATCTACATAAAAGTAGACCCAATACATCGATGAATCCAGTGAGAATTATTTCACATACTTTCTTCTCCTTCCCTATCTATTTTTCCTACTATTTTTCTTCCCCCCTCTTTTCCGATTGTTATGTTTCTTGCTTGATTACATCCTTAGGATACCTGAGTATTCACTTGAGAGGTACCTAGAGCTCACCAGGTTTCTGACCGGCCTAGGTACCTCGAGTTCACTTATGATGTTTATATTATGGGAGCCACATATGCAAAGACTCTAGATCCAATGCTTATGAACACCCTATCCCCTTTCAGTTTGGAAGAGAGGCCTGTCCATATAAATCGAATGTCTGGGACAGGAAGGGTGCTCCTATGGTTATTACAAGTAGATAAGTCTCCCTGTTGATATGGTATTCGGACCATGCTATATGTATCCCCCCGTATACACCGTTCCCTCTTCCCTTTGTCCCTATCCCCATTTTCCTCCCTTTCTTTCCAACTCCCCCCCCCTTCCCTATCTATGTGACCTTGTTGTGATGACAAACTGTTTATAAAATTTTAAAAATGAAAATAAAGATTATATATATAAAAAAAAAATCTACAAGGGGGCTTTCTAGGCAATTATTCAACTCGGTAGTGCTGCAAGCCTCTAACCCAGGGCACATTAGCTGAAAGACAATGTTAAAATCCTAATACATGCAAAATTATAATTGATCAGTCTATGTAAATGTACATGTGTTTTGAAGCCATAGTTGAACAGTCTCCTCCAAGTTTTATTTGTGTGTTGGTTTTAACACTTTTGTATTAATAACAGTAGCAGGTGATGAGTTACAGGTTGTAGCACATACCTGGTTTATAGATTTTGGTAAGTTTCCTGAGAACCTTTTTTTTGGAAAATTGGAATCTCTCCTTTAAATTCTTCACTTTATTGCCAATTATGTGAAGCTTTTTGTGATATGTAGGTCCACTGTTTCCTTAGACTAAGCGTTTAAAAGAACAATATATGTTATTTATTTCAAAAGTGACAACAATTTTCTTGAACAATAGGGGAACTTGTGTTAGAGCTAATGTAGAGAAAAGTTATCCTGCAATCATAGAGTAACTCAATATTTTACATGTAGCTCATATGAAACATATCATTAATACTGTTTTGTGTATAATAATAATTTTTAGACTGATGCAGAGAAGAGATTGCTTTGAAAGCTCTAACACAGATCCGTGTGAGCATCATTACCCTAGCTCCAGGGCCTCAGCGCTTACTTAAAACACAATATTTCTAATGCCTTCCTTCTTTGACATGCTGTAATGGGGATAATTGAAGTCAGTTGGCTCCAGATGGCTGAATGAGATGTGTCTTTGTGCTGATGTCTGGGTCAGTGGACAACACACAAGTGTACAGTGCTCAGTGGCATTTCAAATGTTTGTGCGCGTGCTTAGTTAATCATGTCCCCAAGGAGCAGCATGACCAGAATTTTGAATTTCCAAATCAATAAAAACCATGTCTATGTATACCATGCATTATGGAATTTACCGTGTATCTGAAGTGTGAGCAATAAGATTTGTCTAATCTTGCAGGTTTGTCACTGCTCACATAAAGTTTATTTTCAGTCCCACTCTTATTTTACCTTGTTTTTCTCTCTAGATTATAATCACTCGCTTCAATTCTGAGGGTCAATTCACAAAACTTTTTTAGTCCCATTTTGCCTATTATTTAATTGATATTACACATTATGTAATTGTGGACTAAGAGTAGTCAATTTACAGAACTCAAAAACACCTACACTATATTAAAGTATTGGGACGCCTGCCTTTACAAGCACATGGACTTTAGCGGCACCCAAGACTTAGTCCATAGGGTTGAAACTTGAGTTGGCCCATCCTTTGCAGCTATAACAGCTTCAACTCTTCTCAGAAGGCTGTTCACGTGGTTTAGGAGTGTGTCTATGGAAATGTTCGACCATTCTTTCAGAAGTACATTTGTCATGTCAGGCACTGATGTTGGACGAGAAGGCCTGGCTCGCAGTCTCCGCTCTAAATGATCCCAAAGGTGTTTTATCGGGTTGAGGTCAGGACTCTGTGCAGGCCAGTCAAGTTCCTCCAGACCAAAGTCGCTGAATCATGTATTTATGGTATTTGCTTTGTGCACTGGTGCACAGTCGTAATAGAACAGGAAGGGACCATCCCCAAACTCTTCCCACTAAAGTTAGGAGCATCAAATTGTCCAAAATGTCTTGCTATGCTGAGGCCTTAAGAGTTCTCTTCACTGGAACCTAACCTCTGTAAAACAACCCCACATCATAATCCCCCCTCCACCAAATGATTTGGACCAGTGCAAAAAGCAAGGTCCATAAAGAAATGGATTAGCGAGTTTGGGGTAGAGGAACTTGACTGGCCTTCACAGAGTCCTGACTTCAACTTGAAGAATGGTCAAACATTCCCATAGACACAAATGAAAATGACTGGGTGACCCTCAATGTGATACAGCACCTCATCCCAATAAGTTGAAAAATCAAACTAAAAAGAGGAAATACGGGGATTATAGCGGTGCCAAAACATACACATTACATCATAGTAAAAACCAGAAATATTTTATTAACAAAAAATTCTTAAAAGGTCGACATAGAGTTCACAAAAACAAGGTGTGCATCATAATTCATATATTTAAAAAACAATTATGTAGCGGAAATTTTATTTACGAAACTTGGCCTGAGAAGCGTGGCGGCCAGTTCCGTAGGTAGGTATTTAGATGTCCGACATGTTTCGCCAGTGATGGCTTCCTCAGGGACAGATGTTTGATACCTATAGCGCTACAATTTAATCTATGAAAGAAAATTGACAATCAGGCAAAATTCTATAATCAAAATATAATATAAGTGCATGTAATGTAAGTGGATACTTAAATATGTTTGCGGGCTGTCAGACAAGAACCAACCCCATCCGCCCAAAACAAGCCCACATATGCCCCACACACACAAGATGCCAGGCGGTCCCCCCTTCCACCACAGACCCCCAGCCAGATCCCCATAGGATGATAAATGTGTACCTGTAAATCACCAGGGACAGGCGCAAGGCACCCTCAGCAAGCCCTCAAGCACAGACTACCATCGATAGCTGCAGGGGGCAGATAGAAGGACCTGACAGAGAGTATCTCTAGAGAAAAAATATTATGTTTTAAAATACATTTATAGTGGGCTCTGGACAAGCCTATAAGGGGCCCACTGGGACTCACATAGTCTCACCTATACTTACAATAATTAAATAAACAGGTAATATGCAGGACACCGATAAACGATTAGTTAAGGGTATTATGGATACCATAGATCATGAGGTAGGTATAACGCTCTGAAAATGATCAAGAAAAATTCATATGTGAAAAAAACTCATAAAAGTAAAAAAATATAAAAAAAAAAAAAAAAAATAGAAAAATATATACAGCCAGCTATATCTATGGGTCAATGATATACACTACATATATACTGAAAATTGAACATCACTTGCACTTACCCATAGGCATAGTGCAATGAATTAAGTCAATGGCTGGTATGAAAGTTACAGCTGGTAGTATCGCTCAGTATGTCATGCTGGGAATTAAAAACAAAGCATAATGTTAGTGAGAGCGAACTATAAAATAGACTAGGCATTACAGAGTAAAATTTATACAATAAATGTGCCTACCGAGCCAAAAAGGCAGATACCGAGGCGGTGTCCTGTAGATCCCTGGCGAGTGTACCGGCCAGGGATGCCGGCGTTCTTATGCCCCCCACACACATGCGGCGTCTGACGTTACCGCACGTGTGAGCGGACACAATAAAGCCATTGCGCATGCGCAACTAGCCGCTGCCTCCGGGCCTACAAGGTCCAGGAGGCATAGCGGTAGTGTCCATAGTAACGTGTGTAAACACGTTACTGACACCGCGCGATATTGGACGGCCAAGTAAGGCAGCCCAATACCTGGGAGATGTTATGATCCGAGGACACTGGTGATCCTATGGCCTATGGGTAAGTGCAAGTGATGTTCAATTTTCAGTATATATGTAGTGTATATCATTGACCCATAGATAATACCTGGCTGTATATATTTTTCTATTTTTTTGTTTTTTTTTTATATTTTTTTACTGTTATGAGTTTTTTTCACATATGAATTTTTCTTGATCATTTTCAGAGCGTTATACCTACCTCATGATCTATAGTATCCATAATACCCTTAACTAATCGTTTATCGGTGTCCTGCATATTACCTGTTTATTTAATTATTGTAAGTATAGGTGAGACTATGTGAGTCCCAGTGGGCCCCTTATAGGCTTGTCCAGAGCCCACTATAAATGTATTTTAAAACATAATATTTTTTCTCTAGAGGTCCTTCTATCTGCCTCCTGCAGCTATCGATGGTAGTCTGTGCTTGAGGCCTTGCTGAGGGTGCCTTGTGCCTGTCCCTGGTGATTTACAGGTACACATTTATCATCCTATGGGGATCTGGCTGGGGGTCTGTGGGGGAGGGGGGACCGCCTGGCATCTTGTGTGCGTGGGGCATATGTGGGCTCGTTTTGGGCGGATGGGGTTGGTTCTTGTCTGACAGCCCGCAAGTATCCACTTACATTACATGCACTTGTATTATATTTTGATTAAGGAATTTTGCCTGATTGTCAATTTTCTTTCATAGATTAAATTGTAGCGCTATAGGTATCAAACATCTGTCCCTGAGGAAGCCATCACTGGCGAAACATGTCGGACATCTAAATACCTACCTACGGAACTTGCCGCTACTCTTCTCAGGCCAAGTTTCGTAAATAAAATTTCCGTTACATAATTGTTTTTTAGATATATGAATTATGATGCACACCTTATTTTTGTGAACTCTTTGTCGACCTTTTAAGAATTTTTTGTTAATAAAATATTTCTGGTTTTTACTAGGATGTAATGTGTATGTTTTGGCACCGCTATAATCCCCGTATTTCCTCTTTTTAGTTTGATTCCCATAGACACACTCCTAAACTTTGTGGACAGCCTTCCCAGAAGTCCTTATCTCTCCTGATCTCTGGAGCCAGCTACAGCTCCCGGATTAGCCTGCCCTAGTGGTTGGACTTCTTGTACAATTAGTTCATTGTATTATTTACTTGCTTGCAATTGCGTTTATAGTTGTCCTCCATTGAGAGACTCGCCTACAACATACTCCCTGTTACCTATTTCCCAGAAGAGTTGAAGCTGTTATAGCTGCAAAGCTCCAAAGGGTAGGCCAACTCAATAATAAACTCTATGGACCAAGACTGGGATGCCATTAAAGTTCATGTGCGTGTAAAGGCAGGTGTCCCAATACTTTTGGTAATATAGTGTATTATCTTGCAAAATTAGACCTTTTTTAAGTGGTAGTATAATAACATCCAGAAAAGATAAGATTCCTACACTAAGTGTATAAAAGAAATATAAATAAAAAAGCACACTAATGATCCAAATACAAGACCTAAAACTTCCTCCCTTTAAGTTGAGCTGCCCTTGTACTGCAAATGTTAAATGCTCATTTAGATCTAGAGTACTGAAAACAGTGTTTTTTTCTTCCCTGATCCCCTACAGGCTCCCTCCAAGCTGTTGACTGCTCTCCGCAGCTTTTCTTACATTGTCAAGTACCATGCAGGGCCCATGCATTAGATGTGAAGATGCTATGAAAAAGTTACAGTAATAGAAAAAATAATGTCTGTGATATTAAAATATTACCAGCATAAATCACACACATCTCGCTGTAAACTGAGTATGCCATAATGATTCCAGCTTTTGTGATTTGCAGGTTTCAGCAAGCAATCTAAGTTAAGATTCTAAAAGGAGACCGTGATCATAATCAATAGTGCTAAATACTAAATGTGTATACAAACACTCATAACTCATACACAAAAAAATACAATAAATTAATAGTGCAATAAAATTAAAGTCCATAAATGTTGGGCTCTGTAGCTTTAAATCCATCTATTAGTGAAAAAAAAATGCCACTAAAGAAATTAAGTATTTCCTCTTCCCCCCAGGCTCACACCGCACTCAGCAGAAAGGTATGGCTTTTTCAAAGAAGGTCAAAAACCACCTTTGGTATCAATCTCCATCTATATCCATATGATCTCTCATTCCCCAATGCTGTCCAGAATGATTTTTTGATCTCTGTATGTACACTAGGCAAAATTATAAATGCAACACTTTTGTGTTTGCCCCTATTTATCATGAGCTGAACTCGAAGATATATGACTTTTTCTATGTACACAAAAGGTTTATTTCTCTTAAATAATGTTCACAGATCTGTCTAAATCTGTGTTAGTGAGCACTTCTCTTTTGCCGAGATAATCCATCCACCTCACAGGTGTGGCATATCAAGATGCTGATTAGATAGCATGATTATTGCACTGGTGTGCCTTATGCCCTGTACACACGACCAGACTTTCTGGCAGACTAGGTCCGACGGTCTTCCCGATGGACTACCGGCCCTGCGCCCCCGCCCCCCCTCCCTCAAAGCACCTTGTCCCCATGTTGATGAGGACAGTTGATGAGAGCAGATAAATTAGTTTCTACTCTCGTAAGGCTAAGCTTTGTAAATTGGACCTTTTAAATATTAAAGGAAAACAGTTATTATAATGTAAGCTATTAAGAATTTAGAGAAACTGTGGCTCAGTACTGGTGTGGTCTGTTCTGTCTTACTACCTTAATTGTCGCCGTTTCTGGAGTCTGGATTTGCAGTGCCATGCTGAGGTCGGAGTTCGATGCCGTCTATGTACTCAATCAGTTATGGACTTTTTCCTATGCTGGTATGCTGGGGCAGCCACAAGCCTGAGTTAGGGACTAGGGATGTTAGGGGAATGACTGCACTTTATTTCACACTTTTGTCTGTATATATTATATATCATCATGTACATTTATTCAAGTAAAGCATCTGAAACTTTTCCTTTGCCTGGTCTGAAGTTACTCAAAGGGTGTAATGCAATTAACCTTGCACATATAGTTACAGCTGGGTCATTAACCACATCGAGGTATGAAGGTAATGGTGCAGGAGTTCATACAGTGTAAAGATACAGTGGCTACCAATCGTAATGAAGGTCTCTCTAGCAGCCTATCATAAGCATGTACATGTGACAGATGAGGTAGCCTCTTGCAGCAAGAGAAATGTTGTTGGCACTACTCCAGCAGCAATCCATCTCCCATGGCAACAAGAACAGATCTGTACTGCCAAGGCCTTCGTCCTGTACACAGGTAAGGAAGAGAAAGAGTTAAGTGAAGTGCACGCATGGAGTCAGCGCTGGGTGCACGACGGGACACCATACCATTACTGAGAGTGAGGTAATGGTGATACGCTGAACAGGTGAGGAGGGCACAGGGCTCTGTGTGTCCCCCCTAAATGCACAAGTGACCATGGTGATGTACAGTAACAACAGGAGAGTTTATTAGAGATATGTCAGCTGTTCCAGTAAAGGTACCCCCCTGTGTAAGACAGTCACCCTATCCAAAGTGCCTAGCGTAGCCCAGAAGAACCCACCCAGACGAGGGCCTCTCATATGAACTTTGCTTGGCGCCCAGTGAAGAGAGAAGCACGGAGGACATGACCAACCACCCAATGATGCCTTGAAAAACCATTCATACCCCTTCAAATTTTTCACATTTTGTCATGTTACAACCAAAAATGTAAATGTACTTTACTGGGATTAAGTGGCAAATAATTGTTAAGTGGAAGGAAAATGATAAATGGCTTTCAAAATTTTTTACAAATAAATATCTGAAAAGTGTGGCGTGCATTTGTATTCAGCCCCCTTTACTCTGATACCCCTAACTAAAATCTAGTGGAACCAATTGCTTTCAGAAGTTACCTAATTAGTAAATAGAGTCCACCTATGTGTAATTTAATCTCGGTATGAATACAGCTGTTCTGTGAAACCCTCATAGGTTTGTTAGAGAACCTTAGTGAACAAACAACATCATGTAGGCCAAGGGACACATCAGACAGGTCAGTCATAAAGTTGTGGAGAAGTTTAAAGCAGGGTTAGGTAATAAAAAAAATCCCAAGCTTTGAACATCTCACGGAGCACTGTTCAATCCGAAAATTGAAAGCGTATGGCACAACTGCAAACCTACCAAGGCATGGCCGCCCACCTAAATTGACAGGCCAGGCAAGGATGGCATTAATCAGAGAAGCAGCCAAGAGGCCAATGGTAACTCTGAAGGAGCTGCAGAGATCCACAGCTCAGGTGGGAGAATCTGTCCACAGGACAACTATTAGTCGTGCACTCCACGAATCTTGCTTTTATGGAAGAGTGGCAAGAAGAAAGCTATTGTTGAAAGAAAACCATAAGAAGTCCTGTTTGCGAGAAGCCATGTGAGGGACACAGCAAACAAGTGGAAGAAGGTGCTCTGGCCAGAAAAGACCAAAACTGAACTTTTTGGCCTAAAAACAAAACACTTGTGTGGTGGAAAATGAACACTGCACATCACCTTAAACACACTATCCCCACTGTGAAACATGGTGGTGGCAGCATCATGCTGTGAGGATGCTTTTCAGCAGGGACAGGGAAGCTGATCAGAGTTGATCGGAAGATGGATGGAGCCATATACAGCGCAATCTTAGAAGAAAACTTGTTAGATTCTGCAAAAGACTTGAGACTGGGGCAGAGGTTCACCTTCCAGCAGGACAATGACCCTAAACATACAGCCAGAGCTACAATGGAATGGTTTAGATCAAAGCATTTTCATGTGCTAGAATGGCACAGTCAAAGTCCAGACCTAAATCCAATTGAGACTCTGTGGCAAGACTTGAAAATTGCTGTTCACAGACACTCTCCATCCAATCTGACAGAGCTTGCCCTATTTTGCAAAGAAGAATGGACAAAAATTTCACTCTTTAGATGTGCAAAGCTGGTAGAGACATACCCAAAAAGACTTGCAGCTGTAATTGGAGCGAAGGGTGGTTCTACAAAGTATTGACTCAAGGGGCTGAATACAAATGCACGCCAAACTTTTCAGATATTTATTTGTAAAGACATTTGAAAACCATTTATCATTTTCCTTCCACTTCACAAATATGCACCACTTTGTGTTGGTCTATCACATAAAAACCAATAAAATACATTTACGTTTTTGATTGTAACATGACAAAATGTGTAAAATTTCAAGGGGTGTGAATACTTTTTCAAGGTATTGTGCTTACATAACATCATAGTACTCCATTTTCTTTACACCTCCACTTGCATTAAAACTCCAATCAATTAACATATTAGCTGTAGATTCTATGCAGTAATCCTATAAATACTAGGAAGAGTCAAATACATACCACTGAATGGGCATCATTGTTCTAATTATAAGATGTCATAGACGTTAAAATCATCAGAATATTGGGGAGCTATAGGGAACTTTTTAGGGAATTACCAATGGATTTAACCAACCAGATGGTATGTGACTGCTAACAACACTGTTGTCTTCTCAGGGCTTTTGACTGGGGATAAGTTCACGTTATGCTGATGCCACTGTCTAGAACCCATCCTTCACCATGGGAAAATGGGTTACAATGTTTCAGACACTCAATGTTTTATAGTGATATCTCAAAAAATTGCGCCAACTCTTACGGAGTGAAGCAGCCAACACAACAATCTGACTCGTGTAAATATATGAAAATAATAAATTATTTTCACTCAATGTTTTATATTGACGTAGCGCCCTACCCCCGCAGGGGCGGTAATTTGTGTGTTATATCCGTAAATTATATTTACCACCTAGCCCAACGCAGCCCATAGAAATAGAAACGGTCCATATTGTAGTTTTCTCTTGCTTTTTTAATACAATGTGAACTGGGATAGGAGAAGGGGTTTTCTGAGATGCTCTTATACTGCTTCGTAATTTCTTTCTTTGCCTGTTTCATGCAAAGACTTAGCACAATGTAGACTATAAGAAATCACTCTCAATGATTTCTTTGTGGGGAAGACGGAAGTAGATTTACTAGAGAACATATGGTAAAGAGTCACTCTGAATAACTACTTCACCTGCAGAATTTCTTAGGACAGTCTGTATCTCTATTTGTAATTGGAGCTTTACCGCTACCTTTTTACCACTACTTCCCGTCTGCATGGTACTTCCATGTTGAGCTAAAGAAGAGATTACTCTGAATAATTCCTCCCGCTTGACTGATTGGAATCCCAGGGCATTGTTGAACCCAAAGTCACAGGCTAACACCACCTGTCTCACTGACTTGCGTACCAACATCCCTCAGCATCTGGTAGTACCCTTCCCCTGGGCTTTCACTCACTTGATCTATAGTCCATATTCCACTCACACACAATCGACTGCCCAGATGTAGTCCACTTAGTTGCTACTTCTTCTAAAAGTATTTCTCTGTACCTTCTCTCCCAATCTGGCACGCTCCCTTCCCCGTAGGGGCCTTCAGTGGCACCTGCGACTGCATACGGTCCGGTGTCATCAACCCTTCTGTGGGTCCCAGTTCCACCCTCCCTCCCCGTAGAGGGGGAAGGCTCCGCTCGCCCCCCCGCAGGGGAACCTCTCCCTGAAGGCTCTCTCCTGCTGCAAAAAGACCCTTCAGCAGCATGTGACCCCGGCTTTTATGAGAGTCCTGCCTCCTTCCAAACAAATTAATAATTGGCCAGAACTCACCTACAAGCTGCCTGTCACTCAGATCCCAAGTCCAACTTCTCTCCCAAAAATCATTTCATTGGAAGTAAGAGAAGGCATCTCTGGGTTCAAGCGCAGGTGGCTACACCCTGCACTATACTAACACTCCCAGTTCCCAAAATAAATAACCAGGCCTGATATAATAGTACAAACCTGACAAAATTTTACCTGAAACTGTAAGCTAGAAGAAAGGTCACCTACATGAAAGTAGGTGTCCGCTACATTTATTATTTTAATAAATAGTGGAGCAAAAATCTATTATTAAATCTTTTCTTCTGGGATACATTCAGCTCAACACAAAAAGTTCCAGAGCTGTGGCCAAGAGATACAAAAATCTTACAACTGTATTTTGTAAACTCTCCTTACTGAAAGCAGCGGTACTGAGTTCTATGCACAGTGAGGGCCTATCTAAAATCAGGCATTAGATGCAAACAAATATATACTGTAATAAACTAATGAAAACTGAAAAATACTAGTACAGTGTATAGATGCAGTTGTCATATGTATTTTGGCACTTGTAGATACAGTATATACAGTACCTGCATGTGCCCAAGTGCAATGACCTTTGACCTTGATTCCTTCTCTCCCTTTCTTTTCTGATGCTTGGCTTTTGGGCTATTCAGTACTGAACCCTTGTTTGTGATTCTTTTGTTGACACCCCTGTACTTTAAATTACACAAAGCCATCAGGAAACATTGGTATATACCTTCATAAGTTTTGTGATAGTAATAATTTAAAGGACAACTATTTTAAACTGAGTTATTATAATTAAGACATAAACTCAAAGCCTAGATCACTAGAGCTCTGAGCTGTACAGACTTTTATCTAGTATGCCATTTCTTTTTCTATAATTGAGATGTCTGGCCTCATCTCGATTAGTATAATTAATATCTTCAGCAGAATTACTGGAGCCTAAATTAATGAAATTTATAGACACCTGAGTGTCCCGCTTTTCTGTTTCAAAATAATGTAGGGCCTCTAAATAACGAAGGCCCAGACTATCAGCTATAAATATCGGATTAAATTACCCTAGAGAATTAGAATTCTGCAAGTATGTTTTACTGCCTCAGGCAATATCAAGTTTCTTATTTGCCAATATACTGTATGCATAAATATGAGCAAGTCGTGAGCTCTGTAAATACACATATTGTTCTATTTTTAATGGAGCGTTAAGCATGGATGTACTATGCTGTTTGGCTTCCTTAAAGTGTACAGTATGTAAAGTCTTAACAATGAACTCCTTTTTTCTCTCCTGTTTAGGCCCTTTAACATTGTGCATCTTTGCTCCATTCAGCAGGGGATTCATGAGAACATCCCCAGTTTAATCAGGTCCGAAGAGGATTGGATAACAATTGTTTTGATATTTGTGCCCGTTCAGTTTGTGTCCACATTTACACAGCACACAATTGTGGACCTGTGATGGCTGTATAAGTGGCCAGATTTAAATAGACTTGTGTCCGTTTACATCAGACTACCTCTGATCTGTCACATTTACGCTTCAAATTTTTTTTCTGTCCCAGACACAACTCCATTTAAATCAGTCTGCCCATAGACCGACATGGAGCTTCCAAACAGATCTGTCTTAAAAGCAAACAGGAAAACCTAATCATAAAGCCCATTTGAAAGGGCCCTAAAATATACATTTGAAAATATTTATTCATACACTGCAAAAAATAGTACGTGAATTGGAGAGGTGGGGAAGTGAAGTGGTCATGTCACGCACTCCACCTTGTCTAAACAGACAATGCTTTGCATTCATTCAGAAAATGAAAACCAGTGAGAGCCACTTGTTGCAGGACCCAGAAACAAGTGAAGATCACCGGAGTACAAGTGTCTACTTTAGTGATTTCCAGTTTCCAGGAGCATTGGTCAGGTATGGTATATACATAGTTACATTTGCCCAAGCTAAGCCAATAAAATTATGTATAAAATAGTCATACCTGCAATTCTTCTTTAACAACTTGCTGATTGTTGTACCTTAACCACTTCTGGACCGCCTAACTGTAAATGTACATCATTAATTTGATGAAAGAAGCTAGCTGCCATAACCCTAGTATTTTTTAAACAGCAGGCGATCCGGCGTCCAATAAAAGTGGTCCCATCGGCGTATCACTTTTATAGGTGGCAGGAGAGGTGCCCCCTCCCTCGGCTTTCCAGATGTTTCCCCGATTACGGGAGCAGTCGGTAAAGGGGGAAATTATCTGATCTCCTGGAGCAATGGGCAGGAAGTCGAGTGAGGGCAAGATGCCCCCCACTCGACTCTATACCTTTGCAGGACTATGCCTTTGGAGGACTGGAGCGATGCCCTTTTTGTTTTTGTGTAAAAGTAAAATTACTTTTTTTTTTTTTTTTTTTTGCTTTTAAGTGTAAATGTGAGATCTGAGATCTTTTTTACCCCAGATCGCGCATTAAAGAGGCCCTGTCTTGCTTATTTCCATTACAAGGGATGTTTACATTCCTTATAATAGGAATAACAATGAGCAACATTTTTTTTTAAAGGGGCAGTGTGTAAAAAAATAAATATATAAAGTAAAATAAATAAGAAATTTTATTTTTTAAGAGCCCGTCCTACCAAGCTCACGTGCAGAAGCGAATGCATACACAAGTCACTCACATATATGTAAACGGTATTCAAACCACACATGTGAGGTATCGCCGCGAACCTTAGAGCGAGAGCAATAATGGGACAGCAGGCCACACCTTGCCCCTAACCTTAGCTCCCCGGGTACAACCATGAAACCTATTGATAGAAACACACACACCATATTTGGCAAAAATTGGCTGCGGTAATTTTATTGGTTACAAATATTCATACAAATAAACATAATGATTAAAATATTCAGATGAAAATAAATATAACAGCAAAACCTTCGCCCAGTTTTCAGAACATTATTTCTTTATTTCATTATGAATTTGAAATCTCGCCTATGGAGATTTTCAGGTACCGTAGTTCCACGAGCTATGAGCAATTTTAAAGCATGACAAGTTAGGTATCAATTTACTCGGCATATATCATCTTTCACATTATACAAAAAAATTGGGCTAACTTTACTGTTCTCTTATTTTTTTATTAAAAAAGTGTATTTTTTACAAAAAAATTGCGTTTGTAAAACCGCTGTGCAAATATGGTGTGACAAAGTATTGCAATGATCTCAGTTTTATTGTCTAAGGTCTCTGCTAAAAAATATATATTTATATATAATGTTTGGGGGTTCTAAGTAATTTTCCAGCAAAAAATACTGATTTTAAATTGTACAACAAATGTCAGAAATAGGCTTGGTCCTTAAGTGGTTAAAAATGGCCAGTCAGCAAGTGGTTATTTCAAGATCATGGCTGCAGCAGCAGCCATGATCTTGGTATCATTTTTTACACCTGACGATCGGATTTCTTGTAAAAGTAATCCAGCCTGCGCAATCACTTTTACGATATGGAGAAGGACCGCCCCTCTGCCACCATCAATTAAATGGTGAAGAACCCTGCACTCAGCTAGAGAAGCAATTGATCAAGCATGATCTGTGCTTGATCAGCTGCAGTGAAGGGCAGGGGAGACACTGGTGGTTTCCAGAAAGAGTACCTGTTCCTACTCAAGGCTAGAACATAGGAAGCTTGTTAGCCCCTTCTGAAAGCAATAAAGTTAAATGAAAAAAAAATGTAAAAAGGAATCGGTTTGAATAAAGTAAATAAAAATAGCAAAAAAAATAAAAAATACAAAGCTTTGATTGATGTCTTTGTGTGTGGATATGCACACTTTATAGTTATAGATGTTCTGTGTGTTTTGAAACTTGCAGATACATACATGAATGTACCAAAGTGCTAAGGCAGGCATGTCATTTGCTGCCTATTTGATATGAAGGAATAGTGAGCTTGCTTCAGGTTGCCTTTTGTAAAGTAGAGTTTGGCTCTTGGTATGCTTCTTCAGTGCCAGATCTCTTCATTGCTTACTATATTCAACCCGATCTTTTGCTAATCTGATTCCTTCTATTCTTTTCTGCTCTCTTCAGTCTTTATTGCCAAACTGGGCTTAAACCTAAATTTCAGCACTAAAATGTTTGCTTTATTTTAGATAGAACGTGGACAGGTTACAATCCTTGTCAGCTTTGATTGCTGTCTCTAATGTCATTTTGGGGACATAATTTAATTTTCTATGAGGTCACTACTGCAGGTAGAGAGGGAAATGCTTACAATGGGGGCACAGGCAATAAAAGCGCATTTTTGTTCTCTATCCTCCTCTTAGGCTTCATGCACACTGGGCTTAAAAAAAACTCCAGTTCCCTTGGCAAAAAAACCCGCTTATATAGAGCATTTTTGTACACAGTTTAGATGAGTTTAGGAGAGTTTAGCGTTTTTCTGTCAGAGAGCTCCATTCAGAAACGTAAACCAGAAGTTTTTTTTTTCTGCCTCTTAACGCGGAGCTCTAAATATGCCTGTATTTGTCCTAATGTGCATGAACACATAAGATGACACTGAGTTGCTTCTACAGGCAAAACACAAAACTCCTGTAGAAGCAATGATTTTTAAGCCAATGTGCATGGAGCCTAATGCCTCGTACACACGGACGGATTTTCCGATGGAAAATGTTCGATGGGAGCTTTTTGTAGGAAATTCCGACTGTGTGTAGGCTCTGTAGGACATTTTCCATCTTAATTTCCGTCGCACAAATTTTGAGATCTGGTTCTCAAATTTTCCGACAACAAAATCCGTTGTCGGAAATTCCGATCGTGTGTAGACAATTCCAACGCACATAGTTCCACGCATGCGAATCAAGCAGAAGAGCCGCACTGGCTATTGAACTTAATTTTTCTCGGCTCATCGTAACGGGTTGTATGTCACCGCGTTCTTGACGTTCGCAATTTCCGACCAACTTTGTGTGACTGTGTGTATACAAGACAAGTTTGAGCCAACATCCGTTGGAAAAAATCCATGGATTTTGTTGTCGGAATGTCCGATCAATGTCCGATCGTGTGTATGGGGCATTAGAGATATTCTGCCACTCTCTATTTTAATGACCATATAGTAGACAATATGGAACTTTTTATTGGTACATAGGCAGAAAAAATAATAATAAAAAAACTGACTTTATCTAAAATAATGAATTAGCTGGAGTTTGACAACAACATAATGGCTTGTATTTATGTTTAAGGTGATATCCAGAAATTTGGTCTCTGGTGGTTTTATTGATCTCCATTGTTATTAAATGTGCTCACATCTATGCATCTACAATATATTACAATGTACTAAATTATGATGCTTAGATTGCAATATTGGACTCAATAACTTTCCCCTCTGTTAAGAGGATCAATAGCACAGAACGTGTTATACAACAAGAGAAACCGTGCAAGCTTTTGCAACTTCAATTCTAGAACTAGCTTGTGGTAAAAAAACGTAATGACTTTTGGAAAAGCAGTAGTACATATAAGCACTTTATTGTTTTAACTTGTCACATACACCTATTTAGATATCAGTGGAGATGTCAGTGATTCAAAAAACTGCCCCAGGGTGATGCTCCCTTCCACTAATGACTTGTTCAAGTTCATCTCAAAGGCATTTTGCATCCTGTAGACCCATCCTCCACTCCCAAGCTTGCAGTACCAGCTGTCTTCAGAGGATCAGGTGCCAGGCCAGAAAGGAGTCATCTTCACTGCCAGTATAGAAAGCCTCTGAGACTTCTAATGCTCCGTACACGCGGTCGGATTTTCCAATGGAAAATGTCCGATCAGAGCGTGTTGTCGGACATTCCGACCTTGTGTGGGCTCCATCGGACATTTTCCATCGGATTTTCCGACACACAAAGTTTGAGAGCAGGCTATAAAATTTTCCGACAACAAAATCCAATCGCATCAATTCCGACCATGTGTGGCCATTTCCGACGCACAAAGTGCCACTCATGCTCAGAAGAAATTCCGAGACGGAACAGCTCGGTCTGGTAAAATTAGCGTTCGGAATGGATACAGCACTTTCGTCACGCTGCAATGTCAAAAATATTTTATTTAATGCAGTGCACTCTCTTCTTCTTTATAATGTGAGAAGAATGAAGTAATTTTGCTGCTCATATTCACACAGACTTCTCACAAACTTATTTCTTTATTATTTATTGGGATTCCCTCAATATATTTACATTTGTCACATCTGACCAAATATTTTTTGGGTTGTTTTTAAATATTTTTTCTTTTTTTCAAGGCTGTTTTTGTATTTGTTTGGTGGTTTGTATTTTTTCCAAGGCTGTTTTTTTTTTTTGTGGTTTGTATTTTTAAAAAGTCTGATGTTTTTATTTTTTTTGTGTGTGTTTTACTCCATAATATTTTTGTGTGTGTTTTGTGTATCAAGTTACCACAACACCATTATTATCTTGTATTATTGAATCTCAAGGAGATTGTTTGGTGTTGGTGTCTCTTGTTAATTTCACATTGTATATTTGAAATGTACCTGCCTCCTCACAAACAAACTGTCCTTTTAAAAGGAAAACACACATAGGCGAGTATAATTGTAAAAAAATTTCCTTTATTAATGGCTCAGAACCAAACAAAGAGGGAGGTAACTCTGGAGAAACAGCTGAAATGGGTGAAGCCTTTGGCCCCCAGGGCACACATCAATTATTTTCTTGCAAAATTGGTGGCCTGAGGAGTCCATATCTAAGGGAGTGCAGTCTGTATCCGTTACTCCTTCCTCCGCTCACAGATCGTACATACTACGCACGCGTGTTGTGCTTTATAGACACTGCGCATGCGTGAATCTCTGCCCGCCCCTGGCGTTCTTTCTAGTCTATTCCCCGCCCCTTCTCATTCGGCGCAGTGGGGGAAGAGCACATGGTGGAAACACAGCAGGTGTCTGATAATTACACCAACGAGGAGGAGGAGGAAAGCCCGGAGCCTGAAACGTCCTGATCCAGAAGGAGACGATTTAAGGCATCAAATATGTCTTTTGGGGAGATGTTGGAGATGGTCGACATCCTGAAGAAGGCTGACTATGACGGGAAGTATGGACCTTACACCAACCCCAATGTCAGAAAGGCCAAGATAATGGCGAAAGTAGTCAAGAGTCTGCACCGGAATTTCGGGGTATGACGATCGAAAGATCAGCTCAGGAAGCGGTGGTCGGACCTCAAATTAAGAGAACACGAGCAGTACAGAAAGATCCAGAGAGTGCTGCAAAAAAGTAAGTAGTTGTGCTGTGTTCCTATTCTTTCTGTTTATTACGTTTGTGCTGATCTATGTGCTTTTCTTAATAACTGTTATCCAGTTTAAAATGGCAACTTTCATGTTCATGGGCACATTATTCGTTCGTTTCAAACATAGTTCGTTTGGCCATATGCAATTGCCATCATTTTTTGGGGCCTACTTGTGTGAAAAGAATTGGGTGGTGTAGATGTGTTTGTTACTAGAATGAAATGCAAACTAGATTCTGTATAAGGAGAGGACACTCAGCAGTTTTCACATCTGGACGCTGGAGCACTAGTGTGGGACACAAGAACACCCTTTTTATTAGGGGGCCCACACAGGTGCTCCAGTGTATACTATAGGGGGGTCTCCATCTGTGAAGCTTGTACAAGACAGGTAAAGTATTGAAGCTTGACAAAGGACAATAAAAATGCTACATCTTGGAACTCTGCCAAAATAGACAATTGTACCCCACTTCCAAGCAATGCTTCATATTTATAGTTCTGACATTAAATATCTGTGTGCTAAGTAGACCTATTTTTTTTTTACATAGGGGATAAAAGACTCGGAGGACACCCCTCATCCAAGGAGACCACAGACCCCCCACCTCTGGAAGAAGGGGAAATCCACCAAAGACAAGAAGAGCAGGAGGAGGAAGATGTGGTGGAAATTGTCACCACAACAGGTGAGTGTCTGGTGAGCCACAGGCTCAGGTAAGAGATGGGATGCCGGCATATTTATAATACCTGGTTTTTTTTGTTTGTTTCTCTCTTTTTAGGTGATCGTGATGTTGTGGATCCAGATCCTTTCACTTCTGAAAGTGCCCAGATCCTGATTGGGGAGATCATGGGGTGTAATGTTGCATTGGAAAACATCAAGAAAAACATCAATGATGTTCTTCAAAAAAATAAGAACATCATTGATGTTTTAGGGCGAGTTCAAAAGCCCTCCAAATCGCTTTGTTTTTTGGGGTGCTACAATTTGTGAAAAATTTTTTTTAAATATTAGAAAAGCCAAATTTTGAAGATGCACACAGTGTGTCAACATGTGCTATCTGCCATCACGAGAGATCAATGGACGCGTTTTGGGGGTGCAACCCCTTCCTCAATAATAAAGTATCTGTGAGGAAGGGGTTGCACCCCCAAAACACGTCCCTTGATCCCCCATGATGGCAGCTAGAACATGTTGACACACTGTTTGTGTGCATCTTCAAAATTTGGCTTTTCCTGGGGTGACTTCACCCCATCTGAACGCAATATCAAACTTAGTTTGTAAATACTCATGTCTGATATTGCCTTCAAGTTCTACCAAATGTGAACTTTGTAAGTTCAAGATTTGTGTCTTTTTTGTTGGTTTTAAACATGCCTGTTTTATCTTAAATGGACATTTCAACTTTTTCTAATGTGACCCTAAAAATTGTTATACAACAAACATATTGGTTTGTTTAAAAACCTTTTCTAAATGCACATGTGATTGTGCTGGAATCAAAAAGATTGTTAATCAAGATTGTGTGGATTATTGTCTCAATGCTACAAAATGTTTGTTGTGCTGTGATGGGTGTTTTCTGTGACAATGGGTGTTATTTCCTAAGGGCAAATCCCCTTTGCACTACAAGTGCAGTTTCAGTGCAGTTTCAAGTGCACTTGTAGTGCAAAGTGTCTTTGCCTTTAGGAAATAACACCCAACAGTGCTTTGTAAGGTTACACAATCATGCCAATTTCAGGTCTCACCACATTTCTCTCAGGGTCAGCTAAAACAAACACAAGCAGGAAATGTCACCAAACCTTGGATTTATTTTTTTTATTTAAAAAATGTTTTAGACACTGTCTGGCATATTGATGGCCCCCCTACCCACAAAGAATTCAAGGTATCTTAGCCGGACATCACGGGCACTCAGGGAGGGCAAGCCAGGACGGCCACTTTCAAGCGCCGTCAGGGTTGGTTCATTAGGAATTCCGGCCTCAGGCCCGACTGAGCCAGCATAGTTGGCAGAATGTTTCTGTAAAAAGCTGTGTAGAACACAGCACGCCAGGATAATGTGATTCATTTTGTACTCCGCCATATGTATGGGTGTAAGAAATAGGCGGAACTGGCTGGCCATGGTTCCAAATGTGTTCTCTACCACTCTTCTGGCTCTAATTAAAAACCCTCTGGTCCGGGGTGAGGGTCCTCATCGGGAAGGCCACATAAGATGGTCCCCCAGCACAAATGCTTCATCCGCAACGAAGACGAATGGGAGTCCTTCCACATTGTCTTCTGGAGGTGGCAAGTCCAAGCTGCCATTCTGGAGACGCCTGTAAAACTCTGTCTGGGCGATGACTCCACCATCGGACATCCGGCCATTCTTCCCCACGTCCACATACAGGAACTCATAATTAGCCGACACCACCGCCAACATCACAATACTACTGAACCCCTTGTAGTTGTAATAGTATGACCCCGAGTTGGGTGGTGGGACGATGTGGACGTGTTTCCCATCAATTTCCAGTTAGGAAAGTCCCACCGCTGGGCAAAGTGGGAGGCCACAGTCTGCCATTCCTGTGGCGTGAAAGGAAACTGTGGAGTCAAAACAAAATAAAAAATTAGTCATTTTGCACATAAACATGGAAAGCAGATTAGACACAAACATTCTTGCCCAACATCAAGCTAACATTTTTATGAGGGAATTTTTTAAGACCAAAGTATAAGGTACACCTATCAGATCCCCCCTCCTCTCCTGGGCCATTTCTAACATTATAGGGGGGGGACTCTGGGACAGGTAACCCTCTCCACTTCATTGAGATATGAATGCCTAAATAAATGCCTAAATAATGGGTATTACTTTGAACAGCCCCTCCTTAGTTACACTATTGGCAGCCCACTGGACAGGTAAGAAGTGTCATAATACAAAGATATAAATACACACTGTACACATTTGAGCACATTTGGACATTCTGCTATTACCTATCAAGATAATAATAGTGTACAAAAACTTGAAACAGTACCATTTGAAAGTATACAGGCAGGCCCTTGCACTACATGCTTTGATGAATTCATCCATAAATCTGACCACAAAAGAGGTGGGTATAGTGTGTATGGGTTTGGCAAAGTCAGCAGATAGATGATTGAGGATAGATAGAGAATTGTTATCAGCTGACTTAGCAGTTGGGGGGAGGGAGAGTTCCAAATGATTTGGGGACCCCCCCAAAAAAGCCTCTGGCACTCTGCCTGAATTTAAAGCACAAATCACATTTCTAAACATTTTAGGGGGTGTTTGGGGTAAAGCACTACTATGGAACTGATAAAATACATTGTTAAGTGACTACATGAGGTGAATATAGGGGCAGGAGAGCATGCTGGGGAGGTAAGTGAAGGCAAATATGTATGAAGGACAACAAAAATAATTACATAAAAATCCAGCATGCATGAGGACAAAGGGGACATTCACAGCGTATTACAATCATGGTAATTAGGGAATGGGGAAAGAAATACAATACATTAGCAAACATTAAATACAATGAAATGTGATATTAAAGGATAAAAATCTTACCTTAATATAGTCCTTCTGCAGGACCTATATGATGGCAGAACGGGTCTCTGGGATAATGATCCTCAGAGCCTGGAGGGAGATGCCTGTCGAGAACTTCAAGTCCTGCAGACTTCTCCCCGTCGCCAAGTACCGCAGGGTGGCGACTAGCCTCTGCTCCGCAGTGATGGCTTGCCTCATGCAGGTATCCTGCCTGCTGATATAAGGGGTCAGCAAAGCCAACAAACGGTGAAAAACGGGGTCCGTCATCCGGAGAAAGTTTCTGAAATCATCAGGATTATTCTCACGGATCTCACGGAGCAAAGGCATGTGACAGAATTGGTCATGCTGGAGCAACCAATACTTGGTCCATGAACTCCTCCCCACCCTGTTCATGGACTGGACTTGTGTCAAGGTCAGGACCCCAACACCAAGCCCCCGCACAGCACAAACTCTATGAGGAGTACGTATACGCAACATGGCTAGAAAACGATCGGCTGCTCAGAACGATGTAACAGAACGCACTGAAGAACAGCAAGGCCTGTGAAGAGCTACCTGAAAAACAGCAACGAGCGGACAAGAACGCAATGAATAATCAAATACGAACTCACTGCACGCACTGAAGAGCAGATACAAACCCACAAGCACAAACTGAACAGCAGAAAACGATCTGAAAACCACGAGTCTGAAAAAGCGCGAATCGTCTCTCATCAAACTTTTACTAACACGAGATTAGCAAAAGGAGCCCAAAGGGTGCCGCGCTTGGTTCTGAAATGGCCTTTTATAGTCTCGTCGTACGTGGTGTACGTGACCGCGTTCTTGGCGATCGGAAATTCCGACAACTTTGTGCGCCCGTGTGTACGCAAAACAAGTTTGAGCCAACATCCGTCGGAAAAAATCCTAGGATTTTATTGTCGGAATGTCCGATCAATGTCCGACCGTGTGTACGGGGCATTAAAGTGTAATGCCACGTACACACGATCAGACATTCCGACAACAAATGTTCGATGGGAGCTTGTTGTCGGAAATTCCGACTGTGTGTAGGCTCCATCGGAAATTTTTGGTCGGAATTTCCGACAACAAAAATTTGAGAGCTGGTTCTCAAATTTTCCGACAACAAAATCCGTTGTGGTAAATTCCGAGCGTGTGTAGACAATTCCGACGCACAAAATTCCATGCATGCTTTTAATGCAGTGCATTCTCTTCTTTTTTATAATGCTAGAATTATGAAGTTGTTTTGCTGCTGATATTCACACAGAGTTCTGACAAACTGATTTCTTTATTATTTCTTGTGATCTCATGAATAATCTTTTTAATTTTTTTGCCAGATCTCCAGAATAATGTTTATAATTTTTTTTTTATAGTAATCTTTTTTTTTTTTTTCAAATCAATGTCTCCTGTTTTAAATTTTTTTTCTAGTGATCTCCATAATATTTTTTCTCATTTTGTGTGTCAAGTTACCACAACACCATTATTATCTTGTATTTTTTAACCTCAAAGAGATTGGTTGGTGTTGGTGTCCCTTATTAATTTGACATTGTATTTTTGAAATGTACCTGCCTACTCACAAACAAACTGTCCTTTTTTAATTATAAGACATAGCCGATGATTTAAGAAAAAAATATATACATTTATTAGGGGTCATAACAAAAAAAGAGGAAGGCAACGCTGGATAAACTGGTGAAATTAGCAAAGCCTTTGTACCCCAGGGCACACATCAACTATTTGACAGGCAAAATTGGGAGCCTGAGGAGTCCATTTAATAGGGAGCACAATCAGGTCCAGGACTCTGAGAGATCAGGAACAGCAGCAGATGACATATATGTCCCCAGGCTGTGGTCTTACCACAGCCTGCGTCTTTTGCCAGACCATACCGAACCCAGGCCATCACTCTCTTGTCTTCCTTACATGCTTCCTTCCACGCTTGCTTCCAAGCTGTGGCACTGGTGTTGGAGTTGTGGCAGGAGGTGGAGGGGGTGGAGGAGGAGAATGGTCCAACTCACACAGGTGGGTTTTGAGTGAGTTCACCCCTCAACACCTTATTTAGGACCATATATATCACTTCCTCACAAAAGAGGCGTTGGCCCACCTCCATTTCCTGCATTTTGTTGGCAGCCATGCAGGCATAGGCCTCCAGAAGATGGGGGGGTTCTGAGGGCCGCAGAAGCCTGCTGAATTAACCCAAGTGCTGACTCCTCCATGCTCCTCCCCTTCCTAGGCCTTTTTTGTTGAAGGCGGAGAGGAGGGACCTGGGATTCGGTCAGGCTACTGGGCCTAGCCACCTCCTGGCTGCCACTTACCCCCGTCACCTCCTGGCTGCCACTTACCCCGCCACATCTTGGCTGCCACTTTCCCCTGCCACCTCCTGGCTGCCACTTTCCACAGCCTCCTGCTGGCTGAGGATTTCCTGTGTATGAAAAAGGGACATAGTTTTAGTTTATTGTTCATCAATCACACACAATTTAGAGAAATATGTTGAACAATGCTATACCTGACTCAAGCTGGGCTCCTCCACATTTTCTACCTGGGTGGAAGGCCCAGGTTGGATGTCGGAAGCCTCAGCTGGGGTGGAAGGAAGAGTGGAAGGAAGGGTTGAGAGTGATGGCCTGATTTCAGTCTGGTCTGACAGAAATTGCAATCTGTCGTAGTACCACAGCCTGGGGACATAAACTTCATCTGCTGCTCCTGATCTCATGGAATCCTGGACCTTCTTGCGCTCCCTATTATATGTGCTCCCCAGGCCACCAATTTTGAACTTCAAATAATTGATGTCTGCCGTGGGGATCTGTGGGTTCACAAATTCCAGCAATTTATCCAGTGCTGCCTTCCTCTTTAGTCGATTTGTATAAAAGGGGTGTCTTGTCTGCCACAGACAGGGCAGCTCTCTGTACAAATCAATGAATTGGTGGAGGAAATCATGATCGTTGAATCGATCCCTTTTATCTGCAAGACACAACACAAGACAAACCCTCGTTAGAACGATTGGCACTTCCACTACCCCGTCCTCCGCTCACAGATCATACTTACAAAGCACGCATGTTACGCTTTATATACACTGCGCATGCATGAAACTCCGCTTGCCCCTGACCTTCTTTATAATATATCTCCCACCCTTCTCTTTCGGCGCAGTGGGAGAGCACATGGCGGAGAAAGAACAAGTGCATGAAGACAGCAGCAGTAGCGATGAAAGCCCGGAGCCATGAACGTCCCGATCCCTGAGGAGATTTAGGGCCTCTAATATGTCCTTTGTAGAGATGATGGACATGGTGGACATCTTGAACAGGGCCGACTATGATGGGAAGCATGGACCTTACCCAAACCCAAATGTGAGAAAGACCAAGATCATGGCTAAAGTTGTGAAAAGTCTGCACAGGAATTTTGAGGTACGGCGATCCAAGGATCAACTGAGGAAATGCTGATCAGGCCTGAAATTGAGGGAGCACGATCAGTACAGAAGAATCAAGAGAGTGCTGCAAAAAAGTAAGTATTTTGTCGTGTGTTCCTATTATTATTATTATTATCATTATTCGTGCTGCTCCATGTGCTTTTCTTTACTGTTGTACAGCTTAAAACGGCAAGTTTCAGGTTCATGGGCACCAGGGCCGGGACAAGGGGTGGGCAGTAGGGGCGGCTGCCCTGGGCACTGTGGTATCATGTGAGGTAGAGGGGCACCACAAGGAGGCTGGGGGGAGGGGATTTGTGTTGAGAAGGGGCATTTGTGGGGGCGGCAGCGGGTAAGAATTGTTCTAGGAGGGCAAATTTTGGAGGTGTGCTAGGAGTGGTGATTTGGGGGGATTTGTGTTGGGAAGAAGAGGGATGGGAGAAGAGGATGTGTGCTAGAAGGGGGGATTTTGGGGGTTTGTGCTATAAAAGTAATATAGTAGAGTGGCAATATTTTTTTTAGGGGGGGGGGGGCGCAATTTGGCAGGTTTGCCCTGGGCTTTGGATGACCTTGTCCCACCACTGATGGGCACAGTAATCGTTCGTAGTAAACATCATTCGCTCGCCCACTAATACGATGTTTTTGGCAGATGCAGGATAAGTACATTTGTTAATGCCTATTTTGATTAAAAGAAGTTTAGTACATTGTTGTCTAGATGGGTTTGTAAGGACAATGAAATACAAACTTGATTCAGTGTAAGGAGAGGACACTCAGCAGCTGTTTACACATCTGGACGCAGGAGCACTAGTGAGGGACACCAGAACAAACTTTTTAGGGTGTCCCACACAGGTGCTCCAGTGGATACTAGGGGTCTCTACATGTGTGATACTTTACCAAAAAAGGTAAGTATTCCAGCTTCAAGAAAGGGAAAAAATCATGTCTTTAGCTTGGAACTCTGCCAAAACAGACAATTGTACGACACTTCCAAGCAATGTTTTATATTACTATTTCTGCCCTCAAATATCTGTGTGCTAAGTATACCTTTTTTTTTATTCACATAGGGGAGAAAAGAATCGGGAAATCAGAGGACACCAGGGACCCATAACCTCCTAAAGAAGGGTAAATCCCAAAACCACAACCTCAGGATGTGGAGGAAGGAGAGGTTTATGATTTGGGCGAAATAGTGCCCACAACAGGTGAGTGTCTGAGACCACAGCTTCAGAAAATAGATGGATGCCTGCATATTTATAATACATGGTGTGTTTTTTTTTATTTTAGGTGTTGTGGATGTTGTGGAAGAAGAAACACATTTCACAAGTGCAAGTGTGCAATCGTGATTTACAGAAGATCAAGGAAGACATCAATGATGAGGAAAACAGACTCAAAAACATCATTGATGTTTTAGGCAGAATCTAAAACACACCAAAATTTTTGGAATTGTTTTTTTTTTTATAAATTTTCTCCAAAATTTTGAAAGCCAAATTTTGAAGATGTACACAGTATGTCAACATGTGCTATTTGCCATCACGGGATATCAATGTATGCGTTTTGTGGGTGCAACCCCTTCCTCGCAACTAAAGTAGCTGAGAGGAAGGGTTTGCCCCCCTGAAACACGTCCATTGACCCCCCTTGATGGGAGCTAGCACATGTTGACCTTAGGCATTTGGAGGGAAATCCCCATTTTGACTCCCAATTTGTGTGCATCTTCAAAATTTGGCTTTCACAGGGGTGACATCACCCCCATCTGATGAAGGCAATATCAACACAGTTTGGACATACTAATGTCTGATATTGCCTTCAATTTTTCAAAGTTGAACTTTGTAAGTTTCTGAGTTGTGTATTGTTTTATGTTTTTAAAAACATGCCTGTTTACCACAAAAAAGGATATTTCTACTGTCCGAAAAAAAATGTATTCTAAAAATACTTAACAATGTGTGGCTTCTTCTTTCAATGCTCAATAGCAGATTTTTGTTTAAGTTGGTGTTTACAGTGACAATGGGGGTTATTTCCTAAAGGCAAATCCACTTTGCACTACAAGTGCAGTTTCAGTGCACTTATAGTGCAAAGTGGATTTTCCTTTAGTAAATAACACCCACAGTGCTTTATAATTTACATCAATCAGGCCATTTTCGTCACTCCAAAAAATTAATTCATGGTGCTGAAAATGAATATTTTTATCATTAATGCATTACATACATTAACAACAAAAACAAGGTGTGTGTGTGTAGCAGACCCTAAACATAATAATAGTTAGCTGAAGAAGAGATTGTCACCTCATGTATCAAAGAAATTATGTTTGCACTATTGAAGAAAATGGCCAAAAAAAAGCTCATTGGAGAACCTAGGAGACAGATATTTCAAAGGAAATATTTTTCAGTTTAAAATACAAATTTATTTAAAAAATACATTTATTTAAATATATATAATGTGATGTTAAAGGAGAAATCTTACCTTAATATAGTCCTTCTGCAGGACCTGAATGATGGCAGAACAGGTCTCTGAAATAATGATCCCCAGAGCCTGAGGGGAGATGCCTGTGGAGAACTTGATGTCCTGCAGACTTCTCCTCGTCATCAAGTACTGCAAGGTGGCGACTAGCCTCTGCTCGGGAGTGATGGCTTGCCGCATGCAGGTGTCCTGCTTCATTATATAAGGGGACAGCAAAGCCAACATACGGTGAAAAACGGAGTCTGTCATCTGGAGATAATTCCTGAAATCATCAGGATTATTCTCACGGATCTCCCGCAAAAAAGGCATGTGCAAGAATTGGTCATGCTGGAGCAACCAATTCTTGGTCCATTAACTCCTCCTCCTGTTCATCTGGGCTTGGGTCAAAGTAAGAACCCCAACACCAAGTCCCTGTACAGCATGAACTCTACGATGAGCACGTACCCGCAACATGGCTTAAAAATGGTCAGCTGGTCAGAACGAACTAACAGAAGGCACTGGAAATCAGAAAGGCCTGAGAAGAGTGAGCTGAAATTCAGAAATGAGCGGACAAGACGCACTGAAAATCAAATACGTAATATAAAAAATATGCACTGAAAACCAGATACAAACTGACTACATGCACTGAAAACCAGATATGAAACCACAAGCACAAACTGAAGAGCAGTAACGATCTGAAAAGCACATGGCTGAAAATCGCAAATCGTCTCTCACCCAAATTCTACTAACACGAGATAAACACGAGATTAGCAGAAGGAGCCCAAAGGGTGGCGCACTGGCTTTTGAACTTCCTCTTTATAGTGCCGTCGTATGTGTTGTACGTCAGCGAGTTCTTGATGTTCGGAATTTCCGACAACATTTGTGCGACCGTGTGTATGCAAGACAAGTTTCAGCCAACATCCGTCGGACATAAATCCCAGGATTTCGCTGTCGGAATGTCCGATCGTGTGTAGGTTGCATTAGAGTAAAGATAACCACAGGACTATTACTGACAAACAGCACAATCAATTGCTATAGCGTGCATACGTGCTAATTTAAAACATTTTATGTCTGTGCGCAGCCTGAAAAGTGATACCTTGTGGGGGTGTCTCTTTAAACAATAATAGTTACATTGTATGTGAAGTTTCTGTTTCAGGTCACCAATTTAGATCTCACTAGAGAGACCCTTTGCACACAATCTTAAAAATAACCGTTGACAATGCACAGTAAATTTTATCTTGAATGCTATAATACATTTGTATGATTAGTATGCATATTTGGTCCACAAATAAGATGTGTGAGCAAGTTAATGTGAGTATGAATATATATGAGTATATGATTAAAGTATTTCTGGTTATTTACTCCTATACATTGTGAGGTTATCATTAGAGCTGGGGAAACTTTAGGAATATTTCTGTTAGTCAGCTGTTCTGATGAAGTATGGGTTACAAGGCCCTGACTTATTTTTCTTAGGATATTTAGTGAAGATTTTAGATAACTATAATTAAATAGGGCCATGCGTGGTTCAGTTTTTTTCATTCAGTCAGCCAGCTGATTCCTCCATTCACACATTCGGGGAGAAATATGTGCTGAAATGATATGCCAGCCAAAGGCAAAAACACCTCTTCTGTGGGCTGCAGTGGGGGCACTACTCTAGGCAATACATTTTTTTATTACATTTGAATATATTTAATACATTTTTGGCTGGTTTGTTTCTGCAAGTGAATTGTAGTCTCAAGGAAATTAGTATGTGATCTGATAAATTGAAAGTAAGATTACATAATGGCAGAAATAAGAAAGACAAACAGCTGAACACCAATGATGTCACTATTACCTAGCTTTATTTCACAAAGCAACAGTGACAAGTTGGGGTTGGTGGTAAAAAATAAAGAGGAAAGAGGGGCGGTGGAAACGAATAAAGGGGAGTGGGTAAGTGAAGGAAAAAGGGAAAGGAATAGAAGATAAGGGAAAAGGGGGGGGGGGCAACATGGGATATACAAGACCAGAGCAAAAATATTGCTGCTAATATATATAAAATCCAATGACATCCAGTGCATCAGTCCTGAATTCGCTATACAAAAGCCCATCAATGTGTTAAAACAGTTATTAAAGTTTTTAACCAGCTGATCCCTTTTCAAGCAAAGCATGTTGACATATTATGATAACCAGAACTGGCTTTATCTGAAAACTCAATCTGTTAGGAAGAATCTGAAAACTATATATGCATATTCTGTTATATAACTTTAGGCAAGGTATGTATAAAAATCATAGTATCTGTGTCAATTAAATGCTAAATCAAAACACTATCATATGCCATAGAACATTGACAAAATCCTCCATAAGAAAATAAATGGATTACTAAAGTCTTGTACTGTGTTAGCCATTGTTCAGATAGGATTTGGTGTACATTTGGAGTTTGAAGTGAAATCCTTTTTTGGCTAACTTTAGTTATTGAAGATATAAGTTCTTGAAATATGTTAGGTTCCTTTTTTCGGCCTTAAAAAATTAAATGCATAATGTCTGAAGAAGGGAACCAACATGTCCCAAAAGCTTGAATTTTCATAACTTAAGCTGCCAATAAAACGAATTGAAGTAAGTAGAAAAAGGGCCTTGCCCCGTATGCTTTTAATGCAGGCTCCTGAATCATTATAAGTTGATGTCCTTATAAATAATGCCAGATAGATTCCCAGCATGCAGACTAACAGCGTTTTCTGCTTATGAAACTCTTCCATGTGAAAGTAGACCTGAGGAGCAGCAAGAGGGAAAGCAACTGATCTATGATTTAATGGCAAAGGGAGCAAGAACTGACAGGAGTGGGCATAGATTATATTAAAGTGAAGAACAAGGATGTACATCAACCTGTACATTGAGAAGATCCTAACAAGTGAAAGTTTGAGCAGCAGCTGCTGTGCGATTTTATACACCAGACATTGTGCCTTTAAACCTGCCAGGCCCCGGGCTACTGCTTAGAATGCCTTGTGGGTAATCCGGCCCTAACATTAGCATTAGAACAGCTGAAAGGACCCAAGATAAAGAGATCAATAAAAAAATTTCCCGTTCAGGCCTACTCTGTTTGCTTGGATGCTGCGTGAATAGACAAATAGCTTGGAATATATATATATATATATATATATATATATATATATATATATATATATATATGTATATGATATATATATGTGTAAATTTATACATATACACACACCATATTACCAAAAGTATTGGGATGTCTGCCTTTACAAGCACATTAACTTTAATGGCATCCCAGTCTTAGTCCGTAGGGTTCAATATTAAATTGGCCCACCCTTTGCAGCTATTACAGCTTCAACTCTAATGTGAAGGCTGTCCACAAGGTTTAGGAGTGTGTCTATGAGAAAGTTTGACCATTCTTCCAGAAGCGCATTTGTGAGTTCAGGCACTGATGTGGACCAGAAGGCCTGGCTCGCAGTTTGCTCTCTAATTCATCCCAAAGGTGTTATGCTAACTCTTTAAGAGCTCCCTTCACTGGAACTAAGGGGCAAGCCCAACTCCTGAAAAACAACCCCACACCGTAATCCCCCCTCCACAAAATAATTTAGACCAGTGCACAAAGCAAGGTCCATAATGACATGGGTGAGCGCGTTTGGAGTGGAGGAATTGACTGGCCTGCTTAGAGTCCTGATCTCAACCAGATAGAACATCTTTGGGATGAATTAGAGTGCAGACTGTGAGCCAGGCCTTTTCATCCACATCAGTGCCTGACATCACAAATGCAATTCTGGAAAAATGGTCAAACATTCTGATAGACACACTTCTAAGCCTTGTGGACAGTCCTCCCAGAAGAGTTGAAGCTGTTATAGCTGTAAAGGGTGGGCCAACTCAATACTTCCCAATACTTTTGGTAATATATAAAGTATATTACCAGTGATATCATATCACTGATATCATATAATAGTATAATAGTAGTAATACCAGTAATATACAGTGGGAACGGAAAGTATTCAGACCCCCTTAAATTTTTCACTCTTTGTTATATTGCAGCCATTTGCTAAAATCATTTAAGTTCATTTTTTTTTCCTCATTAATGTACACACAGCACCCCATATTGACAGAAAAACACAGAATTGTTGACATTTTTGAAGATTTATTAAAAAAGAAAAACTGAAATATCACATGGTCCTAAGTATTCAGACCCTTTGCTGTGACACTCATATATTTAACTCAGGTGCTGTCCATTTCTTCTGATCATCCTTGAGATGTTTCTACACCTTCATTTGAGTCCAGCTGTGTTTGGTTATACTGATTGGACTTGATTAGGAAAGCCACACACCTGTCTATATAAGACCTTACAGCTCACAGTGAATGTCAGAGCAAATGAGAATCATGAGGTCAAAGGAACTGCCTGAAGAGCTCAGAGACAAAATTGTGGCAAGGCACAGATCTGGCCAAGGTTACAAAAAAATTTCTGCTGCACTTAAGGTTCCTAAGAGCACAGTGGCCTCCATAATCCTTAAATGGAAGACGTTTGTGACGACCAGAACCCTTCCTAGAGCTGGCCGTCCAGCCAAACTGAGCTATCGGAGGAGAAGAGCCTTGGTGAGAGAGGTAAAGAAGAACCCAAAGATCCCTGTGGCTGAGCTCCAGAGATGCAGTTGGGAGATGGGAGACAGTTGTAGAAGGTCAACCATCACTGCAGCCCTCAACCAGTCAGGGCTTTATGGCAGAGTGGCCCGACCAGAGCCTCTCCTCAGTGCAAGACACATAAGAGCCCGCATGGAGTTTGCTAAAAAAACACCTGAAGGACTCCAAGATGGTGAGAAATAAGATTCTTTGGTCTGATTAGACCAGGATAGAACTTTATGGTCTGAATTCTAAGCGGTATGTGTGGAGAAAACCAGGCACTGCTCATCACCTGTCCAATACAGTCCCAACAGTGAAGCATGGTGGTGGCAGCATCATGCTGTGGGGGTGTTTTTCAGCTGCAGGGCCAGGATGACTGGTTGCAATCGAGGGAAAGATGAATGCAGCCAAGTACAGGGATATCCTGGATGAAAACCTTCTCCAGAGTGCTCAGGACCTCAGACTAGGCCGAAGGTTTATCTTCCAACAAGACAATGACCCTAAGCACACAGCTAAAATAACGAAGGCTGGCTTCACAACAACTCCGTGACTGTTCTTGAATGGCCCAGCCAGAGCCCTGACTTAAACCCAATTGAGCATCTCTGGAGAGACCTAAAAATGGCTGTCCACCAACGTTTACCATCCAACCTGACAGAACTGGAGAGGATCTGCAAGGAGGAATGGCAGAGGATCCCCAAATCCAGGTGTGAAAAACTTGTTGCATCTTTCCCAAAAAGACTCATGGCTGTATTGGATCAAAAGGGTGCTTCTACTAAATAGTGAGCAAAGAGTCTGAATACTTAGGACCATGTGATATTTCAGTTTTTCTTTTTTAATAAATCTGCAAAAATGTCAACAATTCTGTGTTTTTCTGTCAATATGGGGTGCTGTGTGTACATTAATGAGGAAAAAAATGTAATGTAATGCAATATAACAAAGAGTGAAAAATGTAAGGGGGTCTGAATACTTTCCGTCCCCACTGTGTGTGTGTGTGTATATATATATATATATATATATATATATATATATATATATATGAATCTCTTGTAGGAAGTTATGATAGATAGATAGATAGATAGATAGATAGATAGATAGATAGATAGATAGATAGATAGATAGATAGATAGAATATGAAGTGACATAAATAACAGCCTCTGCAACACTATACTTAAGAGTTAATACACAGATGATACTGGGAATATTTCCATTGGAAAATGCATGCAAGCTCAATGCTGCTACAATGTTTGAATAGACCATTATCACCAGATATATACTATTTATAGTTGCCATTGGTGCAAGAAATAGAAAGAAGAAGGGTTTAAATATACAGGACTGTAACAATTTTAATCAAAGAAAAAGCTTCAAAACACATGAGCAAATGGCCATCAAAGGCCAGAAAAATACATGTTTTCTTTTCCCCAGGCTTTATATAAAAACAAGCTTCAAAACAATTTCATATCAGATTTGCATTTCACTTGACTTTTGAGTGTACAACATCATTCATACAATCAGAGTTTTAGCAATGGCTCCTCCAAAATTCACACAAATAGTACAAAGAGCTTGCCACTTCTGACATGAAAATTCTGCCAAAAGGCAAGGAAATAGCACAACACATGTTTAATTTTTGTTTTTTTTGTTTTTTGTTTTTTTACTATACATGCAACAGTTAAATGGGCAAATGGATGAGAAAGGGAAAAAGAAGAAATGGCTGCACATCCAAAGGTTCCAAAAACGTGCCTTTATTGAAAATCACTGGGATACACCAGGACACCAAATATTTAGTCACATAGATGTGTTTCACACATCCAACCTGTGCTTAATCATTACAACGACTATACTAAAAGTTGAAGCTTATATAAGACTGGCCCTACATCAACAGGTGTTCATTAGGTGGTCAGAACAAGCAACAGCTACACAACATGATCAGTAATTACATATTAGAAAAGGAACGCTCTTATCCTCCAAACAGTGAACTGTGTATAAAAAATGCATATAAGCACATGTATCAAAAGTGAATACACATATATAATGAAACATATGGACAAAAACGGTGTTGATACGGGCCCTCAATCACACCACTCAGCGCCAGGACATGATGTAGCCTCAACAGCAAGCAACAATTAGACCAAGGTAACCGTCCAATTTGTTAAGTGCAAAGAGGCACGGGAAAAAGACAAAAAATAGCAGCTGTTTAAAATTTAAACATAAGACATGATCATTGCGGCATAACATACTCATATAAACAGATTATAATATACCACTAAACAGCGCTAGTATTGAACAGAGATACATATGCATGCGGCCAACAACACATGAACAAAAGGTCTTTTTTGTAAAAAGCGGCGATGGATTCAGAGTGCAGTTAAAACAGTGTCCACCAGGTGTTTGTAACGCTGATCTTCAGTGTGCACCTTCCACCAATCAATCAGATCCCACCATGTGATGACACACTCCCCTTAGGGGGTTAAACTCACCAGAGCTAGATAATATTAAAGCCTTCAAGGACAAAACAACCAAGCCATGCACTGCTGCACCACCACTTCGGAGAATTCTCAGATGATCAGGGACCGAAATTAAATAAACAATAAGAGAAAGGGGTACATAGCGTAATCCTGTTTATTAAAAATAGATCCTATCACATCACACATAAAAAACCCCCCTTCAATATAGGTTCGTACATTAACAAAGCAGTCAACTAAGCATATCGTTGGTGTTTACTTCACCGCTGTAGATACCGGCTCAGCTGTCCAGGAGCCGCAATCCACTTCCTGGTTCTCGGTGGAACGCAAACGTCACTTCCAGCGTCGTGTAGGCCACGCCCTGATGCGTTTCGTCATATCCTGACTTCAACAGAGGGCGTGGTTACACGACGAACACGTAGGCTTAAATTGCACCACCCCCACCTCCTCAGCCAATCACAATGAAAATGCAAACGACGTGATGGCTGGTGCACGCCGTCCGTCGGAGTTAACAAAGGCGGCTTATTACAGGAGGGGAAGAGGAACATTTCGCCATACTGCACTTAATATAGCATAAAATAAAAATCTGCATATCTAAACACCCACGAGCCAAAATAGGCTAAATCCTGGGTGCATACATAGCTACTACATATCATGTTATATTATATTATTCTTCATGGGGCTAAAACTTATATATCTGTGCAAAATACCGCAAATTACCACATAAGTGGAATACTGTAAAATGCAGCATATGCGATCTGTCAGATGTCAACGCCAACTTCATTAACATATATTGAATGGATTAATACATATAAAACATCCCTAATTCAATATAATCACATCAGTTATACATCACTTAGTAGAGAATATATATAATATTTGGCATGGAATGCGATTATTGCCACAATCATATTCTTAATACCAGCCTATTACAAAATATTTTTCCAAAAAATGATTAATCTCATTTTTTGGGGCGTTGACCACTTAAAACCAAAATGGAGGGGCTCTAATCTCGTCCGTGATTTATCTTTTTCTATGTGAATCATTTTCGATATGAATTATTTTTCTATATGGAGCATTTTTATGTATATTTTTATATTGCCTATACCGGTTCTGCTGTAGTCTCTCTTTGGGAATATTTATTGCTCCCCGTATCTATATTGGTAAATTTATATTTATTTAGAATTTACACAGTGGCCGTCTCTAGCTAGGTGGAAGTATGTTCTATGTGGCTGTTCTAGTTATTTTTATGACTTTAATTAATGTATTGGATTTTAATGTTTACACTACAACAATGAGATTAATCATTTTTTGGAAAAATATTTTGTAATAGGCTGGTATTAAGAATATGATTGTGGCAATAATCGCATTCCATGCCAAATATTATATATATTCTCTACTAAGTGATGTATAACTGATGTGATTATATTGAATTAGGGATGTTTTATATGTATTAATCCATTCAATATATGTTAATGAAGTTGGCGTTGACATCTGACAGATCGCATATGCTGCATTTTACAGTATTCCACTTATGTGGTAATTTGCGGTATTTTGCACAGATATATAAGTTTTAGCCCCATGAAGAATAATATAATATAACATGATATGTAGTAGCTATGTATGCACCCAGGATTTAGCCTATTTTGGCTCGTGGGTGTTTAGATATGCAGATTTTTATTTTATGCTATATTAAGTGCAGTATGGCGAAATGTTCCTCTTCCCCTCCTGTAATAAGCCGCCTTTGTTTACTCCGACGGACGGCGTGCACCAGCCGTCACGTCGTTTGCATTTTCATTGTGATTGGCTGAGGAGGTGGGGGTGGTGCAATTTAAGCCTACGTGTTCGTCGTGTAACCACGCCCTCTGTCGAAATCAGGATATGACGAAACACGTCAGGGCGTGGCCTACACGACGCTGGAAGTGACGTTTGCGTTCCACCGAGAAGCAGGAAGTGGATTGCGGCTCCTGGACAGCTGAGCCGGTATCTACAGCGGTGAAGTAAACGCCAACGATATGCTTAGTTGACTGCTTTGTTAATGTACGAACCTATATTGAAGGGGGGTTTTTTATGTGTGATGTGATAGGATCTATTTTTAATAAACAGGATTACGCTATGTACCCCTTTCTCTTATTGTTTATTTAATTTCGGTCCCTGATCATCTGAGAATTCTCCGAAGTGGTGGTGCAGCAGTGCATGGCTTGGTTGTTTTGTCCTTGAAGGCTTTAATATTATCTAGCTCTGGTGAGTTTAACCCCCTAAGGGGAGTGTGTCATCACATGGTAGGATCTGATTGATTGGTGGAAGGTGCACACTGAAGATCAGCGTTACAAAACACCTGGTGGACACTGTTTTAACTGCACTCTGAATCCATCACCGCTTTTTACAAAAAAGACCTTTTGTTCATGTGTTGTTGGCCGCATGCATATGTATCTCTGTTCAATACTAGCGCTGTTTAGTGGTATATTATAGTCTGTTTATATGAGTATGCTATGCCGCAATGATCATATATAATGAAACATCAATACATATACATATGGATAAATACATGAAAATATTAATGAGTGGAATAAAAACCTAATTAAAAATAAACCCATAATGGGCATAATCTATCATATATCAAATTAACCCATATATCGCATCCAACATTAATATACATATGTGAAAGAAATTATTGATTAAGAAGTAATAAAATGGAGAGCAAAAAAAACTAAAGAAAAAAGAAAAAAACTTGTGGTAAAAAAAGTGACATGAAGGTAATGAACACAAAGGATCACCCAAACATGAACACAAATTAAATGCTACACAAAGTAATAAAGAGTATTATACAAACACTATGTGTAAGTATGAACATAAGTAAAAGAAACATAAAGAATAGTAAAATTCTGTACATGTATGACACAATTAGGTCAACATGTATATGGAAACTAACTGGTGATTTAAGATTTAAGCCCTGGAAGGAAGAGGGGCGAAGATGGACGTGGCCTGCACAGGGGACAGCACGGGTTTTGTTTGCAGGTAAGTGTAATATAATGGGCTAGTATGTGATGCATACTAGCCCATTATGCTTTTAATTTGCAGACCTTGCGGGGAGCAAAAGAGAAAGTAAAACCCATCGGAGTTTACTTCCTCTTTAAGTGTGTTTGCAGGACCTGCCATTCATCAAATACGCATGTATTAATATGAGCAGGAAAAAGGAACACACAAAAACGTGTATAGTTCAAAACCTTCCTATTATAAAAAAGACACATAGAATCTAGGAATTTGCAAATCCTCTATATTTATTTTATTTGTTTTCATGTGGATGTCACCTTTTACAGGCATCTATATAATGGGACGTTGATTATATGAGTCTCAAATTATAGAGAATTTTTCGCATACATTCCACCCTTCTTTTTATTTTTAGGCACATGTGAGTATATGTGTCTGTTTTGTCAAATACGAATGGGTCCCACCACTACTAATGGTGCAAATAGATAGGCACGGGTTGTTCATAACCCACCAGAGTTCACCCCCAGCAAATCAAACAGCTTTTGAACCCCAATTCACACTTCTTATCCCTTGTCCTATACATGCACTTGGCAAGTGTACTTCAGATGCAGGGTTCTTATTTTGGTGACCACTGTGTGTTTATTCAATTTTCAGTAGTAGGTTTGTGACAGTCAACCATCCGTGTGTTCTAGGTCTGTAACAGAACAAAGTTTTGGTAAATCCAAGTATGATATATTTTGTTAGGGGCCCCCTTTATCCATAACTAATAATTCCAAACTAGGCATTCCCCTCTGTGTCATCATACAACAATACTACTAGTTCTAATTTCATGCCCGGTGGTAATAAATTGGCCAGCAATATAATGCACAGCACGATACCATGCACCCAGCTGAATATAATGAGAGAAGAATAATCCTAGAAGGATGTTATTATCCCAGGAGTTATCCTCGGGATGATGAATCATGTCTTGTATGGTGCAAAAATCTAAAATTGAAAAATAAATGCATAAATAAATGAATAAGCTGCACATAATAGAGTCCTATGTAGCCTGCAGGTATGTGGACATTTATTTTACAATGGTGACTGTAAAATTAAGTATTTTCTCTATACTCAGTTTTGTGTGTGGTTAACATTAAAGGGGTTGTAAACCTTCGTGTTTTTTCACCGTAATGTATCCTATGCATTACGGTGAAAAAACACCTGGCAGTGACTGGACCCCCAGCCCCCCATTTGACTTACCTGAGCCCTGGAACTTGACCCGGGGGGGTGTGTTGTCTCTCTGCCGGGGTTCTCGGCTCTTGATTGGATAGATTGATAGCAGCGCAGCAATTGGCTCCCGCTGCTGTCAATCAAATCCAATGACGCGGGCGCCGGGGGGCGGGGCTGAGTCATATATTCAGCGGCTATGGACACCGAATGCTGAACTTGGGAGCGTGCTCGCAAGGTAACCCCCTCGGGAGAGCGCTTCTCCTAGGGGGTTACCTGATGTGGGGAGAAGCTGAGAGAGCCGCCGGGGGACCCCAGAAGAGGATGTTCAGGGCAACTCTGTGCAAAACAAGCTGCACAGTGGAGGTAAGTATGATATGTTTGTTATTTTTAAAAAAACAAACCCTTACAATCACTTTAACCTGTCTTAAACCTGTTTTATAAATCAGAGTTACAAGATATTAGTATATAATGCTTTGAAGAAATTGCTTTGAAGAAACTGTAGGGTGTATCCAAATGGAGTGACATTTGAAGAAGCTGGTAGTATATAGTAGTACATGATAGTATTACTTAACTGTATCTTAGCACAACAAACCAAAAACGTAGATTGATATATTTTTAAAGCGGAGTTCCTCCCAAAAGTGGAAGTTCTGCTTTAAGGCCAGCCTAGGCAACTCAAGCGGAAGTTCTCCTCTCCCCCTCCCTCCCTGCAAACTTCTGGGACACATCACAGATCCCAGAAGATTGCCGGCCATTGAGGAGATACAGCGCGACTTGTGCATGCACAGTGCGCACCTGGCTGTGAAGCTGCAAGCTATCACAGCCGAGTGCCCACATTTGTGATGCAGATCCTGGGGAGAGGCGAGGGAGAAAACTGAGGGTTTGGGGGCTGCATCACTGGATCGTGGGACAGGTGAGTGTGTGTTTATTAAAAGTCAGCAGCTACACTTTTTGTAGCTGCTGACTTAATAAACATAAAATCGATTGGGACTCCGCTTTAATATTTCAAAGCAAACCCATCCATCCATGTCTCCATGCTTTATTTTGTTGAGAAATCCTTTTGAAAAACAACCCCTAGCATTTCTAGCCACGGCCATCTTGAGTAAGGGCGAATGATTCATGTAGCATTTACTTCCTGGAACCCACCTGCCTTTAGCTCAGGTATGAGGGCAGGATGGTATGCTTAGCTGAGAAAGCCCCTCCCCCTCCAGATGAAAGAAAAAAATTTGTTTGGAATGTATGACATCATTTTGGCCTGGGCCAGAAACAGTGGCGGCTGGTTGTATATATTTTTTTTTCTTGGGGGGGTGACAAACAATGCACCCATAGCCACCTCCCCCCTGGTCGGTTACAAGCCCTGCACTTACCCCATCTATGGCACGGGCAGAGCTTCCCTCTGGGTGACGGCTTCCCCTGCACGGCGGCCGTGTGTCTCTTCCCTCCTTCTTCTAGGCCAATAGGATTGCTTCTCCTTTCGGTCAATCGGGAAACGGGTCTCAAGACCATCCTGATTGGCTGGGAGGAGAATCAGTGTGACAATAGCGAAATGTCACACAATCTGGGTGGCCTCGAGTGCAGTGCTCTGCACCCTGAGCCCACCCTTTTTTTAAGCCTGTTAGAGTCTCTGGCTCTAATCACGTGCTTAAAAAAAAATGTTAAATCCATGCATCCGGCGCCCCGCATGTAGATTAAAAATGTAAATAAAAAATGTAAAATAAATAAATATAATATACCTTCCTAACTATTTACTAAGGCTAGTAGCATAAGGATTAAAACTAGTTAATGCTGAGGAGCCCCGGGGAAGCCTCGTCTTGCGGAGAACGGGCACCGGATAGGAACCTACTACAGATCACACTACAAACTACCTGAAGAAAGGAAGTATATCCCAGGCACCGGAACAACTATGGTGGAGTGACTGCAGTGGTTGCAACTAAAAGCGTATTACCCCTGCAGGGGTGAGTGGATTCGGTGAGTAGGGACCCTGGAGGGGGAGCACAGAGTCACCAGAAGATTTTTGAGAGCACCTAAGTCACCATTTGTGCGTTACTCGTATTGAGCGAAGATAAACTATATACACATTATATGGACTATCATTTGTATATTCACTTATAAACATTTTTTATATATCTACCACATTAGTGGAATCATGGAAGTGGAGTGGGCTCGCTTTGCGGTCACTTCATTCACAGTAGCTAATTATGTTATGATTGCTTTTTTGTTTACTTTTGGATTTATCAGTTAGGTGTCACTTTACCATTTGCAGGTTATTCATCAGATTTGGTATATCAGTACCAGGCACTTTCTGTGAACCTGGAGCTTACTTGGTCACCATTTTTATTTGTGATGTGGTACTAGTTTGTACATTTACTATGTTTTAGTTTACAACTTAGTCATCACTTTAGAGTTTTTTTTGCACGTTTCATTTTACAGGTGTACACCACTGACTGGCCACATATACGCAATCTAGGGAGTGCCAATCACCTCTTTCACTATACTTTCTCATATTTATAGACCCCTTCGGGGAGCTCTATTAGGGGAGGCTGCACACCAAGTGGGTATTCTAAGTGCAGTCACCTACCATCCATTTTTAGCATAGTGTAATTTGTCCCAATCTATGTTGTAAAATAGAAATGAAATGTAGCGCTAATGAAAGTAACCAATAATAAAAAAACACATCAGTAATGGTAGTCATTAGTAAAGGCCCATGGCTTGACGTGGTATAAGGTGAATAGTGAATAAGATATAATAATGTCCCAATGTGTGGCCATGGGTCAGACAATGAAAAGTCCAAGAATAAACTGTATACAGAATGTTGCACTGGTGCAGGAATCTTCTCCTCTGTGTCTCATAGATAATACGATCATATAATGGGAATAGATGAAATACGCTTACCAGAGGAAGTGGATTCGGATGCCGATGACACCGAATCAAACAGGCTCAGAGATCCTTGATGGACGATGGTTGTTTGCAGGAACCCCGGATCTCCAGGGGGATCTTTCCTCTGTAATCACTGTCGCGGCTGCCAATTCCAAGGACTGAGGAAGGGTCACGGCCACGGGAGAGTCTCCAGAGTATGGGTGGTTCCCAAAAAGATCAAATGACGTATGTTTATTGGGTATCACCAATAATCAACAAACAATATAAAAAGCGTGATCACGTAAAAAAGGTAAAAACAAGTGTAGGGAAGAGTAAGGCTCGCCCGACGCGTTTCGTCCACATGGACTTTAACTGGGGCATCAAACTCCTCTCCTACACTGTATATATTTATATAAAAAACTACACAAATAGTACGACCAATCAAACATCAATGGTAAGGTCACATGATGGGTCTGCTCTTGATAGGACAGAGAGGAGTCAGCTGACTGCCTTGTATTAACCAATGAAACTGCCCACCAATAGGGAAGAGGCATGTCATTTAGCCAATAAGAAAATAGTGAACATGTTAAAAGTGTATGTAGAAAATAAAGAAGGGGGGGACCCATAATATCTAATAGTCTGCAGCGCTATAAACATCTATGTCCGCTCAAGGAGTTCTAGGATACATCAATACATAAATCATAGTGAACAAATACAATGTCAAAATCCTATGTATAAATGTAGATGACTGGGGGGATGTGATTTAAAATCGTTGGTAGAAGCTGCACTGAGAGTTATATGATCTTATCTTGTCTGATATAGCCAGACAACCCAGGTGTGTACATTGCGCCGTTCAGCCAATCAGGCGAGCGCAGTAACCAGGAACAAAAAGGGGCCAGGTCATGTGATATGTCACATGATCATAGGAGACGAATAGCGTCTCTGTAGTGCAAATCTGAGGCAGCACGTAACCACACAGGAAGTCACATGCTGCCAGGGAACCAATGAAGGAATACTATGTCTCTAACCCTTCAGGACTGTAAGCAGAGAAGGAATTACCATCCCCTGTGGTGCGGAAGTGAAGGGTGAGATGACGGAGACAACCGCAAGTGTTGAGACAGCAAATATCTCCACTTCCCCCGGTGTCCCCCGGTGTCATGGCTCTGGAGATGAATAAAATTTTATTATGAAACTCTAGAGGTGTAAGATATGGATAATCAGAATGAATAGATGTGTGCACATAAAAGTGCAGGAGGAAATATTATGTGAATAATATATTTAATTATAGGAAAAATAAAGGAAATATGACATAATAAAAATAGTGTGGGATATTGATAATAAATAATCCCAATACATGGATATGTGCACATGTACCGTGACCTGAAATAAAAAAGTGTTATGTAAATAATGTATTAAAAGTGTTATGTAAATAATGTGTTAAAAGTGTTATCTAAATAATGTATTAAAACATAGGAAAAAAGGGAGTGATGTGAAAGAATTAAATGGTGTAAAAATGTCATGTGCAAGAATAACGTGAAAATAGTATAATAAAATAAATATAATGAATATCAGCTTTATGTGAGGGACCATTTACGCTTGGTTAATGAAGGAATTAATATCCCATTCGACGTTCAACCCATGGAGCGAGTAAGTGCGGAGTTCGAATATCCAATATGTTTCGAGTCTTGAAACACCCCGCACACGTGATTCGCCTCTCCAATTGGCAACGAATTTATCAATTATAAGGAACTGAGTTCCAATAGGGTCCCGATTATGGTGTGTAAGATAATGCCTTGGTACAGTATGATTTGTCTTGCCTGCCTGTATATTGGTAAGATGTTCACCTACTCGAACTGAAAAAGTTCTTTTGGTGCGACCCACATATTGTTTTTTAAAGGGACAGGTTAGGAGATATACTACATATTGTGTAGCACATGTAGTGAAGTGCTTCATGGGGTAAACGCATTGGGTAACTGTTGATTGAAAGATTTCTGTTTTTCGTCTTCCATTAGTGTTGTAAACGCAAACTCTGCATTTCCTACAGGGAAAGAAACCTTTGCAGTCCTGAAAAAAAGGGGTCTTTTTAGGAGGGTCTATAATATTAGGGGCAATTTGTCCTTGAATGGATCTAGCACCTCTGAATGTGACACCCGCATATTCTGGTAGTACTGGGCCAAGAAGGGTATCATTCCGAAGAACACCCCAATGTTTTTTGAGAATGTTCTGTATTTGTCTGGCTTGTACCGAGAGACCACTTAAATTTGTCATTGTTGGTCTTCTTTGGATTGACGGCCAGCAAGGATCGTCTATCCATAGACCCAACCTTTTGTATTTCTGTCTCTAACTCCGTATGGGTATAGCCCTTTTCTTTAAACCTTTTTTTAAGGGTCTTGGCTTGCATGAAATAGTCTACCTCGTTGGTGCAATTACGTCGCAGCCGAAGAAATTGGCTGCGAGGTACTGATTTTAACCATTGTGAATGGTGGCAACTATCTAATGGGATATACCCATTGCGATCTGTGGGTTTAAAGAATGTTCGAAGCTCAAAATGGCCATTGTGGACTTTGATCTCCAAGTCTAAAAAATGTATGGACGTGAGGCTAGCTTCATAAGTTAACTTGATACCTCGATCATTAGTATTCAAATGGGCCATGAATTCGTATAGTGAGGAGAAGTCGCCTTTCCATAGGAGGAGGATGTCGTCTATGTAACGTGCCCAGAGGGCCACTTCTGGCCTCCTGGGTGAATAGACAACATCCTCCTCCCACTTGGCCATGAAAAGGTTGGCCAAACTGGGGGCAAACTTAGCCCCCATGGCCACACCTCTTGTTTGTAAGTAGAAATGATCTTGGAACCAAAAATAATTATGGGTCATTGTGAATTCAAGAAGGTCCATAATGAAATTGCGCTGTAATATTGGTAAAGAAACGTTTTGAGATAAATAATATTCAACTGCAGCAAATCCAAGATCATGAGGGATGCAAGTGTATAAGGCCGAAACGTCGGCTGTGACTAAGATCATACCTTCTTGGTATGGGGTAGATTCTAATAATCTGATGGTGTCACCTGTGTCTTTAAAAAAAGATGGTGTAGAGCGAACCAGGGGCTGTAAGTGATAGTCAATGTATTGAACTATCCGTGATGTGACCGAGTCAATCCCGCTAACTATGGGTCTGCCTGGGGGATTGACTGGGTCTTTATGTAGTTTGGGCAAATAATATATCGCAGGGATGCAAGGGGCTAAGGGAATAAGATAGTCACTTTCCTTTTTATCTAGGATCTTTAGAGCAGAGCCTTCCTTAATTAACAAGGACAAGGCTTTTTTATATGGGATGGTGGGATCTGTGTGTATGCGTTGGTATGTAGTGGAATCGTCAAGGATTTTATGCATCTCACAGATGTACTTGGCCTTGGCTAAGACCACTATAGCTCCCCCTTTATCAGCGGGGCGGATAATTAAATCCTTGCATTCACACAATGATTTTAGACCTTTCTTAAGGTTCTGGTCCATGTGTGTTTTCCTGACAGGTAAGGCCTCTAGGTCTGATAACACTAGATTACGAAATACTGAAATAGATGGTGCTATAGCTCCTGGGGGGTTAAAGAGTGAAGGATTGGAAAGTCCTGTATGGACATATTCGTCCACACGGCGTGGTTGGTCGTTAGGTACTTGGGAAAGAAAATATCTTTGGATGCTTAACTTCCGAACGTACTTCTGAATATCAATAAATGTGTTGAATTTATTAAGGGGCCTGGGAGGAACAAATTTAAGTCCCTTATTGAGGACCCGTTCTTCTTCTGTTGTCAGTTGGACTGTACTTAGATTAAATATACCGGTGGTAGTTACATTCTTTTTCTTTTGGGTCTGCCTCCCCCCTCTAGTGCCTCTCCTCGCTCTGGACTTTCCGAGTAATGGTTTGGAGCCTTGGAAAAATCCGAGTGATGAGAAGGCCCTGGGTGGCTATAATTGTAATTAAAGGGCGATCTATTAAGGGAATCCTCTTCCCTCTGTATATATCCATGGGAGTTATAAGGAGTGGTCCTGACATTCCTGTCTTGTAAAGGTTGAAACCTGTTACGGGTAGGGATGAGCCGAACACCCCCCGGTTCGGTTCGCACCAGAACCTGCGAACGGACCGAAAGTTCGCACGAACGTTAGAACCCCATTGACGTCTATGGGACTCGAACGTTCGAAATCAAAAGTGCTCATTTTAAAGGCTAATTTGCATGGTATTGTCCTAAAAAGGGTTTGGGGACCCGGGTCCTACCCCAGGGGACATGTATCAATGCAAAAAAAACTTTTAAAAACGGCCGTTTTTTCGGGAGCAGTGATTTTAATGATGCTTAAAGTAAAAAAAAAAGTGAAATATTCCTTTAAATATCGTACCTGGGGGGTGTCTATAGTATGCCTGTAAAGTGGCGCGTGTTTCCCGTGTTTAGAACAGTCCTTGCACCAAATGTCATTTTTAAAGGAAAAAATCTCATTTAAAACTGCTTGCGGGTTTAATGTAATGTCGGGTCCTGGCAATATGGATGAAAATCAGTGAGACAAACGGTACCCCCCAGTCCATTACCAGGCCCTTTGGGTCTTGTATGGATATTAAGGGGAACCCCGCACCCAAATTAAAATAAGGAAAGGTGTGGGGCCACCAGGCCCTATATACTCTGAACAGCAGTATACAGGCGGTGCAAACAAGACAGGGACTGTAGGTTTGTTGTTAAGTAGAATCTGTTTGTCATTTTGAACGGATACATTTTTAACGTGTTTAGCTCCAGCCAAAATATCTTTTTTAAGCTTTTTGGAAAACATAGGGAAGGGTTAGCACCCCTGTGACATTTGTTTTGCTGTCTTTCCTCCTCTTTAGAAGATTTCACCTCACTTTTTGTCCCAATGACAAATGTTTTTTGAGAATTTGGGTTTTTTTGTGGAACAAGGATTGGAAAGCATCAGTGGAAAGGAGAAATGTTTTTCCCATATTAACTCTTACAGGAGAATATTTCCCTTCCTAGGGGTAGATTTCATCTCACTTCCTGTTGTCTCCTTCCGTTTGCAAGTAGGAGTCGTTTGTAAGTTAGATGTTTGAAAGTAGGGGCCTGCCCTATATACTCAGCAGAAATCTGGGCCTTAGGTGTTGTTGTGGCCACAACAACGTAAGCCCTCACAGGGCCCTGCTGTGAAATATTATATCAAGAATTGTAATTACATGCCCCTGTTGAACAGGGGCAGAAAAACTGGGCCTTTGGTGGTGGTGGTGGTGGTGCTGGTGCCACAACACTGTAAGTCCTCACTCGCTCTTGGTGGGTGCAGAAATGGGCCCTGCTGTGAAATATTAGATCAAGAATTGTAATTACATGCCCCTGTTGAACAGGGGCAGAAAAATTGGGCCTTTGGTGGTGGTGTTGGTGCTGATGCCACAACACTGCAACCCCTCACAGACACTCTAGTTGGAACGCAGGAACGAGCCCTGCTGCAAAGTATTGCATCAAAAATTGTAATTACACGCCCCTGCTAAACAGGGGCAGAAAAATTGGGCCTTAGGCACTGGTGCTGGTGCCACAACACTGCAACCCCTCACAGACACTCTAGTTGGAACGCAGGAACGAGCCCTGCTGCAAAGTATTGCATCAAAAATTGTAATTACACGCCCCTGTTAAACAGGGGCAGAAAAATTGGGCCTTAGGCACTGGTGCTGGTGCCACAACACTGCAACCCCTCACAGACACTCTAGTTGGAACGCAGGAACGAGCCCTGCTGCAAAGTATTGCATCAAAAATTGTAATTACACGCCCCTGTTAAACAGGGGCAGAAAAATTGGGCCTTAGGCACTGGTGCTGGTGCCACAACACTGCAACCCCTCACAGACACTCTAGTTGGAATGCAGGAACGAGCCCTGCTGCAAAGTATTGCATCAAAAATTGTAATTACACGCCCCTGTTAAACAGGGGCTGAAAAATTGTGTCTTAGGCACTGGTGGTGGCGCCCAGAACCAAAAATGTTCTTACAAGCTATCAGCGTGATGATTGAGGAAGAGGATAATTACTCAGGGATAGTCACTCAGCATCAGCATAGGCAGTCTTTGAAGGGATCTGAGATTTAAAAAAAAATTATTCGGTTACATCAGCATCAGGTGCTTGGTAGCTGGTGGTGATCCAAGACTGATTCATTTTTATGAAGGTCAGTCGATCGACCGATTCGGTGGACAGACACACCCTGTGATTGGTTACCACGCCTCCAGCAGCACTGAATGTGCATTCCGAAAGAACGCTGGATGCAGGACAGGCCAGTAGCTCAATTGCATACTGTGCAAGCTCTGGCCAGTGATCCATCCTCAAGACCCAGTAACCCAGAGGATTTTTGGTGGGAAAGGTGTCCAAGTCTGATCTTGCCCCTAGGTATTCCTGCACCATGTAAAACAGACGCTGGCGATGGTTGCTGGAACCGATCATACCTTGGGGCTGTGGACCAAAAAATTGTCTGAACGCATCGGTCAGACGGACGCCTTCTCCACCGCTCCTTCTTTGACTGACCGAAGCCTCAGCAACACATTGTCCAGAAACAGGAGTTTGTAACCTCCCAGTCTCTGGGAACGCGTTGCACAGACCTTTCTGCAAGGCCTCCCGAAGATGTTTCATCCTCTGCTCCCTCTGCGATGGCAAGATAAGGTCCGCAACCTTACCCTTGTAACATGGATCAAGGAGGATTGCCAGTCAGTATTGGTCCTTCTCCTTGATACCACGAATACGAGGATCCTTACGCAGGCTTTGCAGGATCAGGGAGGCCATGCAGCGTAGGTTTGCTGAGGCATTCGGTCCGGAGTCCTCTGGGTCACTAAGGACGACATGGTCCGCAGCCACCTCCTCCCAGCCACGTACAAGTCCATGTGTTTCTTGGGACTGATCCCTTAAAGACTGCTGCTGATGCTGAGTGCCAGGCTCCACCTCCATACTGACACAATCTTCCTCCTCCTCCTCCTCCTCCTCCTCTTCCTGTGTGATCGGCGGGCACGCAGGAACACTGTCTGGATAAAGGGGGCCTTGAGAGCTAAGGAAGTCCTCCTCTTCCTGCCTCTGTTCTGCCTCAAGTGCCCTGTCCATTATTCCACGCAGCGTGTGCTCCAACAGGTGGACAAGGGGGACAGTGTCACTGATGCATGCACTGTCACTGCTCACCATCCTCGTGGCCTCCTCAAATGGTGACAGGACAGTGCATGCATCCCTGATCATGGCCCACTGGCGTGGGGAAAAAAAAACAAGCTCCCCTGACCCTGTCCTGGTGCCATAGTCGCACAGGTACTCATTGATGGCCCTCTACTGTGTGTGCAGCCGCTGCAGCATGGCCAACGCTGAGTTCCACCTGGTGGGCATGTCACAGATTAGGCGGGTAGGTTAAACTCCTTTTGGAGGTCTGTCAGCCGAGCACTGGCATTATATGATCTGCGGAAATGCACACAGACTTTCCTGGCCTGCCTCAGGACATCCTGTAAGCCCGGGTACCTGCCCAAGAACCGCTGCACCACCAAGTTAAGGACGTGAGCCAAACAGGGCACATGGGTCATTTGTCCCTGTCGGAGGGCAGAGAGGAGGTTGGTGCCATTGTCGCAAACCACCATTCCTGCCTTAAGTTGGCGTGGCATCAACCACCTCTGAACCTGCCCCTGCAGAGCTGACAGAACCTCTGCCCCAGTGTGGCTCCTGTCCCCCAAGCACACCAGCTCAAGCACCGCATGGCATCTTTTGGCCTGCGTACTTGCGTAGCCCCTTGAACGGCTACGGAGCACCGCTGGTTCCGAGGACAAAGCACAGGAAGAGGCCATGGAGGAAGAAGAAGAGGAGGGGGTGGAGGAGAGAGGTGTGTCACAATCATTAGCATTTTGGAGGTGTGGTGGCGGAACAACCTCCAACACTACTGCACCTTGTCCTGCATCCTTCCCAGCTGCCAGCAGAGTCACCCAATGTGCCGTGAAACTTAGGTAACGTCCCTGTCCATGCCTGCTGGACCATGAGTCAGTGGTAATATGCACCTTACCGCTGACCGCCCGGTCCAGCGAGGCATGGACATTGCCTTCCACATGCCGGTAGAGAGCCGGAGTCGCCTTCTGTGAGAAAAAGTGGCATTTGGGTACCTGCCACTGAGGAACCGCACATTGCACAAACTTACGGAAGGGGGCAGAGTCTACCAACTGAAAAGGCAGCAGTTGAAGTGCTAGCAATTTTGCCAAGCTAGCATTCAACCGCTGGGCATGTGGATGGCTGGGAGCAAACTTCTTTCGGCGGTGCAGCAGCTGGGGCAGGGAAATTTGCCTGGTACAATCTGATGTCGGTGTACCAAAAGCAGATTGCCCACAAGTACTTGGCTGTGACACACCTAATTCTACACCTTCATTCCTCTCAGTGCAGGTCTCAGAGAGGACTGAAGGTATAGTGGGGTTGGAAATCTCAGCTGATGAGGAGCAAGGAGAGGTCCTCTTTGTTCTTTGGTGTGGGTCTTTTAGATACGCTTGCCAACGAACTGCATGGCAGGTCAACATATGTCTGGTCAAGCATGTGGTACCCAAGCAGGAGATGTTTTGGCCACACGAGATACGCTTGAGACATATGTTGCAAATAGCAGCGGTGCGATCTGATGCACCCGTCTCAAAAAAGGCCCACACCAAAGAACTTTTTGAATAACGCGCAGAGACTGCAGCACCCTGTACATGTGGAGCTTTGGGGTGTGATGCAGTCAATGTGCTGCCCTTATGATGTGCCACCTCCTCCTCCTCCTCCTCTCTCCTATCAGGCACCCACGTTGAGTCAGTGACCTCATCATCCCCTCCCTCCTCATCACTGGAGCAAACCTGGCAGTATGCTGCAGCAGAGGGAGCATGACTGCCAGATTGCTGTCCTTCTTGGGCACCCCCTCTGTCCGTGCTCATGTTACTGCCTTCATCAAGCTCAGTATCATCATCAGAGCCTTCCAAATGCTGGGCATCCTCCTGGAGCATGTACCCAACACTGTGGTCAAACAGTTTGAGGGACTCCTCAGGAGGACATGGTGGGGGTAGGGAAGAAGTCACTGATGACATTGAGCCGAGGGAAGAGGCCGCTACTTTGCCAGACAAAGTACCCTGGGCATGGGTGAGAGAGGATGAGGAGGATGAGGACGGCTTGGTCATCCACTCGACCAAGTCTTCCCCATGTTGCGGCTCAACACGGCCAGCTGCCGAAAAAAGGCCAAGCGTGTCCCACGGCCACGTGCTGATGAGGATGCACCATCTCCACGACTAGCACTAGACACAGAGCCTGCTTGCCCTCCTTTATTGGCTTGTGACTGTCTGCCTCTCCTTCTTGGCCTTCCAGACATACTAATGGCCTGTAGTTGCACTAAGCTGGGATATATATATATATATATATATATATATATATATATATATGTACTGATACTGCAGCTAGCAAAATCAACTGCCTGCCTGTAGTATGAGAACACCACCAACCTTCTACAGGTAGATTTGGCTAAACACTGTGAGGTGGACGCACCCCACTAACTTGTAGGTTTAGCTGAACACTGTGAACAGGACGCACCCCACTAACTTGTAGGTTTAGCTGAACACTGTGAACAGGACGCACCCCACTAACTTGTAGGTTTAGCTGAACACTGTGAGCAGGAAGCACCCCACTAACTTGTAGATTTAGCTGAACATTGTGAGCAGGACGCACTGCACTAACTGTAAATAGTCTAGCTGCCTGACTGTGGTACTAATAGGATAAAAAAAACACCAGTAATTTTCTTCAGGTAGCTGTATATACTGTAACAAGACAAGCCTGCCTGTCAGTATGAAGATAACAGGAACGGATCTAGCTGAACACTGTGAGCAGGACGCACTGCACTAACTTGTAGGTTTAGCTGAACACTGTGAGGTGGATGCACCCCACTAACTTGTAGGTTTAGCTGAACACTGTGAGCAGGACGCACTGCACTAACTGTAAATAGTCTATCTGCCTGACTGTGGTACTAATAGGATCAAAAGAACACCAGCAATTTTCTTCAGGTAGCTGTATATACTGTAACAAGACAAGCCTGCCTGTCAGTAAGAAGATAACAGGAACGGATCTAGCTGAACACTGTGAGCAGGACGCACTGCACTAACTTGTAGGTTTAGCTGAACACTCTGAGCAGGACGCACCCCACTAACTTGTAGGTTTAGCTGAACACTGTGAGGTGGACGCACCACACTAACTTGTAGGTTTAGCTGAACACTGTGAGCAGGACGCACCGCACTAACTTGTAGGTTTAGCTGAACACTGTGAGCAGGACGCACCCCACTAACTTGTAGGTTTAGCTGAACACTGTGAGCAGGACGCACCTCACTAACTTGTAGTTTTAGCTGAACACTGTGAGCAGGACGCACTGCACTAACTGTAAATTGTCTAGCTGCCTGACTGTGGTACTAATAGGATCAAAAGAACACCAGCAATTTTCTTCAGGTAGCTGTATATACTGTAACAAGACAAGCCTGCCTGTCAGTAAGAAGATAACAGGAACGGATCTAGCTGAACATTGTGAGCAGGATGCACTGCACTAACTGTAAATAGTCTAGCTGCCTGACTGTGGTACTAATAGGATCAAAAGAACACCAATAATTTTCTTCAGGTAGCTGTAAATACTGTAACAAGACAAGCCTGCCTGTCAGTAGGAAGATAACAAGAACGGATCTAGCTAAACTGAATACAGTGTATATATATATATATATATATGCAACACCTGGGATGCATATATATATATATATATATATATATATATATATATATATATATATATATATATATATATACACAATACACTGTAAGTGCAGCTGACTGACTGTTCTGCCTAATCTATCTAACTCAAATCAAATGTCACTGTCTGTCTCTCTCTCTCTCTCAATGAACGCCGGAACACACACTACACAGGGCCGCCGTGCAGGCGGCCTTATATAGTGTGGGGCGTGTACTAAATCCCCTGAGCCATAATTGGCCAAAGCCTCCTTGGTTTTGGCCAATTACGGCTCTCTGTTCAGGCGGCGCTGTGATTGGCCAAGCATGCGGGTCATAGTGTAAAAACCGATGGGGTTTTTACAGGACTTAATCCGGATACAGAAATTGGGGGTATGTTTCTCAGGCTCAAGAATTTGATGACCTCCGAAATACACCTCCAGTGGGATATAGCGTTGTTAGAACAATATATCAAAGAACAAATGGTCCCCAGGGGTTTTCGTTGGGACATTTCCCCACAACAGGGAGATACGGACCTAGAACCCTGGTTCAAATATTTCAATGAGATTGGGATTAAACTTCTGGGATTTCTTATAGATAAAAAGAAGTTGAGACTTCCTTTGATATACAGAGAGATTAAAGATTTGAGAGATAAATTAACTCCACTCAAATCCACACCTGATTATATATCTCTCTCTGCCAATTTGAGGAGCCATTTAGAAAAGGTAGAAAAAGATCAGAGGTTGAAAAAACAAAAGAAATACAATCGTGACCTGACTGATTATAAAACCAACTCTGTCTTCAAATGACAGAAGATTTTACAAACCCAGGGCACATCTGGTCATGATGGCTCTGGGGTGGAACTTCCTGCCCCTGGAATTCCAGGGCCGGACAGAAAACTATCTCAATATGAACCATATCCAGCTAAGAATACCATCACTTCTCAACCACATGTACCATATCGTGAAGGCCCTCCAGAACCTCCATATTATGAAAATCATAATATATATAGGAATAACCCTATATAAGAGGTAGGGGTGATAAGAACGCACGGAGGACAACCAAGTGGACCTCCCAATCGTTCATACTCACAAGGTGGACGCAGGAGACCTCCGCGTGGTTGGACAGACTACAGGGACCATCACGGACCTAATCGTTTTGTGTATGACTATACCCCCAGAATACCTATTGAAACCCGTAACAGGTTTCAACCTTTACAAGACAGGAATGTCAGGACCACTCCTTATAACTCCCATGGATATATACAGAGGGAAGAGGATTCCCTTAATAGATCGCCCTTTAATTACAATTATAGCCACCCAGGGCCTTCTCATCACTCGGATTTTCCCAAGGCTCCAAACCATTACTCGGAAAGTCCAGAGTGAGGAGAGGCCCTAGAGGGGGGAGGCAGACCCAAAAGAAAAAGAATGTAACTACCACCGGTATATTTAATCTAAGTACAGTCCAACTGACAACAGAAGAAGAACGGGTCCTCAATAAGGGACTTAAATTTGTTCCTCCCAGGCCCCTTAATAAATTCAACACATTTATTGATATTCAGAAGTACGTTCGGAAGTTAAGCATCCAAAGATATCTTCTTTCCCAAGTACCTAACGACCAACCACGCCGTGTGGATGAATATGTCCATACAGGACTTTCCAATCCTTCACTCTTTAACCCCCCAGGAGCTATAGCACCATCTATTTCAGTATTTCGTAATCTAGTGTTATCAGACCTAGAGGCCTTACCTGTCAGGAAAACACACATGGACCAGAACCTTAAGAAAGGTCTAAAATCATTGTGTGAATGCAAGGATTTAATTATCCGCCCCGCGGATAAAGGGGGAGCTATAGTGGTCTTAGCCAAGGCCAAGTACATCTGTGAGATGCATAAAATCCTTGATGATTCCACTACATACCAATGCATACACACAGATCCCACCATCCCATATAAAAAAGCCTTGTCCTTGTTAATTAAGGAAGGCTCTGCTCTAAGGATCCTAGATAAAAAGGAAAGTGACTATCTTATTCCCTTAGCCCCTTGCATCCCTGCGATATATTATTTGCCCAAACTACATAAAGACCCAGTCAATCCCCCAGGCAGACCCATAGTCAGCGGGATTGACTCGGTCACATAACGGATAGGTCAATACATTGACTATCACTTACAGCCCCTGGTTCGCTCTACACCATCTTTTATTAAAAACACAGGTGACACCATCAGATTATTAGAATCTGCCCCATACCAAGAAGGTATGATCTTAGTCACAGCCGACGTTTCGGCCTTATACACTTGCATCCCTCATGATCTTGGATTTGCCGTAGTTGAATATTATTTATCTCAAAACGTTTCTTTACCAATATTGCAGCGCAATTTCATTATGGACCTTCTTGAATTCGCAATGACCCATAATTATTTTTGGTTCCAAGATCATTTCTACTTACAAACAAGAGGTGTGGCCATGGGGGCTAAGTTTGCCCCCAGTTTGGCCAACCTTTTCATGGCCAAGTGGGAGGAGGATGTTGTCTATTCACCCAGGAGGCCAGAAGTGGCCCTCTGGGCACGTTATATAGACGACATCCTCCTCCTATGGAAAGGCGACTTCTCCTCACTATACGAATTCATGGCCCATTTGAATACTAATGATCGAGGTATCAAGTTAACTTATGAAGCTAACCTCACGTCCATACATTTTTTAGACTTGGAGATCAAAGTCCACGATGGCCATTTTGAGCTTCGAACATTCTTTAAACCCACAGATCGCAATGGGTATATCCCATTAGATAGTTGCCACCATTCACAATGGTTAAAATCAGTACCTCGCAGCCAATTTCTTCGGCTGCGACATAATTGCACCAACGAGGTAGACTATTTCATGCAAGCCCAGACCCTTAACAAAAGGTTTATAGAAAAGGGAGATACCCATACGGAGTTAGAGACAGAAATACAAAAGGTTAGGTCTATGGATAGACGATCCTTGCTGGCCGTCAATCCAAAGAAGACCAACAATGACAAATTTAAGTGGTCATTTTTTACAACATACTCGGTACAAGCCAGACAAATACAGAACATTCTCAAAAAACATTGGGGTGTTCTTTGGAATGATACCCTTCTTGGCCCAGTACTACCAGAATATGCGGGTGTCACATTCAGAGGTGCTAGATGCATTCAAGGACAAATTGCCCCTAATATTATAGACCCGCCTAAAAAGACCCCTTTTTTTCAGGACTGCAAAGGTTTCTTTCCCTGTAGGAAATGCAGAGTTTGCGTTTACAACAATAATGGAAGACGAAAAACAGAAATCTTTCAATCAACAGTTACCCAATGCGTTTACCCCATGAAGCACTTCACTACATGTGCTACACAATATGTAGTATATCTCCTAACCTGTCCCTGTAAAAAACAATATGTGGGTCGCACCAAAAGAACTTTTTCAGTTCGAGTAGGTGAACATCTTACCAATATACAGGCAGGCAAGACAAATCATACTGTACCAAGGCATTATCTTACACACCATAATCGGGACCCTATTGGAACTCAGTTCCTTATAATTGATAAATTCGTTGCCAATTGGAGAGACGAATCACGTGTGCGGGGTGTTTCAAGACTCAAAACATATTGGATATTCGAACTCCGCACTTACTCGCCCCATGGGTTGAACGTCGAATGGGATATTAATTCCTTCATTAACCAAGCGTAAATGGTCCCTCACATAAAGCTGATATTCATTATATTTATTTTATTATACTATTTTCACGTTATTCTTGCACATGACATTTTTACACCATTTAATTCTTTCACATCACTCCCTTTTTTCCTATGTTTTAATACATTATTTACATAACACTTTTAATACATTATTTACATAACACTTTTTTATTTCAGGTCACGGTACATGTGCACATATCCATCTATTGGGATTATTTATTATCAATATCCCACACTATTTTTATTATGTCATATTTCCTTTATTTTTCCTATATTTAAATATATTATTCACATAATATTTCCTCCTGCACTTTGTCAAGATTTATGTGCACACATCTGATTATCCATATCTTACACCTCTAGAGTTTCATAATAAAATTTTATTCATCTCCAGAGCCATGACACCGGGGGAAGTGGAGATATTTGCTGTCTCAACACTTGCGTTTGTCTCCGTCATCTCACCCTTCACTTCCGCACCACAGGGGATGGTAATTCCTTCTCTGCTTACAGTCCTGAAGGGTTAGAGACATAGTATTCCTTCATTGGTTCCCTGGCAGCATGTGACTTCCTGTGTGGTTACGTGCTGCCTCAGATTTGCACTACAGAGACGCTATTCGTCTCCTATGATCATGTGACTATGTCAGCTGACATATCACATGACCTGGCCCCTTTTTGTTCCTGGTTACTGCGCTCGCCTGATTGGCTGAAAGGCGCAATGTACACACGTGGGTTGTCTGGCTATGTCAGACAAGATAAGATCATATAACTCTCAGTGCAGCTTCTACCAACGATTTTAAATCACATCCCCCCGGCCATCTACATTTATACATAGGATTTTGACATTGTATTTGTTCACTATGATTTATGTATTGATGTATCCTAGAACTCCTTGAGCGGACATAAATGTTTATACGCTGCAGACTATTAGATATTATGGGTCCCCCCCTTCTTTATTTTCTACATACACTTTTAACATGTTCACTATTTTCTTATTGGCTAAATGACATGCCTCTTCCATATTGGTGGGCGGTTTCATTGGTTAATACAAGGCAGTCAGCTGACTCCTCTCTGTCCTATCAAGAGCAGACCCATCATGTGACCTTACCATTGATGTTTTGATTGGTCGCACTATTTGTGTAGCTTTTTATATAAATATATACAGTGTAGGAGAGGAGTTTGATGCCCCAGTTGAAGTCCATGTGGACGAAACGCGTCGGGCGAGCCATACTCTTCACTACACTTGTTTTTACCTTTTTTACGTGATCATGCTTTTTATATTGTTTGTTGATTATTGGTGATACCCAATAAACATACGTCATTTGATCTATACTATTGGCGTTTTTTACATCTTTTTGGGAACCACCCATACTCTGGAGACTCTCCCGTGGCCGTGACCCTTCCTCAGTCCTTGAAATTGGCAGCCGCGACAGTGATTACAGAGGAAAGATCCCCCTCGAGATCCGGGGTTCCTGCGAACAACCATCATCCATCAAGGATCTCTGAGCCTGTTTGATTCGGTGTCACCGGCATCCAAATCCACTTCTTCTGGTAAGCGTATTTCATCTATTCCCATTATATGATCGTATTATCTATGAGACACAGAGGAGAAGATTCCTGCACCAGTGCAACATTCTGTATACAGTTTATTCTTGGACTTTTCATTGTCTGACCCATGGCCACACATTGGGACATTATTATATCTTATTCACTATTCACCTTATACCACGTCAAGCCATGGGCCTTTACTAATGGCTACCATTACTGATGTGTTTTTTATTATTGGTTACTTTCATTAGCGCTACATTTCATTTCTATTTTCGTGTATAATATTGGTCATATTTACGTAGCTGCTTTTCTTCGGTGATTGGGTTAGCGCAGTGTTACTTTTATTTTCCTATGTTGTAAAATACCTGGTTGATCCTGCCTGTTCCTGTGTCCCCCTTGGTGAGCTGACCACGGTGATTATGCCTGCTGATCCATGATACCATGGTCAGTTTATGTACCTCCATCATCCCGTTTTTTTCAGAGTCTCTCCCTCTCCCCCTCCCCGCCTGTCAGTTCCTAGTCTGTGTGTGTGTGTGAGCCGATCTCCTCCCCACCCCTCCCCTCCTGCCTCTTTTACATGTGCCTGTAAAGTCACTGAGCAAAATGACTGGTATCCCCTCTGTTATATCAAGTTATACAGCACAGTGTGTTTTTTTATTATTATTTTTATTTTATTTTTTATTATGAAGCTAAATACCCTTTCACAGCACCGCAGTGCGATTACGTGATCTCCCGGCTGACGTCAGAAGGCAATCTCAGCCCTCTTGCGCTGAAGTCCTTAGATTGGGGAAGGAGAGTGGCAGGAGGTCACGTGAAATAAGGTATTTAGCTTCATAACCACTTTACTGCAGCCAGCAAATCCTCCTCTGTGTGCCTCTCTGAAATTAGTATTACCTTGTTGGTTAAAGTGATTATATTGCTAAAACAGACAAGCCCAAAGAGATCCCTCTGCAAGTGAATACTTAAAATGCTACTAAAGGTTCAGATATTTAAAAAAAAAAAAAAGAAAAAAAGCATACATGTCATACTTACGTGCTCTCTGCGATGGTTTTCTCAGGTCCCCCACTGAGTGCCCCCACAGCAAGCTGTACATGCTCGCTCCCGAGCCGACTTTGTGTGTCCATAAATAATAAATCCCCCCTTTCCCTCCTCACTGAATTGATTGACAGCGGTGGGAGCCAATGGCTCCTGCTGCTGTGTCTCAGCCAATACCATCCCTACAGTCAAGCACGGAGGTGGAAACATTATGCTTTGGGGTTGTTTCTCTGCTAAAGGTACAGACCGACTTTGCCACATTGAGGGGCCAATGGACGGGGTCATGTATTGTAAAATCTTGGATGAGAACCTTCTTCTCTCAGCCAGAACACTGAAGATGGGTCATGGATGGGTCTTTCAGCATGACAATGACCCAAAACATATCGCCAATGCAACAAAGGAGTGGCTCAAGAAGAAGCACATTAACGTTATGGAGTGGCCTAGCCAATCTCCAGATCTTAATCCTATTTATGGACCGAGCTGAAACTTCAAGTTGCCAAGAGACAGCCAAGAAACCTTAAGAATTTAGAGAAAATCTGTAAAGAAGAGTGGACCAAAATCCCTCCAGAGATGTGTGCAAACCTGGTAACCAACTACAAAAAAGTCATACCTTACAAGTGTTTCTCCACCAAATACTAAGTCATGTTTCGCTTGGGGATCAAATACTTATTTTACTCACTGAACTGCAACTCATTTTATAACATTTGTATCACGTGTTTTTTCTAGATTTTTGGTTGATATTCTCCCTATCGTTTAAAATACACCTATGAAAAAAAAACTATAGATCCTCTATTTCTTTGTAAAGCCCCATACACACGATAGGGCTTTGTACAAACTTTCCCTTGGATTTTTGTACAAAGGGAAGTTTGTCTTGCATACAGACGACAGGACTTTTGCAGCCAACTTTCACCAAATCACGTGGTTTTTCAGCTCTTTACCACCACCCTTTGGTCAACTTCTGTATTGTCGTCTGATATTGTGTCAATCTCGCCATTTTTATTGGAGAGATTGACACCTTGTGAACCACACTGGTGCGGGGATCCGACTTGGATCCCTGCCAATGCCAGGCACTGTGTTTGGTATGAATCTTGAGCGGGAACTCCACGCCAAATTTTAAATAAAAAACCGGCATGGGTTCCCCTCCAGGGGCATACCAGGCCCTTAGGTCTGGTATGGATTTTAAGGGGAACCCCTACGCCGAACAAAACGGCGTGGGGGTTCCCCCCAAATCCATACCAGACCCCTATCCGAGCACGCAGCCCGGCCGGTCAAGAAAGGGGGTGGGGACGAGCAAGCGCCCCCCCCCCTGAGCCGTACCAGGCCACATGCCCTCAACATGGGGAGGTGGGTGCCTTGGGAGAGGGGGGCGCCCTGCGACCCCCCCACCCCAAAGCACCTTGTCCCCATGTTGATGAGGTCAAGGGCCTCTTCCCGACAACCCTTGCCGTTGGTTGTCGGGGTCTGCGGGCAGGGGGCTTATCGGAATCCCGGAGCTACCTTTAATAAGGGGGCCCCCAGATCGCGGCCCCCCACCCTATGTGAATGAAAAAGTGTCAATTAAAAAAAACACACTACACAGGTTTTAAAATGAATTTATTAGGCAGCTCCGGGGGTCTTCTTCCGTCTTCGGGGATCTTCTTCCGATTTCGGGGGTCTCTCCGGTGTCTTCTCCCTCTCTCCGGTGTCGTCTCTGCGCTCTCTGGTTCTTCTCCGGTGCCTTCTTCTTTCTGCCGGGCTCCTCTGCCATCTTCTGCTCTTTTGCTAGCAGAGGAGCCTGGACATCTGGATCATCTTCTTCCCTCTTCTCTTCCAGAGATGTTGACACGACGCTCTCTCCAGCTGTAATGCTGTCTGTGCGCTCTGCTATGACTTATATAGGCGGTGACTCTGCCCCCTATGACATCACAGTCCCGGGGCATGCTGGGACTGTGAGGTCATAAGGGAGCGTGGTCATGTCATCCTATGACCACACCCCCCTACTGCGGCGAGTGCAAGAGGGAATTCCCCTCTGGGGGCATACCAGGCCCTTAGTTCTGGTATGGATTTTAAGGGGAACCCCCTACGCCGAAAAAAATGGCGTGGGGGTCCCCCCCAAATCCATACCAGACCCCTATCTGAGCACGCAGCCAGGCCGGTCAGGAAAGGGGGTGGGGACGAGCAAGCGCCCCCCCTCCTGAGCCGTTCCAGGCCGCATGCCCTCAACATGGGGAGGTGGGTGCCTTGGGGGAGGGGGCCAGCGCGAAATGTACAGTACCCTGTCGCCGAGAACCAGCGCGATGGGTTCGCGCTGGAAACATTCTCGCAGCCGCGTACTGTAGTTTGTACAAAAGTCTGATGCTTTTGTGTACACACGATCGGACTTTGCTCCATCGGACTTTTGTTGCCGGAAAGTTTGTCCGTTCGCACAGCCAACAAAAGTCCGATGGAAACAGAAAAAGTTTGTCCGATGGAGCATACATACGGTCGGATGTTGCTCCAAAACAGCTCATTTGCATGTTTGTTGTCAAAAAGTCCGATCGTGTGTATGGGCCTTAAGTGGACAAACTTACAAAATATGCAGGGGATCAAATAATTATTTTTTTACCACTGTAGGGTGTCTCAATTTCTATCCTGGTGTCTCTGGTAGCAAAAAATTTACATATTGTGGTTGATCTACTAAAACTGGACAGTGCAAAATCTGGTGGTGCTCTGCATAGAAACCAATCAGCTTCCAGGTTTTTTTGTCAAAGCGTAATTGAACAAGCTGAAGTTAGAAGCTGATTGGTTTTCATGCACAGTTGCAGTAGATTTTTCACTTTCCAGTTTTAGAAAATCAACCCTATTCTTTTGATTGCAGAATTTAATTTTCATCTCTAATTAGAAAGCAGATCAAACTTTTCCCTTATACGTACTAAATGGATTGCTCAATAATTAGTTAGCTGACTGTGACCCTTCAGTTCGTCTCCCAGTCTCTGCTCTCATGTGTCTAGTATGCAACAATGTACTCAGCATGTAAAATGTATTTTAATGACTGGTATGATCTAAGCAATATGGAAATAACCTTAACAAAACATTTTCCAGTGACAATGGTTATTGTTCTGTTCTTTTGTTACATTAAGGTCACTACATTCTTTTTCCAGCTAAACAAAATGGAATTGTAGACATAAATTTATAACCATATCAACATTCTCTTTCTGGTATTCTATGTGATGCTATGTCAAAAATGTTCTTTTTCTATAAAAACACTGGAATGTCTTGTCCAAAGAAAATGCTGAAATATAACAGAAATAAAAAGTTATACATTATTTTTTTTTTTTTTTTGCTAAGTTGTCATTATTGCACAAGATTTTTATAGTGCCAACAGCTTGAGCAGCACTTTTCAGTATAAAGGAGGACAGTATATCTGCAATGCATATTAAAGTGGTTCTAAAGGCTGAAGGTTTTTTTTTTTTTTTTTATTCCATAATCTTTTATTGGTAAAATAAAAATAAGGTTTACATTGCCTTTGGTTACAGAAATTGAGTCATAACAGAGTATTCGGCAACACTGACATTCGAAGTTAACAGACAATAACTCTTATGATAAAAAATAGAAACAAACGAGAAGGGGACCTTTCTTCCGCTGACTTTGGTGAGGTGTACCCTTATGAGAAACAATGAAATATAGTTGTGAAAGGTCACTTATATATGAATGCATATGTTCCACTGTTAATAATTTTGTCTGGTGTTTGCGGATGTTTGGGTGTATTTCTTTAATAAAATTGAAATTGTGTTTTCATACAGTGTTTAATGGTAAGAGTCTATTTCCGTTCAATACTTGAACAGCTAAGGGTGATTGAACATCAGTGTATACAAAGATGAGATTCTGTCTGCAGGAAATCTAGCTTATGGTGTAGACCTAGATTTATAGGAAAAGAGAGATAAAGGGGGGTAGGGAGCGAGGGAAGAAAAGAAGACAGAGAGTGGAGGGGGGGGAGGGCGAAGGGAGTGGGGGGGAGAGGATAGGGTCAGCAGTATCTTGCAGTCTCCGCCACCATATTTAAGGGTTTGTAATCTCGCAGGGAGGACTGCCCAACTGACAGGTCTTTAGGTGGGTACGTGTAAAATGCGCTAGGCGACCTCCCCCATTCAATCCTTGTTTAGGTGGGGGAGGTCGGCCACCACAAACCTTCTTAGATTTAACTTCTGAATGATATAAAGAGGTTAGTAATGGTTGCCAGCTTTTTAGGGATCGCGATTTGTGTGAGCTTGGTTGGTCAACTGTTTATATTGATCAGTGGTACAAAAGTGGGACCAGCATGCCCATGTGAATGAGAATTTGGTTGGGCAGTCTTTGGCTATGGCGATCAATTCCTCCATTTCCGCAATTTTTTCTACTCGTTTGAGCCATTCCGGGATAGTGGGTGCATCTGTTGTTCCCCAGTGGAGAGGGATACACAACTTGGCTGCATTAAGTAAGGGTGGTATTAGCGTTTTGCGATAGTGATTTACCGGAATGTCCGAGTGATGAAGGAGGCATTGTGCTGAGGTGTGTTCTAGAGTATACGTGGATATTTGTGAGGTCAGTTCCCTGACTTGGGTCCAAAAGGGCTGGATTAGGGGACAGGACCACCATATATGTTCTAGTGTACCTACTTCATTGGCGCATCTCCAGCATTTGTCAGATAGGGTAGGATAGAATTTGTGGATAGTTGCGGGGGTTCTGTACCAACGCATTAAAATTTTATAATTATTCTCTTGAATCGAGACATTAAGGGAGCCTTTATGTGCTATCATAGAAATGTGTTCCCATTGTGCCTCAGTTAATTCTGTATGTAGGTCTCTTTCCCAGTTCACGCACGCTTTGATAGTTTTCATTGAGCCTCCTGCGGAGAGCAGGTTGTAAACGTTTGAGATCATATGTTGCTGGGGTGTAGAGTGAGCACATAGTTGCTCAAAAGTCGTGAGTGGACGGGAGACCGAGGAGCTACTGTCCATTTCTTTTAAAAAATGTCTGATCTGGAAGTATGTCCAGAGTGGGAGGGGAGTACTATTTGCATTAATTGGTAGGGAGGAGCGCTCTAGAAGAGTGCCCGAGCGAAAGAAGTGATGGGCTAGAACCGTTGAGTGTTGCCAAGTACCCGTCAGGAAGTTAGTGAACATGCCGGGAGGGAATGCTGGGTTATGTTTTACCGGAGTGAGGGGTCCCGGATTGGAGGAAATGTGTAGCTTCCGACAGGCTTCCTTAAAGCATTGGAGTGTCGGGGCGATGAGAGGATGACTATTTAGTATTCTCGGGGTGTGTTTGGATAAAGTCCAAGGCAAGGATCGCAGTGGTAATGGGGAGAATGTATGTTCAAGGGTGACCCAGTCTTTGCATTTGTCATGTACTGACCAGTCTATAATTCTAGAGAGGTGACACGCCCAATAATATTTCTTAAGATCCGGGAGGCCGATGCCCCCTTTTGTCTTAGGGTGCGTTAGTTGGTCGTATGCTATTCTAGGTCTTTTCTGTCTCCATAGAAATTTAGTGCATAGTCGTTTGTAGAGTTGGAAGAAAGTTGGGGGGAGTTTAATAGGTATAGTTTGTAAGATATAGAGGATACGGGGAAGGATATTCATCTTTAGGATTGCTGCCCTACCAAACCAGGAAAAATGGGGATTGTTCCATTTGCTTAAGTCGTTCGTAATGGTTTTGAGGATGGGTTGATAGTTTTTGGAGTATAGGTCTGAAAGCTTTGACGTTAGTTGTATCCCGAGGTATTTAATTTGGTCATGTCTCCAATGGAAGGGAAAATTGCTTTTGCATTGTGTTACCTGTTCCTGTGGGAGGGAAATATTTAGGGCCTGGGATTTTGTGAAGTTGATCTTAAAATTGGAAATGGTGTGAAAGGTATTTGCTTCTTTTAAGAGGCTTGGGATCGATATGTGTGGTTCTCTCAGGAATAATAATATGTCGTCCGCGAATGCAGCGATCTTGTAGGTGCGGTCGGTAATGCAGAAACCTTTGATGTTGTCGTTGGATCTGAGACATTGGAGAAAGGGTTCTAGGGTTAAGACAAATAATATTGGGGAAAGTGGACATCCCTGTCTTGTTCCATTATTAATAGAGAAGGCGTTCGACAGGTGGCCGTTGACACGCACTCTAGCGGTTGGAGTGGTATAGAGGGACATGATAGCGTTGAACATCCGATCTTGGAGACCAATGCGTCTCAGAACTGCTCCAAGGTAGTCCCATGCCAACCTGTCAGACGCCTTCTCTGCATCCAGGGACAGGAAGAATCCCTTGTGTTTTTGGTTCGTGATCCAGTGATGTAAATTCAGCGCTTTGATTGTGTTGTCTCTGGCCTCTCTTCCAGGGATGAACCCCACCTGGTCCCTCCCAATCAGGGAAGGCAAGAGAGGCAAGAGACGGGAGGCCAGAATCTTGGCATAGAGTTTTACGTCAACGTTTAATAAGGATATCGGCCTATAGTTACTTACTGAGGTGGGATCTTTTTCATCTTTCGGGATCACTGTTATGTGTGCTTCAAGGAATCTATGGAAGGGGAGAGTGGATGATGTTAAGGAATTGAAGGTCCTAATTAAATGTGGGGCCAGTGTATCTGTGAAGGTTTTGAAGTAAGTGGCTGTAAACCCGTCTGGGCCTGGACTTTTCCCATTTTTAAGTTGTTTAATAGCTGCTTTTAGCTCTTCTTCTGATATAGGATTTTCAAGGTGTGCTGCATCTTCTTTATCTATGGGTTTGGGGGCAAATTTGCTGAGAAACGACTTGATTACCTTACTTCTGTTCTCAGATCCATATTGGCTTGTATCTTGTTTTGGGAGATTGTATAATTTAGAGTAGTAAGTCTCAAATTGGGCTGCTATGTCTGTTGAGGTGATGTGCGATTTACCCTGGTGATCTTTAATAGTATGAATGGTTGCCTGTGCTTTCCTGGTCTGGAGGGCTTTAGCAAGGTATTGACCACCTTTATTGCCATATTCATAGAAAATCTTTTGATGTAACAGAAATTTACGTTGTGTCTTACGGTTTAGTTTATCTCGTAGCATCTTCCTAATTTGGGTGAGTTCGTGATAAGTTTGCTGTACTTGTGATTGTTTGTGGGCAAGTTCAAGCCTTTTAATCTTGTCAAGGAGCTCTGTGATTTCCTGTTGTTGGGCCTTTTGACATGAAGCTTTAAGAGCAATGAGTTTGCCTCTGACTACGCACTTGTGGGCTTCCCATTGTGAGAGAGGGGCAGTGTCTGGTGTGTCGTTTTCTAAGAAGAAGGTGTGTATGCAATTGTTGATGTCATTGGTAGTTTCTTCCGACGTAAGCAGAGACGCATCTAGGCGCCAAATTTTTTGTTTGGGGACGTGATTGTCAGGGAACGTCAGGGTCATTGTGATTGGATGGTGGTCTGATAGCACCATTGGTTCAATGGTGGCAGTCGAGAGAAAGGGAATATCTTTCTGGGACAGGAACAGATAGTCGATCCTCGAATATTTGTTGTGTGGGGCCGAGAAAAAAGTGAAGTCTTTCTCATCGGGGTGAAGGGCACGCCACGTATCATGTAAAAGAAGGTCTTGGATTTGCATTTTAATTTGTCGGATAGCTTTGTATGGTAGAGATGTCGTGCCTGTGGAGGTGTCTAAGATTGGGGAAAGAGCGATATTGAAGTCTCCCCCTAGAATGGTCAGTCCGGTATGGAAATCTGAGAGTAGTCGCGAGATTGATCTAAAGAAACTTACTTGTGCAGAATTGGGGCTATATAGGTTGGCCAGGGTCACTGGTCGTCCCTGGAGTCGTCCTTTCAAAAAGAGGTATCTGCCTTCGGTATCTATGAGTGAGTCCTCGAGTTGCCAGTCTAGATTTTTGGATAAGAGAATTGAGACCCCTTTGGACTTTGCAAGAGAATTGGTGGCATGGTAAACTGTTGGGAACATGCGGTTCAAGAGTTTGGGTATTTTGTTTGTGTGGAAGTGTGTCTCTTGTAGGAACACTACATTAGCTTTAAGTTTAGACATCATATCAAGAACTTGACTACTCTTCTCCGGGATGTTTAATCCCTTTGCATTTAGCGAAACTATTTTGAGTGAAGAAGGTTTTGTTGTGGAGTGTATGTGTGCCATAGTGGGTAGTCGTTCAGTTAGAATGCTAGCGAGTGAGCGATAAATAGGTAGTAGCTCAACCTTCCCGTGGGAATTTAGAAAGGTTCGGAGGAAAGGTCTGTTTGCAAGTTTTGCCTTAGTCGGGATGTGGGGGTGGCGGAGACTGCAAGAAAGGAGAAGGAGGGAGAAAAGAGAAAGAGGAAGGAGGATAAGAGTAGAGGAAGAGGGGAAGGAAAGGGAGGAAGCGAGAGAGAGAGAGAGAGCGAGAGGGAGCACGGGAGAGAGATGGGAAGAGAGAGGGAGAAGTTGACTGGGGTTTAGGAAAAAATAAGATGGAGGATATTCCGGAGTGAGGGAGGTTATAAAAAACCTACCCTACAGATCGAAAAGTGTCCGGTTTGTTTTGTCAGGAATACTGACTTTCCTGTCTTGTGAGGGGGTGGAAAGTGTCGGATCGAGACTGTCGAGATTTAGTATCACCCGTCCACCGAGGCTCATGCCTGTGAGTATAGGCGGGAGCCAACAGAGTTTTAAGAGTTAAGTGAAAAACCCTTGGGTCTAATCTCATGGGGGTCAAACATACGACATACTAAACAGGTCATTTAACAGATATATTGCATCAACGTTGTATAAACAGAATTTGCACTACATTGTATATCACGTAGGTTGGTGCTAAAGCCAGGACCTTAACAGGGGTCCTCTAACCTTAAACGTAACAGAAAGCCCCATTGTGTCATCAAGGGAATGGGGATGAGGAGGGACTCTAGCAGTTAAACATAACAGCCCTGATAATTATATTCTTCCGAAGCATTCTACACCATCGGGTTACCACCGACTCATTATCTGAAAATAGCCCTTCTCATTTGCGTATGTGTTCGGGCAGTCTACAGATTATGGTCGGTGTTTCAACAGAGTACACTTTAAATTGAGCCGGGAAGTTGACCCCCCCAACCCAAATATGAATTAACCATCTCAGAGGTAGCAGGTGAGCAACCCGCTCCCTCTGCGATGGTGATAGATAAGTAATCAGAACATGTTTGAATCATATTGGAGACAATCCCTTTGGTTAGATATCTAGGATTTGAGGCTATTGCCTGAGTGAGGAGCATGGATTTTCTAACATACTATAATTTCTAAACATGAACAAACATATAACCTTAACTTTTTACCCATGCGAGGCGCCAGGGGGAAGGGTGAGGCCTCCACAGATGCCACAATTCGGAGGTTTATTAGAGTGACTAGTGCTGTCGAGTACTCTAGGGGTGATTAAAAGATTAAATTCAGCTCATTATAGGAGGGGTGAGAGCTAGCAAGGCGGAATAGGTCCATTGTTGGACCTGGAAGGGGGGTTGGCATCTGTGTGGCGTCACCCCCCACAAGTCACCCGACCAGAGTGTAAGAAAGTACATTCATAAAAATTATTGAGCTTTGGCATCAGAAATTGTTATAAGCCAAGCGGACTATGAGGCTCACCTGTAGCATACCTTCTAGGGCAGATGGGATTGGGGGAGGGTGGCGAGGAAAAAGGGGGGGGGGGTTGGGCAGGGAAAGGGGTATGTGAGGGTGAGGGAAGGGCTTGGGGAGAGGAGCTGAACGGTATTTTGAGTGGAAGTCCCATATGTAAAGCATAGATACCGTCAGTGTTTCTAGAGGGGTCATACAGTGTGCAAGGGTTTCCCAAGGGGAATGTCCGACTCACAGTTTTGCTGGGGGTTATTCCACTTGCTCGGGGACCAGTTTGCACGGTGGGTTCTCAGAAGCAATGTAGAATAATTATTGCTTAAAGGGAAAAAGAAAGGTCACCTGTGAGGAAACCGTTTTCGGGAAGCGCTTGCTGTCCTGTGAGTTGTTGATGGGTGTTGCGGGCAAGTTCCTATCTTGAGGAGTCATATTCAGTCTTGAGAGATACAGGATGGAAGGGTTGAGGTTGTTCAGTTGGATCTGTCATGGCGGGCCCTTCTGTGGGCCGGGGAGGCCGTAGGGCTGTTGGGTGGCGCGTTCCGGGTATCTGGCATGGTAGGCTCCCTCGATGGGGTATGTCTGCGACGTCTTATGTGGAAGTCATCACGGACTGGAATGGCGTCAGTAGAGGCTGACCTTCTCATGCGCTGTGGGCGAAGAGTGGTGTACCAATCCGGGATGTCGATGCGTGGAAGATTTAGTGCTTCACAAAAACCTGGCAAGTCTTCTGGGAGGCGTAAGTTTGCAGTGCGACCTTGGAATGAGGCAGAGAGGCAGAAGGGAAATTTCCACCGATATTGAATGCCTTTGGTGCGCAGTAGGTTAAGAAGGGGGCGCAAGTCTCTCCTATTTTGAAGGGTAATGGGCGAGAGGTCTTGGAACAGCTTTATATCAGCTCCTTGATAGAGTAAGGAGTGACGATCCCTGGCCCTATGAAGAATTTCCTCCTTCAGTTGAAAGTTAATGAGACAACAAATCACGTCTCTGGGAGGATCAGATTCTCTGCCTCTGGGCCTCAGGGCTCTATGCAATCGTTCAAACTCAATGGGTGTTTCAGGAGGTCTGCCCAGGAGATCGTTAAATATGGCAATAGTAGCTTTCGTAATTTGCGCATTTTCAACTGATTCAGGGATACCTCTTACCCGTATGTTATGACGGCGGCCGCGGTTGTCTAAATCTTCCATATGCCTCTGAATGTCTCTGAGCTGTGAAGATTGTGCCTGGGAAGAGGTCTGTAAGTGTTGAATGGAGGTGTCATGGCGGTTGGTTGCTTCCTCCAGATCATCCAGGCGTATTGTCATTACCTGGACATCTCTCCTGAGATCCGTGATGGCTGCAGCGAGTGTGGCTTTAATATCTTCTGCCACAGATCGCAGGTCTTGCATGGAGAGGGGCTGTGGGGTGGATGCTGCTTCAACTGGAGGCTGGATCTGTGTGTGGCTTCTCCCTGAGGGGCTGAGGCTGGATGAGCGCGCAGCGTTCGGGTAGGCCCGATTTGAAGCCGGGGCCTCGCGTGCCTGGGACCGGAAGATATCCGGAATATTGCGGCCGATTTGCGTACCGGACCCCCTGGGGGAGCGGGACCTGGCTGGGGATGGTTCCCTGGATGTTTTCCCCATGGTTGTGCTAGGATGGCTCCGGAGTGCTGATTCTTTTAGCCTCGGCGGACGGGAGCTCGGGATCTAGGCGGCCATTCAGCTCCGGCTCCAAGCCACGCCCCCCTGAAGGTTTTTTACCTTTATTCATTCTACTGTATGCATGAAGGTAAAAAACCTTCTGTGTGCAGCGTCCCCCAATCCCTCCCCAGCCCACCCAATCCTTACCAGAGCTCCCTCCGATCTTCACGATGGCCATGCTTGTCCCCTGACTCCCTCTCCTCATTGGCTGAGACAGCAGTGGGAGCCCACTGGCTCTCTCTGCTGTCAATCACAGCCAGTGAGCCAATGAAGAGATAGTAGTGGTGGTGGTGGTGGCAGGGCAAAGCCACGGCTCTATGTGTCTTATGGATGCATAGAGCAGTGGTTTGGAAGTGAGCACACAGCGGTGCCCCCAGGGCAGGCAGCTTCCTCTGGGGGCTCTGCTTGAGTGGGAGGAACCAGGAGCACTGATGGGGGACCTGAAAAGAAGAGGATTGGAGCTGCTTTGTGCAAAACCACTGCACAGCGCAGGTAAGTATAACATGTTTGTTATTTAAAAAAATAAATAAAATGAAGCTTTAATACCACATTAAGCCAAGAGGGTTAGGAGAGCCCTGCTTATGGGAGCTTACAATTAAAGTCATTCTTGTGTTAGTACTTTTGCACTTACAGTCAGGTTTTGGGGGGGGCAAACAAACTGAAAAATTCTGAAAAAAAAAACATCAATTGCAGCCTCACTGTGCCCATCAAGTGCAGCCACTGTGCCATCAAATGCCGCCACTGTGCCCATCAAATGCTTCCACTGTGCCAATTAAATGCTGCCACTGTGCCCATCAAATGCTCCCACTGTGTCATCAAATGCTCCCACTGGCCCACCCCCATGCCGTCTGCTCGGTACTTACAGTACCCTGTCTCGGTGGGGCAGCGGGTGATGGCGGCGGGCGCTGTCCTCCATGCTCCCTCCTCCATGTCCTCGATGTCTTCTCCCATCCTCTCCTATGATTGGACGCCTGATAGGCGTCCAATCACAGCGCCTGTCGTTTCAGCCAATCAGGCAACGGGTAACAGACCCGAGCACCTGATTGGCGGAGAGGCGGTTCAGTGTTAGGAAAGTGAATATTCATTCGATTTTCTAACATAGCTGGGTGAACTGTGAGCGCCAAGCATGGCACTCGATTTTTACTTTTTTTGACACCTATTGGAGTCTATGGCTCTAATCAGGTGCTTCAAAAACACCCCCCGCCGCTGCAATTCAGGCGCCCGGTGCCCGAAAAGGGGCCGGGCGTCTGAATAGGGGGTGGCAGCGGCGGCCATGGATAGATTTATGCAATGCATGAATCTATGTATTGGTGATAGAGGGGGTGGCTGGAGAGAGGGGGGCGGTGCCCGTGCGCCCTTATGGATGCACTGCCACTGCTCACAGTATACCACTGGGGAGCATCCCAGTATTTATGGATCCATTGCTTTTGATTACAGGCATTCAGTATATGTGCTTTTACCGCTACTTCTTCTCTGTGTCTGCCCATTGGCATTACATATTCCCTTAAAGCAACCCTATTTCTTGCTTACCAAACAAAAACTTAAAGTATTCTGCAAAATGAAAGTACCCTGGGCAATGTGTTGAAACGTTTCCCTCTTGTAGAGCCCCAAGTGCTGCTACTTTCCAACATTTTTGGTTGCAGCGGTTCCTCCTGTTGATTTCTACATCACTACAGAAAACAATGGGAAAATACACATCAGCTAGCAAAAAAAAAAAAAAAAAAAACTTTGAAGGGAAAGTATAATTTACCCTTTCCAAAAAAAAAAAAAAAAAAACCTTTGTATGGGCTGCTAAATTATATTCATTTATACTGTAAGGTACTGTATATTTAATATTGTTTCATATATAAATTACTATATATTTAAATATAGCTATAGGCAAAACTTTTTTTTTTTTAGTTTTGGATAGGGTGGATAGGGATTAGAACACCTGGCAGGCTCTTATTGCTGTCTGTGCCCCTGTTAGGGAGATTCACCCTCTCTATAGTACCCTCCTAGATTCCTAGTTGTTGGGTAAATTTGGACATCTCCCCTGTAGGTAGAGGAGCATGGGGTTAATTGTTTGGGAGGCCGTGCAGTGCTTCACAGTCTGTGGCTCTGTTATCTCCCCCAGCTTTTCTGGTACTCACTGGATATTTTCAGATTATAACGGGTGGAGGGACAGAGGCTGCAGCCTGAATATTTATGAGGTGGGCCCAGAAGGTGAGGAAGTGACCTATAAAATTTCTGAAGCCTGGCAGTCTGGGAGCAGAGTTCAGGGTTCAAATGCCTGGAGGTGACTCCTGTGCTGGGAGTTTTGCCCCTGGAGAAGAGGCAGAGAGAGGAGGAAAAGGAGAGTGCCAGAAACTCTCTTAAAATAACGCAGTGCCGTATAGCAAAAAGTGGCCTGGTCATGAAGGGGGGTAAATCTTCCAGAGGTCAAGTGGTTAATACAACCTTTTTTGGAACTGTTATACCTTTTTTGCTTTGCACTACTACTCCCACAGCTGTGCAATACAGTTTGTATTTTGGAATTAGAGCAGCCAGAGACTTAACAGGTCCTCAACTGTTTGTACATAGTTCTGCAGTGTTTCTTCAGTTTGGGGTATCCCATGCACACCCATTTCTCATCCAAGTTCATTGTTCCTAAAATAAACACCAAAAACCAAAATAGAGTCATCTCGAAGCGTGTGAAAATACCGTTTGCCTGGCTGTGTGTGCTTTGTTTGGGAAATAGGCATGAAATACAGCGGCTCCTTCGGGGGATAGCACTACAGTCCTGTTTATCATTTTCACTGAAAGTGAAAGTCAAAGAAATTCACAAATTGTGAGTTGTCACAAGAACAGGAATAGAGGGAAAAAAAACAACTGAAAAGCGTTAGAACTTTCCCTTTAATCTAGCCAAATGAAGAAAGCTGTACCTTTTAGTTTTACTTTAATAGTGTTTACATAGTAGACAATTTCAAGTTTATTTTTTTTTTTTCATTTTATTTATTAAAGCTCTAGGCATAAACACCTAAATCAATGCAGCTTTATAAATTTATTTTTAAATGCAAGCAGTAGCAGGGCTCCACCCAAAAAAGGGACGCTCCGCTTGTTTTATATATATAATATATATACAGTATCTCACAAAAGTGAGTACACCCCTCACATTTTTGTAAATATTTTATTATATCTTTTCATGTGACAACACTGAAGAAATGACACTTTGCTACAATGTAAAGTAGTGAGTGTACAGCTTGTATAACAGTGTAAATTTGCTCTCCCCTCAAAATAACTCAACACACAGCCATTAATGTCTAAACCGCTGGCAACAAAAATGAGTATACCCTAAAGTGAAAATGTCCAAATTGGGCCAAATTAGCCATTTTTCCTCTCCGGTGTCATGTGACTCGTTAGTGTTACAAGATCTCAGGTGTGAATGGGGAGCAGGTGTGTTAAATTTGATGTTATCGCTCTCACTCTGTCATACTGGTCACTGGAGGTTCAACATGGAACCTCATGGCAAAAAACTCTCTGAGGATCTGAAAAAAAAGAATTGTTGCTCTTCATAAAGAAGGCCTAGGCTAAAAGAAGATTACCAAGACCCTGAAACTGAGCTGCAGCACGATGGCAAAGACCATACAGAGGTTTAACAGGACAGGTTCCACTCAGAACAGGCCTTGCCATGGTCGATCAAAGAAGTTAAGTGCACATGCTCAGCGTCATATCCAGAGGTTGTCTTTGGGAAATAGACGTATGATTGCTGCCAGCATTGCTGCAGAGGATGAAGGGGTGGTCGGTCAGCCTGTCAGTGCTCAGACAATATGCGGCACACTAAATCAAATTGGTCTGCATGGCTGTCATCCCAGAAGGAAGCCTCTTCTAAAGATGATGCACAAGAGAGCCTGCAAACAGTTTGCTGAAGACAAGCAGGCTAAGGACATGGAATACTGGAACCATGTCCTGTGGTCTGATGAGACCAAGATAAACTTATTTGGTTCAGATGGTGTCAAGCGTGTGTGGCAGCAACCAAGTGAGGAGTACAAAGACAAGTGGGTCTTGCCTACACTCAAGCATGGTTGTGGGAGTGTCATGGTCTGAGGCTGCATGAGTGCAGTTCATTGAAGGAACCATGAATAGCAACATGTACTGTGGCATACTGAAGCAAAGCATGATCCCCCTCCCCCAAACACACCTCCAGGATGACCACTGCCTTGCTAAAGAAGCTGAGGGTAAAGGTGATGAACTGGCCAAGCATGTCTCCAGACCTAAACCCTATTGAGCATCTGTGGGGCATCCTCAAATGGAAGGTGGAGGAGCACAAGGTCTCCAACATCCACCAGCTCCGTGATGTTGTCATGGAGGTGTGGAAGAGGACTCCAGTGGCAACCTGTGAAGCTCTGGTGAACTCCATGCCCAAGAGGGTTAAGGCAGTGCTGGAAAATAATGGTGTCCACACAAAATATTGACACTTTGGGCCCAATTTGGACATTTTCACTTAGGGGTCTACTCACTTTTGTTGCCAGCAGTTTAGACATTAATTGGCTGTGTGTTGAGTTATTTTGAGGGGACAGCAAATTTACACTGTTATACAAGCTGTACACTCACTACTTTACATTGTAGCAAAGTGTCATTTCTTCAGTGTTATCACATGAAAAGATATGTGAGATACTGTATTTACAATACACACACGTTATAATGTATCTTCTGTTAGGACCCATTCACATCTGAGCAATGCAGAATTGTTAGCAGACATGCGCAATTCTTGTCACGATTCCAAATTGCTATAAAATTGTGTCAAAATACGCAATGTGCTTTTGGGGGACATTCATTGTTAATGGCACCCCACATGCAGTAAGCAGACATGCATTTTGCCACACATTTTGTCATTTGACAAATACACTACCAAAGTGGCAAAATGCACATTGAAAAAATGCAAAAAACTCCATGCCCAAAAAAATTTCAATTTGGCTTTTTGGGCCTTTTTTGTGTAGATTTTGGTCAGTTTTTGATGCACTTTTTGCTGCTTTTTTCAATACACATCTTGGCTTGTTTTTTAAAATGCATTTTAGCACATTTTTATGTGCATTTTGGTGCTTTTTTAACATGCATTTTGGCTCATTTTTGTGTGCATTCTGGAAACACATGCAAAATGCATGATATGATTGCGATGCCATTGTTAATGGCACCCCAAAAGTGGCTAGCAAATGTGCTGTTTGCCAAAATACGCATAGAAAGTAAATCAAAATGCACGTGCAAACTGTCAAACTACATGCTAAAAGAAGCGACAAAATGTGCGATACAAACAACACCAAAATACGTGTTAAAATCTGTGCCAAGCTAAAGGGCCAAAATGTAGAGCCAGTGCTTGTTAATTTCATGTAATTACACGGTCTTTTTAACTTTGGTTTCACTTTTAAGACCTAGCTTCTCTATAATCACACAGGTCTCTCAGGAGATCACAGGCAGCCTTCCCCCTTCTACTCAGATCTCAGAGGAAAAACTTCTCCTCTCTTCTCCTTGTGCAAATAAATGTTCTCCGCTTCATAAACAGGGTGCCAGAGGAGAAGATTTTTCTCTGAGAGCTGCAAACCTGTCCTGATGGTCACGGCTGATCTCTCAGGTGTTCTAGTTTATGAAGCTGAGATGGGGAGTGGAGAATATGTTCTGCACTTCTCATCACAGGACACACCCTTCTGTCATTCACTTTTACACAGATGACCAGGTTATGAAGGTGAGATCTGCAGATCTCACTAGCCATCTCTGTAAAATATCTCTCTCCCAGAATCTCTAGCTCAGAGGTGGAGAATATGGGTGAGAAGCTGTGATGTGGAAGGAAGCTTCTTGAGCTTGCATGCCACACCCCTCCCAAAAATGCTTCTTTCCCCAGGTACAATATATAAAACAATGACTCAAGATACCAAATTTTTTGGCAAATAAAATGTCCGCAGCACTTTATTAGTTTTTCACATAAAATATCCTTCAATACTCTTTTATTAGCAACCAAATGACATCATGAATTCAATAAACCTCAATTCTTGCTGCTCAGTTTTTGGAACTCGAGCAGCATTACCACATATTTTTTTTACATAGAAAATAAACAGTCCCCCTGGATGCCAGGGTTACCCAACCACATAAAGTGCTCATGACTGGGGTGGAAGGGATGGAGCTTTCTTCTTCCTGTCTTGCCGCTGGGAAAGAGGGAGAACTCTATCTCCCCAGCTCTTAAATAAACTCTCCCAAGTTTTCCAGAAGCTTCCCATTGGTCCGCTAACCTTGTCCTGAAAAAACCATAAAGGGGACAGCACCCTAATCACCTGCTGGTCTGAATGCTGTAATCCCAAAATAAATATATGATATATAATGGGATGGGGTGGCCACAATCTCAAGTAAGTGGGCCCATATTGTGCCTTCTTTATACATTCTTCCAAATATCAGCTACAGCAAGCTTAAAGATTGATATAAATAATAACTATATATGTATAGTTATAATGTATTTTCTTTTAGGACCCATTCACATTTGAGCAATGCAGAATTGCGCAATTCTTGCCACGATTCCAAATTGCTGTAAAATTGTATCAAAATACACAATGAGCTTTTGGGTGACATTCATTGTTAATGGCACCCCAAATGCAGTTAGCAGACATGCATTTTGTCATTTGACAAATGCGCTACCAATGAGCCAAAATGCGCATCGAAAGAACGCACAATGCTCCATGCCCAAAAAATTTTCAATTTGGCTTTTTGAGCTTTTTATGTGCGCATTTTGGTACAGTTTTTCATGTACTTTCTGCTGCTTTTTTCAACATGCTTGTTTTTTAAAATGCATTTTGGTGCTTTTTTAACATGTATTTTGGCTCACTTTTTACCTGCGTTTTTGTGTGCATCCTGGAAACACAAGCAAAATGCATGATATGCTTGTGGTGCCATTAATTGTTAATTGTTAATGGCACCCCAAAAGTGGCTAGCAAATGTGCTGTTTGCCAAAATACGCATAAAAAGCAAATCAAAATGGAAGTTTAACCACTTGAGATCCGCGCTATAGCCGAATGACGGCTACAGCGCGGACCTGCTTTGCCGAGACGACGTCTATTGACGTCGTCCCGTGCCCGAGCGGCCTGTGCGCCCCCTGAAGGGCTCGTGCGACGCGCTCTGTGATCCCGACCCCTTACCACGTGACCAGCTGTCAGCCAATGACAGCTGATCATGTGATGTCAACAGAGCCGGTAATCGGCTATTTTTTTTTCCTCGCACTGACAGCGTGAGGAAAAAAAAAAAGCCGATCACCAACAGCCCACCTGTGCTCCCTGCCAGTACCACCTAGCAAAAGGCAACAGTGCTGCCTACCAGTGCCCACCAGTGCCACCTATCAGTGCCCACAGTGCCACCTATCAGTGCCATCTTATCAGTGAGCATCAGTGCCGCCTTATCTGTGCCCATCAGTGCCACCTTATCTGTGAATATCAGTGCCATCTTAACTGTGCCTATCAGTGCCCACCAGTGCAGCCTATTAGTGCCCACCAGTGCCGCCTCATCAGCGCATATCAATGAAGGAGAAAAATTACCTGTTTTCAAAATTTTATAACAAACTATTAAATTTTTTTTTTTTTTTTCAAAATTTTCCATCTCTTTTTGTTTGTGTAGCAAAAAACACAAATCCCAGCTGTGATTAAATACCACCAAAAGAAAGCTCTATTTGTGGGAAAAAAATGATAAAAATTTAATTTGGGTACAGTGCTGTATGACCGCGCAATTGTGTGACAGCACTGAAAGCTGAAAATTGGTCTGGGTAGGAGGGGGGTTTAACTGGTTCCCAACCGGCTCCTGTACATTTACGTCTGCAGAATGCGCGTAACCCGTATGTTACTTTGAATTTGCCGCCGGCGGCGCACGCGCCTGCCGCGATTTCAGAGAGTTGGGTCGCGGGTCCCGCGGACTCGATCGCGGCCGGCATACCCACGATCGCCTCACGGAGAGGACGAACTGGGGGATGCCGTTGTAAACAAGTGTCACTCGATCTCTGCACCCTGTCATCGGAGCAGAGATCAGTGACGTCACACACCAGCCCATCCCCCTGACAGTTAGAAATCACTCCCCTAGGACACACTTAACCCCTCCCCGCCCCCCAGTGTTTAACCCCTTCACTGCCAGTGTCATTTATACAGGAATCAATGCATTTTTATAGCACTGATTGCTGTATAAATGACAATGATCCCAAAAATGTGTCAAAAATGTCCGACATGTCCGCCATAACGTCGCAGTCACAATAAAAATCGCTGCTCACCGCCATTACTAGTAAAAAAAAAATTATTAATAAAAATGCCATAAAACTATCCCCTATTTTGTAAACGCTATAACTTTTGCACAAACAAATCAATAAACGCTTATTGCGATTTTTTTTTTTTTACCAAAAATATGTAGAAGAATACATATCGGCCTAAACTAAGGAAAAAAAAATGTTTTTTTATATATTTTTTGGGGATAATTATTATAGCAAAATGTAAAAAAGAATGTGTTTTTTTCAAAATTGTCGCTCTTATTTTGTTTATGGCGCAAAAAATAAAAAATGCAGAGATGATCAAATACCACCAAAAGAAAGCTCTATTTGTGGGGAAAAAAAGGACGTTAATTTTGTTTCGGAGCCACGTCGCACGACCGCGCAATTGTCAGTTGAAGCGACGCAGTGCTGAATCGCAAAAAACGCTCTGGTCAGGAAGGGGGTAAATCCTTCCGGGGCTGAAGTGGTTAAGTGCCCAGTAAGCAAGATGTTAAAAAGTGGCAAACTACATACTAAAAGAAGCGCTAAAATGTGCGTTACAAACCACACCAAAATGCGTGTTAAAATAAACTGTGACAAAATGTGCGCTAAATGGTCAAAATGTGTTTTTAAAAAAAGCGCCAAAATGCACAATAAAAAACCCACGGCCAGATACACGTTAAAAAAATATGGCATGTTAAAAAATGGCTAAATGCATGTAAATAATGCCAAAATGAGCAATAAAAAGGGGCCAAAATACACATTTAAAGAATGTGCCAAAATGTGTGTAAAAAAACTGAGTTAAAAAAAGTGCCAGTGCTCATTATTTTCACGTAATTACACGGTCCTTTTAACTTTGGTTTCACCTTTAAAACTCAGTTATTCTGTAATCACACAGGTGTCTCAGGAGATCACAGGCAACCCTCCCCCTTCTACTCAGATCTCAGGTGTTCTTAGAGGAAAAACTTCTCCTTTGTTCTCTGCTTCATAAACAGGGTGCCAGAGGAGAGGATTTTTCTCTGAGAACTGAAATAAGATAAATTATCTCTGTTTGATAAACGTACAGTGAAGGTAATTGGTTCCACTAGATTTTAGTTAGAGGTATCAGAGTAAAGGGGGCTGAATAAAAATGCATGCCACACTTTTCAGATATTTATCTGTAAAAAAAAATGAAAAGCATTTAACATTTTCCTTCCACAATTATGTGCCACTTTGTGTTGGTCTATCACATAAAATCCCAATGAAATACATTTATGTTTTTGGTTGTAACATGACAAAATGTGGAAAATTTCAAGGGGCATGAATACTTTTTCAAGGCACTGTGTGTATGTATAAATATATATATATATATATATATAATATATACACACACACACACACAGTGCCTTGAAAAAGTATTCATGCCCCTTGAAATTGAGCACACCCCTCACATTTTTGTAATTATTTTATTGTATCTTTTCATGTGACAACACTGAAGAAATGACACTTTGTAAAGTAGTGACAGCTTGTAAATTTGCTGTCCCCTCAAAATAACACAACAGACAGCCATTAATGTCTGAACCACTGGCAACAAAAGTGAGTACACCCCTGAGTGAAAATGTCCAAATTGCCCCAATTAGCCATTTTCCCTCCCCGTTGTCATGTGACTCGTTAGTGTTACAAGGTCGCAGGTGTGTTAAATTTGGTGTTATCGCTCTCACTCTCTCATACTGGTCACTGGAAGTTCAATATGGCACCTCATGGCAAAGAACTCTCTGAAGATCTGATGTTGCTCTACATAAAGATGGCATAGGCTATAAGAAGATTGGCAAGACCCTGAAACTGAGCTGCAGCACGGTGGCCAAGACCATACAGCGGTTTAACAGGACAGGATCCACTCAGAACAGGCCTCGCCATGGTCGACCAAAGAAGTTGAGTGCACATGCTCAGCGTCATATCCAGAGATTGTCTTTGGGAAATAGACGAATGAGTGCTGCTAGCATTGCTGCAGAGTTTGAAGGGGTGGGGGGTTAGCCTGTCAGTGCTCAGACCATACGCCGCACACTGCATCAAATTTGTCTGCATGGCTGTCATCCCAGAAGGAAGCCTCTTCTAAAGATTATGCACAAGAAAGCCCACAAACAGTTTGCTGAAAACAAGCAGACTAAGGACATGGATAGCTGGAACCATGTCTTGTGGTCTGATGAGACCAAGACAAAATTATTTGGTTCAGATGGTGTCAAGCGTGTGTGGCGGCAACCAGGTGAGAGTACAAAGACAAGTGTATCTTGCCTACAGTCAAGCACGGTGGTGGGAGTGTCATGGTCTGGGGCTGCATGAGTGCTGCCGGCACTGAGGAGCTACAGTTCATTGAGGGAACCATGAATACCAACATATATTGTGGACTACTGAAGCAGAGCATGATCCCCTCCCTTTGGAGACCGGGCCACAGAGCAGTATTCCAACATAACGACCCCAAACACACCTCCAAGACGCTAAAGAAGCTAAAGGCTAAGGTGATGGACTGGCCAAGCATGTCTCCAGACCTAAACCCTATTGAGGATCTGTGGGGCATCCTCAATCAGAAGGTAGAGAAGCACTAGGTCTCTAACATCCACCAGCTCTGTGATGTCGTCATGGAGGAGTGGAAGAGGACTCCAGTGGCAACCTGTGAAGCGCTGGTGAACTCCATGCCCAAGAGGGTTAAGACAGTGCTGGAAAATAAAGGTGGCCACACAAAATATTGACAATTTGGACCCAAATCTTAGGGGTGTACTCACTTTTGTTGCCAGCGGTTTAGACATTAATGGCTGTGTGTTGAGTTATTGTGAGGGGACAGCTGTACACTCACTGCTTTACATTGTAGCAAAGTGTCATTTCTTCAGTGTTGTCACATAAAAATATATAATAAAATATTTACAAAAATGTGAGGGGTTTACCCACTTTTGTGAGATAATAAATAAATGAATAAATATATATATATTTACAGTTCTTAGGGCCTCATCCTGCAGCAGGAGGATGATTAGAACTTATCATGTCAAGTATTTGCCCAACAAATGTTGGACCACTGTTACTCTAGAAGTAGGACACTCAGAGTTACCAAATTTTACCATCTATGGCCCAAATATGAATTTGACAGAAATATGACAGACAGATTTTTTTAAGATCTTAAACAGAAACTTTTGTCCAGCGTAACTTGCTGAGCCACAACCATCAGAAGAGATTTCAATGGTGTGTTTTCACCACAGGAAGATAGGAGACACACCTCCCATGGCACAGACAGATACCAGCCTTAGCCCAAGACCAGTTGGTGATCTTTCTAGTAGGAGTAGGTCTTGTGCACTCATGGAGATGTTATCATCCCTTGAAACATGAGTTTACCCATTTTTTACACTCACATCAGACATTCTCCAGATTTGACTCATTCATAGTGCAACCATCAGTGCTTACTAAACTCTCCAATGTGGGAATAGAGACAGATAATTTCCCTGTATCCAGCACCCTGGTGGGTTTTTACCCATGGGGGTCTCTAATTACTTGAAGGTTCCAAACATGCCTGGCGACTGATGGTGCATTTCCCCAAGCTTCTAAACATGGTGAGTGCAGAACATGCATCAGACCCAATTCTATTTCAGGAGACTGCAAAATTCTTGCTTATGTAACAACTCAAAAAAAAAAACATGTGAAATGTATAGATGCATGTAACAATATTATACAATAATAATATGTTAAATATAAACAAGATACTATATGTCTGGGATTAATAAGAGGGACTGGCCACAAATTAATACATTTGAGATCACGAGCTTCAGCAATATGATTTATACATGAGATCCTGAAGGGAGGTTGTTTTTTCCAAATCTGGAAACAAATCGGGTCACCTCAACTTAGTCAGAGAGGAGACATACTACTCATGTCACCCACTTACGAGATGCACATGGTAATATTTATGCTAATCTCCCCTCTATCACTATCGTCTTTGGGCAAGTTTATTCAATTTATATACTGCTAATGCTGAAGATTCCTATGTAGGAGAGGCCCTTCTGGACAAACTATCCCTACCCTCAGGAGAAATGTAAATAATTGCCTCAAATCTAGCACATATGTTGGCACCACATCCCTTAAATAATGAACTATAGAAAATGTAGAGAACTGGGACTTTGAAGGTGCAATAGGTAACACACACAAAAATTGGTAAAAACATGTCAGTAAAAAACAATACAGTTTTTGAACCAAAGGATTTATTTCTCAACAAGTTTCACCACATGCCGTGGCTTCTTCAGGAGAATACTGTTTGTCAGGCACTAAAAAGAGTAATATAGAAATTACAAAATAAACAAACAAGATATGAAACAAGCAAACAATCGGTCAAAATACAAATAAAGAGTAATACCACATATCTGATCTGCCAATGCAATACTGTAGTCAAAGGGATATATTTACCTGTATATAAATCTTTCAAAATATTGAATAAAAAATTGAATATAAACTCTAGTATTTGAACCACATAAATCAAGAGGCGGGCCCAGCTAATGGATCATCTGATGACCATAGAGTAAGTAAGATCGCATTTTAAACTGATGGAAGAGGACCTGGAATGAGGATGGAGGAAAAATGAATATTTTGATTTTTAATTTCTTAATCTCTTGATTTTGTATTTTTTGGAAAAAAAATATATATATATAATATATATATATATATATATATAATAGATGTATATCAGTATATAAAGTAATAAATATAAATAGGCAGAGGTTTGTACCTGTGATGGAAAGATCAAACATCAAATCACCAATCCAAGCTACTTTTCTACATTGGTCAGTGTCGCCCCCCAAAAAAAGCCAAGGGGAGACAGAGAACCTAAAAGACAAATAGAATGAAATCAATCATAAATCTAGACCAAAAATGGCCCCTAAATAGGTAGATCAGGATTTCCTCAAAATGACATTAAATACCTGGATAAGGTAGTGTGTGAAGAAAATAGCGTCCTCCTCCTCTCAGGCTGGCCCTCAATTTGAACCACCACCAGAGTGCTTAAATACCCTCCCCTTCTCCAAATTTGGCACCAAAAAACGGCGTCAAAGAATAGGGGAGGGGCAGACGCTGAAGGGGCGTCTACCCATAGGTAGTTACACCTGAAGTGATACTTCAAACTGAATCAGGAAGGAAAATACATCAATCAGTTCAACAAAATCAATGGTGTGAGGCACACCGGAAGTGACACTAGATGGCGCACCGGAAGTGATGAGCATCACCTCTGGGGATTGTAAGCAGTGAAGTAAATATCCATAGAAGCCAAAAAAGCATAGAAAACAAAGGTAAAATAAAATAGAAGAAAAAGAAAGAAGTGCAAACGGATTAGATGGAGAAAAACTACAGCCAATTATACAGATCAAGCCAAAATAATGGCTAAAGGGAGACACATTGGCGCCAACCAGTGGAAACAAAGTTACCACTTAAATTGGTGCCCTGGGCGTCCGTATGGTCAACTAATCCGGGCGGGGGCCTGCTTAGTGGAAAAGAAATATCATAGGTCTTCAGACTACAACTCTTGGGAAGAAAAAAATAAAAAAATAAAATTAATAATAAAAAATTTTTATTTTTTATTTCTCCCCTTCTTCCTTTTCCTTTTTTTTCCCTTTATATATTCAAAGATTATTATTCTTAGATTATATATGTGTAATTTATAGATCCCAATGACTAGAAATAAAGCAGAGGCTGCTCAGATGAGGGTGTACATAAAAGCCCTACAGAGGGCCCCAACACATAACAAATACCAGTAGACACCAAAGGTAACTACTTATTGGAGCAACTGAGAACAATGACAATAAAAAGATCCTTAGAGGTAAGGCCTGAAGCTAATGGATTCATTGAGCCCGAGAAACGGGGTGGCGGCCAAAGAATGGATCCACCTTGTTTCCTTCTGCAGAAGAATCCTATCTACATCTCCCCCCCCCTCTCTTTTCTATCCCTACCCTCAATCACTGAGGAAGAGCTAAAGTCTCTAAATGTAGAAATAGTTGAAGCTGAAACAATAGAAGCTATAAAGCACTCATCGAAAGCTAAAGCCCCAGGACCAGATGGTCAATCTTTGAGTCTTTAAAAACTAATTTAAGAAGAAGTGTTGGCCCTGCTAGGCTCCTTCTTTCACATGCTCAACAATGCATCATATTTCCCATCAGGAATTGCTACATATAATTGGTTACTGCCAAGAAAAAAAAAGGGAAAGACCCTTGGCTAGCCAGTTCCTATACACCTATTTAATTGATGAAATCATGATGTTAGATTGCTGTCTATGTGTATGGCAAACAGATTGGTGCTCGTACTCCAAAAACACATCTCTGAAGCCCAATCCAGCTTTGTAATGGGATGGGCAGCAATATCTAATATCCACAAAATATGTTTGCGTTGGAACACTTCTGGTTTTCATGTTCATCTCTTCATTCCACTACACCTTTAGTTTTGGATCTGCAGAAGGCCTTTGATAATGCCCATGGAAAGTATTACATCATACTGACACAATGGGTAATGTCAGGGGTGCATACTGTCCACATTGTTGTTCAACATCTCGACTGATCCTCTAGAGCTATCTTTTACTGCCATGCAATCCATCCAAGGCCTAACAATTGTTAATGAACAATTAAAGCTGGCATTGTTCACAGATGATGTTGTATTGATATTATCAGACCCCCAAAATCAAGTCTCTGGTCTTAATATCAGCCTAGTTAAACGCAAACTTAAGTTTTTTTGCAAAATCACCACCAGCTGTTGATCTGATATGAGTTAAAAGTTCTAATTTATGTATCACACTCGAACTACGATAGACTGATAAACGTAATCATTGCAGAATTTCAGTCATGGAAATGTCTCCCTATACCTCCCCTGGGAAGATCTAACTTAATTAAGATGGTTAGTTCTGCTAAGCTCCTACATTTATTACAAATTATCATCCTTTTAATCTTGCACAAAGATATTCAAAGACTGAAAGACTTAGGCATGGGATTGCTATGGTCAAATTTTGATTGTCATCACAAAATGTGGAAGCAAATTAAACCAATATCCACTAATACAACTTAACTAGCCTATTACGCCATGCCTGAGATTGGATGAATAATACCTCTCACTATATCAATACTGTTCTTGAAAACCTACTAGTTAAACCATGGTCACTGCTCAGAGTATTACACACACTTCTGAGCCAGCTGACCACACACATTAAACATAATATTCTCTTACGAGATTCACTTATTGCCTGAGGGGAATGGGGCAAGATCATGCAGTTCTAAGGCCTTATTACACCACTAATGCCCCTCATTTCTTCCCCAACATTTCCCAATTGAGCCAAATCAAGGCCCTGAGTCCCCAAAACCAAGTAACCTCTTAACCAAGTGGTCATCCTTCTTAAATTTTTCGCTCAAATAGACTTGGCAAGCCCTCTAACAGAGCTGGCTGAAAATTAAACAAGCCGTAATAATCAAATAATAGGGGGACCTCAAATTAAAACGTTTACATAGGGCTTATCATGCCTTCAATGTACTTCTAAAAGACCCCCCTCTTAGTTGGCTTGACTACTGCTTTAAATGCAGATTAGAATTGACGTGGATACCTTTATACATACCTCACTTATTTAATGATACATAAGTGATTAAAACCTTTTATCTATATATGAATCAACCCATGAAATTAAGAACGAATGATATCTGTTCAAAAAGGGTAACAATCTAATTTATTTAAACTTACTATTGTACAGAAAAGAAACTTGTGGTAATATGAGATTAGCAACTATAACATAAATGATACAACCTTAAAAACAACAATGTTACCAATGATAATAAATATTGCCATAATGGTCATACCCATGCTATCAAGAGATTAATAAGGTATTAAGGCCAAATCCTACGATAGAAAAGGTTACAGGAAAGAAAAGAGACAGAAGATAATAGAGATACATTGTATAGAGAAGTCTTACGTAACCATCCTTCATCTAGACCGTCAGCACAAGAGAATGGGCAGTGATCTGTGCTGCAATATATACACTTGTAAACCCCCCCTTCCTTCCATATGCCAAAACTGCTACATTGAGTCAATGGGGGTGGGGGGCTCTCTTACCAGCTACCATATCCTGACCAGGTTATTCCTGTTCCCTTCACACCTCCCACCTCCTTTGAAGTGACACTGTACTATCAAATGGTCAGATAGCCACTCCAGATAACATTCCACAGCAGGGCAAGATGTCTCTGTTGATTCCAAACTAGGGTTCTCAAACTATAGTCACTGAAAAGTCACTGCAAGTAACATTAATAATAAGGTCCATCACCTTCAGAGCCCAAATCTCCACCACAGTCCCCCCTGAAGTTCATTCTTGAACTTATGTCCTCCTTCAATGATTCTGTACCCACCCACAACAGCCCAGAAGCCCCGACCCTTCCCCACCACCACTGCGGCCTCCTCTTCCTTTCTTGAACACGCCGGAACTCCTCAAGGTAGGCTTAAGACAGTAAAGAAATCCTGGTGCCTTTGAGACTTCACATCCAAACCATGAGTGTCTGTACTGCAATGTTTCATCGCCCCTCTGTCTTGGAGGAACGGAACTCCAACATTGATGGCGGGATCCTGGCATATCTAGTCCTGTATCTTTGTAAGACCATGTAATGGTTGCATCGATTGGATCGTACCGCGAGACAGCACTTTTCAGCATGGTGAAGGAAAGTCCAGGAAAGTCTTATTCGTGACACATTTATCTCAAGAAATAACTTGGTGGTCGCTGCTTCTTCAGGTGGGGTCGGGTGGGCCTCCAGACAGTCGTGCATGAATACAAAAAGAGAGAGGAGAACGTTAGTGTACAGATATTGGAGAAATGCTGGACAGGAGCAGAGTGTTGGCCATTAAGACTAAATACTCTGAAAGGGTGTAATGTGGACGAGCAGAGTGGGTTCCCCACAGGGTAGAGTCTGAGCAACAGCCAGTATCATCCATGGCCCTTGATGGTAGGGATAGTCAATACTGTCTGTTATTGCCAGGTCCCTGGGTTCACCACACCTGCTCACGGGGCTCAGGTTAAGGCAGTAGGTAGACTAGGGGAGGTGGAATTACATTAAGACATAAAACTGGATGTCCAGGGATACTTAAGTTAAAATATGGTACTTGCGGGCAGGCAAAGTCTTTTTTTAAAGAAAAATGATATGACTGATGTCTTAGTTACATTATCTTGAGAAGATAAATGATAGAAACCAAAGGAAAAACTTAGAGAGCATAATATTAAAGAAGAAAAAGGAATAGAAGAGAGGTGAGTAATGAAAATGAACAGGAAAAATAGTGGGAATAATAATGAAAAAAAGAACAAAAAACGGAAAAAACTACAGATTGAACGCTGCTCCAACCAAGACTGTTAAAGAGCCTTGAATCTGTATTTTAAAAAAATGAATACATTGGTTAAAAAAACATAATAAAAAATAAAAACAAAAGAACAAAACAAATGTTTTTCAAAAAAAAAAAAACTCCTCTCCCATTAACAGTATTTTTGCAGGTCAGGTACACAGATATTAACAACAAAAGGGAGAGAAAAAAAAAATTAAAAAAAATAATAATAAAAAAAATGATTGAAACTTTTGGAATTTAGGTAAACCTGACTGCACTTTATTACTAAAAATTGAAGAGGCTTATCCCTGGAACAAGAAAAATATAGTTCTAGGGTCCTCTCTTAAATGCGCAACTTCTTTGTACTGGTCTGGATTGGATATGGCTTCCTCAGAGATTTGTTTCTGAGTTAGTGGCCTTTCTGTTCCTTGAGAGAAGATACCTTGTTGAGGTGCACACATTCTCATAGCTTTGGCATTCATTCTCCTGATAGTAACGCACATTATTACCTGCATCAGGAAAAGCAATAAGGCTGCACAGGTTAGGACAACAACCGGGTGGAGCAAAATGTTTAGGAAAGCTGTAGCGTTCGGACTATACCCAAATAAACTTTCCCACCAGGAAATCTTAGCATCTGCGTCTAAAGCGTGGGATACTTGGATCAGTCTATTTTGATCATGGGTGAGTCGTATGGTGGCTTGTTTTTCAGCATCTCCTAGTACATTTAATATTTCATCCTGTTGTCCGAAATCCATCAGCCAAGCTTTTAACTCAGCCCCAAATCCCAGAGGAAGTTTCTGTAGGTGTAAGGGGATGTCAGGTTTGCTATAAAACCTTTCTTCAGGGGTGATCGGAGTACAACCCGGTGTTCCTGCTATATCTATGCCACGGGCCAGAGGAGGTGTACTATAGACTCCCCGAGGTAGTGTACCCTGCTGAGTACCATTTAACCTGATGCTGAAAACAGTGCATCATTAGACATGTGATACTAGCACCAGTACCCTGGTCTCCAGTCTCAAGTAGTTTTAACTTTGTTTAGGACCAGTTGGGACACTACCCCGGCATCCATTAGACATGACCCCCCCCTGTGCCAGCATTATTGCCTTTTCCCATAGCACAACCCTTACCTTCCTTTAGCACTCATCAGTACCAGTCATCTGAGGCTGTCCAGACTCAAACCATCGGAACAAGATGGACTCCAGGGTGTAATCCAGTAGAGTCTGATAGGATAGTACCCAGATTGACCGTGATATCTGCACAATGTTCCATCCCTGCCATTAGGGATGAGAACAGTGCAAGTAAGATTTTTGATGATCCTGGAACTGAGTCATCCACCAATCTATTACGACTCATAGGCAACCTGGATACTACCCCCCCCCCCCCCGTTTGTCCTTGCAAAGTGATGCTGGACAGAGCAAGTTGGCTTTCCTAACCCCTTCCCTGATATGTAGCACAAGACCCCCCCAATGTGATCCTGAATATCTCCAGCTCCATAGTGTTTTAAGGTACCCAGTGCCCCACCTCCAGCTCCAAAGACAGTCTCCATTAAGCCTCTCTTTCCTAAGGATGGGAAATAGTCAGAATACCCGGATTGAAAACCACCTGCCACCAGGTACACAAGTTTCTTTATAGAGGCTGCACACCTTATGGGGCACTGGTCTTCCTGTCATGCAGGACACAGACCACTAGTTAAGGTACGCAAGGAGTCTAGGACAGGAAGGACACCTATGGGTATCCACTGAGGAGAATACAGCGTGCCCACACAACTCCATCCCTGTGCCTGGATTTCAGAAACCATGCCCAGGGTATACAATGCACCTCTACCTATGGTTAGGTTCAAGGAACCCTCTAGTTCCCTGGTTAACGTTACATTGGTATTCCTTAGGACACAGAAACAAACTCGTCTATGTCCCAAATAATACCCAGGTGCTTCCTTCCCAGCAATGACCTCTCCATCCAGAACACAGAGTGCAATATACACAATCTTCCTGCATAACTCTTCGCCAGGCACTCCCAAAACTATACACTATCAACTTGTATGCCATCAGGCAGGCCCTCATACACATCTGAAGGTAAATCTGAAGGAAATTGGAAAACAAAAATTGCATAATGTGTATCCAACTCGAGGAACTTCTGCTACCAAACACAACTGGCCAAAGGGCAAAGAAATATCCCTTGCAGCACTGAGGCGCCGGGATCACTGAACAGTAGTGGGTACACGAGCCGACCGATGTGCCGTTTAAAGCCAGGAAACCCAATTATCGAATCTGAGGAATAAAACATCAATAAAATTTAGTAATAAATATTCCATTTTCCTCCTAGAAACAAAATAATCCAATGGTTATATACCTGTAACAAGACATTAGCATATGAAACACAAATATACATTACATTACATTACATAAACAGTGCACTTTTTTTTTTTTAGATACCAAAAAATTGTTGAGCTCAACTTATCATTAATATGTATTACTTAATACACATTAATACCACGTGGATTTTTTGTTTTATGGTATACCAATAATTCCAAAAAAAAAAATTTATTCACCATGGTTGAAATAAATTAGCAATCCGTAAAAAACCTTTTAGCAGTACCATTTGTCAACAGATCATAATACCTCACCACAAAGAACCTCTCCAGTACTGTTTTCCTGAAAAACAAAGTCATTTTAGTACATGTATCTTTCAATTCACTAGTACAGATAATTATCTTGGCTCAGGTCATTTGCATGTCAATACAGTTCGCTGCACCTTTTCACAGACCTGGTGAGAAAGAAGGGGGGTCATTTGGGTGGGCTGTCAGCAGCTGAGAACAAACGTCACACAACACAACATATATTACATACTCCACACACACTCACAATTGGCTAGGTTAAAGATGACCTCTAGACATCACACATATCAGCATGTTTTCTATAATACCCTGTACTTCTTCTTAAACCCATAACATCTGTTTGGTAAGGTTAAAATTCTTTCAGAGATCCATCCCATTTCATTAGCCCCTTCTCAGCTGTATGGACGCATTCTCAGGAGTTTGGAATGATTTCTCCTTGAATCCCATAGTAATAACATTCACTTCCTCTGTTTTATTTGCTGACTCCAGCATCCATATAAATAATGTATTTTTTTCATATGGCCGTGCCATCTTTCTGTGGTGAGCAAGATACAGATTTACCCAAGCTTTTGGCTTAAAAGTACCTTTTTTAAAATACTTCTTCCCAGTCCAACGATCCCAATCTTGCAAATATTTCACAACCCAAGGTCCATATCTATCTATCATCTCTTCCCTTGGGGTCATTTGATAGGGTTTACCCCATTCAGACCCCCTCTTTGAAGTGATTAGATTACCCATCCTTTACGGACTCCGGACCTTGAACTGATTCCCCAACCTTTTTACAGGTTGCCTTTACTTCAGAGGTAGCTACTCTCTGACCAAGAATTGGGTTGACAGGTACCGCCCCTGTCACCCTTGCCGATTTTTTTTTTTTTTCACTACTTGTCAGAACAATTTTTTTCCGGACTCTGCGTACAGAGAACCCCGCGCTTTACTTTCGGAGCGGTTATGGTTTGCGCCTTTATCACGATAACCGGCCCCCGCATTCCGATTATTTTACACGGCCTGAGCGGGCTGCTAGCGTACTACTCCTAATGTTCCCTGTTCTGACTATAGTCCTTCAAAAAAAAAAATAGCCTGGAGATTTTCCAAACTATAATAGTTCAATCTCCCCCGTGGACTTTTTAGAGATATTCTAAAGGAAATGCTTAACGAAGGGCTATTACTTCTGTTATCTCCATAATGATTAACATAAACTTGGATAATCAGGACCCTATGGGTGCTTGTAGTACAGGAGGCAGTTAACTGATGCACACCTAATTTCAATATGATTGGTATCAGTTTACAATATAGCCAGTGTATACAGGTCTAATTACAAAGCTCACCATCCACAGTTAGTCGTTTACAAAGAGACAGATCCATACTAGGGCTGAAACAACTAATCGACTAATCTACAACCAATCGACCACAAAATCATTCGACTACTACCTTCACAATCAATCAATCGGCCGGTAACACAATGGAGGTTAAAAAAACAAAAACAAAATGAGCCCTCTATAGTACAAAAAGAGCAAACAATCGCAAACGTAAATATAACTTTCACCGTTCTACAGTAAAAAATGAACCCCTTACAGTAGTGACTATCTGCTCCCCCCTGCACCACAAAGGGCCAACCCTAACCTTCTCAACCCCATTATGTTAATAAACGTCTTAGACCTGGTTCACATCTATGTGCTTTTCTGGTGCCTTTTGCAGAAACACACTACAGTTCATTCACATGGCCTCCCATGAGACACGTTCACACCCATGCCCCCCCCCCCCAGCATATTTGGAAAGGGTCGGGGACTCCCTCCTTAATGCAAAACAGCGCCTCTTCTGTTCAATACACTCCAAGGGAGAAGCTGCAGAAAAACATACAATGCACCCCTGCAGCAACCTGTGTCCTCCAATCTGACCTACAACAACCTGGCCAGAAAAAACAAAAACGCAAATTGCATCAAAATCACGTGCAAGAAAATCGAAAACGCACAGCAAAAAGCACTGCAGAAATAGATAAAAAAACAAACTGCATAGGCGTGCACCGAGCCTCATGCTGGCCACACAGATCAATTTTCAGACAGGAATATTCAGACAAAAAATCTTTGTACCTTCGCTGAATGAAAAAAAAATGTTTGAAATTTTAACTTGTTTTTAACATTCTGTTTTTAAAATCAATGTAATTTCTGAACGAAAACCACATACACTGTCTGACAAATCCCTTGACCAAGAAGTTCCCTATTATCTCCAAATTGTTTTTTTTTGTTTAAATAAAAAAGTTTGATCTCTGAGTCTGATGATATCCGCCAGACTCACCCCCCACAGTACACACAGCATATCTCTCCTCTAATAGTCCACACAGTACATCTCTTCTGTCTGCCACTCCCAGAGTTGACCAAACATCCTGCTCCCTAACCATAACTGCATAGAGATATCTAAGAATAAATTGGCCCCTTCCTAAACTCTTGCAGGATATACAATACAAGTCTCAAAACAATGAATTGCCCTCTGAAGAACTCCAAAAATATTTTAAAAACACGCACCGCTAAAAGTACAAAAACTCAGTTGAAGCGATTAAATTCGATGCAAAGTAGACTGGATGGCTACACCCTTACAAAGGAATTGGAGCAGCTTCCCCTCTGGGATGATTTACAGGCTAAAAAGCACAAAATCCTTAAACTGCACTTCTCAAAATGGCCACCGACCATGGCCTCATGGTGACTACAACAAAAGCCAGGCCACAACAAAATGGTGCATTTTCCCACCAAAACAGAAATCCAATACAAAAATCGCCACTCTTCTACTGAAGAGTTGACAAAAAGTACAAACATAGAACACCTACAAAAGCTTACATTCACTTAAAACAGAAATAATGCCTAGAAACAAAATGGTGGCTCATATCACATGGTTTCACACACAAAGGAATGGTGGCTGCACCTTCCCCTATAGGATGACCCACAGGCCAAACAGCACAAACGAAAGCCAGGCCACGACCACATGGTAGACTACAGCAAGACGGCCGATGAAAACCACAGCACAGTCACATGGTAACAACAAAAGGAAATGGCAGAGGAAGGCCAGGCCACAACAAAATGGCGCATTTTCCAGCCAAAACTAAAATTTCTCCCTACAAAATTACACATTTGAGATACTAAATGAACACTTACAAACATTTCATTCTGCATATCACTAGGGACCCTGGCAGGCCTCAAATACAGGCTCTCAACATCGAGCCACAGTCTCACGGTGACCACAAAATGGCCAATGAGAAAAAGGGCACACTAAAACACCAACACATGAAATGCAATTGTTGATCCTGCTAAATCAGATTTCATTAGAATCTTTCTCCACAAAGACTGACTACACATTTGTAAATGCACACTTAACCATAGAAACACAGTTTAGGAACAGTTCCACTGAATAGTATGTAATTTCGCCGCACAATTGAGAGTGCACACTTAGTAACACATGCTTTACAATGAAACAACAACGCCACAATATAACACAGCTCAAACATACCCACTTTTCTCAAAGAAAGTTCAATCCTTCTTCTGGCATCAGCTTTCACAGAAAAAAACATCTCAGAAATACAAATGGCGTTCCTGGGATCCTGAGACCATCCCTCCCACAGTGAATGCTTGCATGGTCTTTTCATCTCAAAAACAAAAAGAAAGCCTCCCTCTTCCTATTGTGCACAGGGAGTAGCCCTTTCCACATACATATCCTAATGTAACAACCATGGGACAGCGAGCCTGGCTGCCCCTCCCCCGTGCATGGCCACAAACATGCAGTTGCTTACAAAACCCACACATTGCAGGATGCAACTAATCCCACATCTATAATCATACACAATATACAGTTTCCATTTCTATTTCTCATATGCCTTATTCAAAATCAGTCTCATCAAAGTATTAGCACAGACAAAAGGTAAAGTTCTAATAAGTTTTTTTAGTCTGGGTATTCAGATGGGAGACAGGTAAACACAAAACCAGCTCTGTCTTCCATACAAGAATCATATTCACCCCAAAATTAAACTTCCTCACACAGGGGGCACCATCTGACGTGGATACCTTTATACATACCTCACTTATTTAATGATACATAAGTGATTAAAACCTTTTATCTATATATGAATCAACCCATGAAATTAAGAACGAATGATATCTGTTCAAAAAGGGTAACAATCTAATTTATTTAAACTTACTATTGTACAGAAAAGAAACTTGTGGTAATATGAGATTAGCAACTATAACATAAATGATACAACCTTAAAAACAACAATGTTACCAATGATAATAAATATTGCCATAATGGTCATACCCATGCTATCAAGAGATTAATAAGGTATTAAGGCCAAATCCTACGATAGAAAAGGTTACAGGAAAGAAAAGAGACAGAAGATAATAGAGATACATTGTATAGAGAAGTCTTACGTAACCATCCTTCATCTAGACCGTCAGCACAAGAGAATGGGCAGTGATCTGTGCTGCAATATATACACTTGTAAACCCCCCCTTCCTTCCATATGCCAAAACTGCTACATTGAGTCAATGGGGGTGGGGGGCTCTCTTACCAGCTACCATATCCTGACCAGGTTATTCCTGTTCCCTTCACACCTCCCACCTCCTTTGAAGTGACACTGTACTATCAAATGGTCAGATAGCCACTCCAGATAACATTCCACAGCAGGGCAAGATGTCTCTGTTGATTCCAAACTAGGGTTCTCAAACTATAGTCACTGAAAAGTCACTGCAAGTAACATTAATAATAAGGTCCATCACCTTCAGAGCCCAAATCTCCACCACAGAATTAGATCACCCAATGGTATCCATCTGGTTTAGCAATGCCCAGCCATAACACACTGGCTAATATTGTCATATATCCATAGAATATTAAGCAATCATAGACAGCTATGCCCCTCCTTATGCCTTCTACATATATCGACCATAGCTACACAGTAAGCTAACAGTAACAGTACCAATTCCCTAACCTATCAGATCTTCAAACTATTATTTACCACCTAATGTTAATAAATAAAACTAACGCCCTGAGAAAAAGTTTTGCTTACTTAATGTTTTCAACATGCAAGCTCTGAACTAACCTTAGTTAAAATAATTCAAATAGTGTTTGACTTTCAATACACAACTTGTTATAACATGTAGATGTTTAAAGGTACTTTGGGCAAACCCAATGTTTTATACTATACAGCGTCGCTTGAAATGGTTTGGGCTGGGGTAAAAGTAAGGAGACTGGGGTCATAAATTTAAACTTCTGCTTAAAACTAAGTTTTAATTTAAATGTGTTGGCTAGAAGATTATTTATTATATGCTTTATGTTCCTAACTATGTTTATATATGATTACTGTTGTAAAATATTTCCAACTGGGATGTACAATTCTTCAAGGTTCAAAAGTAAATCTACATATTTATATCTGTACATACCACAATGAAAATATACAATCACTTTTAAATCAAAGCTTTTATATAGAAAAATAAAAATGTCAGCAAGAACTATCTGGGGTTCCTTTGTATGCAGTGAGCCAGTGACAATTACCCACTGTTTTTTAATCTTGTTCTTTTTTTTTTTTTCTCGTTCAAATATTTTATTCTTATCAAAAATATCAATAGATCGCATTACAGATAATATCGAGAGAAATGAGTACCATTATGTTGAGTAAGGTATAGCACAAGTAAGGAAAATACTAGCTATACATGGTCTCTCTATTGATAATCTGTGGAACTAGAATCAAAACAAAGCAATAAGACTATAACTAATCAAGCTGTTCGAATGCCAAATTTCTAAACATAAACTCAGTCTAGAAAAAATATACTTTCAGTAGTTACTCAAAAGTAGGATAACGTGTTTATCCAACTACAGAGTTAGGACCTAGTCATATTACTAGTGATTAGGAGAACAAGAGAATGTTGGTGGGCTCAAGACTTTATAGGCACAATAATGAAAATGATATGTAATTAAAATTCTATTTTATTTCGAAATTATTTTTAAAAAAAGGGGGGATAGGGAATAAAATAAGAAAACATACACAGTTTACAAATTATGCACTCCATACACAGCTGGATGGTTTAGGTAATAAAGATAAGCGAAACTTTAGAACCAACAAGAGACATGCAACTTATTGATCTATATAATTACAGTACATTTCGTTGAACCAAACGCTATGTGATGGTGGCAATCAGATTCTGTCTAGGCTCGACATGTTACGCGCATCATGCGCTTCTTCAGGAGCACAGAATTCCCTCTTCCTCTTCCCTCCCGTTCCCTCTTTCTCCCCTCCCCTTTCCCCCCCCCTCCGCTTCCTTCGCTTCCTACACCAACCTTACCTGACTATATGCCTTACGATGTACTCTACAACTTACTTCATCTCCTTATGATTGATTTGTATGATGTTACATTCGTCCCCGCATTGCCTTCGATCTGCCTGATCACTGCAGGACGGATACCCCCTTGGTAATTTAGGAACAACCTCTTCTTACCATTCTACTATATTGTTTAAATACAATTTTGCATGTAGACATAATGTTATGTTGCTTTCTTTACAAACTGTATTATTCATTACAGTATTCAATTCTGTGCTCCTGAAGAAGCGCATGCGGCGCGTAACATGTCGAGCCTAGACAGAATCTGATTGCCACCATCACATAGCGTTTGGTTCAACGAAATGTACTGTAATTATATAGATCAATAAGTTGCATGTCTCTTGTTGGTTCTAAAGTTTCGCTTATCTTTATTACCTAAACCATCCAGCTGTGTATGGAGTGCATAATTTGTAAACTGTGTATGTTTTCTTATTTTATTCCCTATCCCCCCTTTTTTTAAAAATAATTTCGAAATAAAATAGAATTTTAATTACATATCATTTTCATTATTGTGCCTATAAAGTCTTGAGCCCACCAACATTCTCTTGTTCTCCTAACTACTTAAGTTACAGGTGCCACGTCTTATATTATCTCGTATCCGCATGACCACTATGCGCTGATACGCTTTTAATCTATTTAATCTAATATGGGTGGAAGCACCTGGGCATATTGAACACAATTTAGTGGTTATTTGTACCCCCTGGTTTCTGTTTTGCCTATCAATTCTCTAACTTACGGCTAATATACTAGAGGCCTCAATAATTGAGTAACTCCCCCCCCCCTTTTTCTCCCCCTCCCCGTGTTTTTCTCTCTTTTCTACGTTAATTAATAATCAATTATTGATTACGCGTATACTTATATTCATTATGGATTTTGTTGGTACTGGCTGGTTGGGCTATATGACAGAGATCCAAACGAATTGCAACACAGATACTGAACAAGAAATCGGTATAAATCAATATATGGCTAAACTTAAACGTGTTCTCAAAAAGAAAGCCAATCTACATTGGCACATTGAATTTTTACAAAAATACGTACGGGAAAACATTAATCCCTTAGGTCTTAGGATCCAACTTTACCCCTCCTTTCAAGTAACATCCCCAGAATTTAGACTCAAATGGGAAAACATACTGACCCAGTGCAGTATGGAATTAATGAAACTCCTGATACTCCACTACCAGACAGAACTAAACACACTAGACCAGGAGATCCTCCTACTACAAACATCGAATGAAACTATCAGGGAACACACTCTTTTTTCCAAACGAGTCCAGGAAACTAAAGACTATATAACAAGAATTACCAAAGACATCATCTATAAAAAACAAAATAAACTATCAAAAGACCGATTAGCCTTCTCTGAAGGCTTCGCATACCATTGGCAGAATGCTATGCAACGCAAGGGCTCTAGAAATTACCACCGTGTTACAAAAACTAATAACAACTATGGGGCTACTGACGAGGACACTGAATCAGATTCCTCATTCAGATCAACATCCTCTGCCCCCAGACAAAACCAACACAACCCCCGAGACAACTCTACAGCACGAAAAAGAGATTATGGAGGGAACTCCTACACACCTTCCTCTAAAAAACGCCCTCCAAATGCAGATACTAGATTCTCGTCACACCCACAAACACAAGGACACATGTCACAATCCAATGGAAGATCACTAACACAACCTAAATACTTGGGGGCGACAGCCCTACAAGCAATACAGATATTGAGTAATTAATCACAAACACCAAATATCACACAACCGAACACTACAGGCCCCACTGAGGTGGGTCACACAAACTCGAACCCTAATGATCCGATGAACCACCAGGGTCAAAATCCCCCTACTACTCTTCCACCCTTGACACAACGAGCACCCAACACTAGACAAAGCACATTGGATGCACATATCCAAACACCCCATACACAGGCAAATTTTCAATTGCTCACGAACACGACAACATTGACATAACCACAGGTTTGGAAGTTATTAATCTAACACCCTATCACTTTGACAAGGAGACACTTGATGTCCTCAAATTTGGATTAAGCTTCTGCCCTTCGACCAATATCAACAAATATGAGACAATAAAAGATGTTTATCTTTTCTCGCGCAATTTAACATACAAATTCCTCTTTGATAAACAAGTAGTACAATCCAAACAAGATAAAGCGATATCAGAACAAGTAAAACACTTCTCCATGGAGGATTTTCGAGTCCTCCGAGATCTCATACTCCTATTGGAGGAAAATGAATCGTCACAAGAATTAAATCCCTCACAAGAGACAGCGGCATCTACTATACACACATCTAACATTAAAAAATTTAAACCCAAATCACAACGTTTTCCAGAACTAACCACAAATTCACATATTTGGGCTTTCCTTATAGGAACCATTAAAGATATAAAAGAAATCACTATGTCAGCAACTCCAGGAAATCTTTCTTATTCCCAAAGACAAGCCATTCAAGCCCTAAAAAATCACCCAGACCTAGAAATTAAAACTGCGGACCAAGGAGGGAACATCGTCCTGATGACCAAAACATACTACGAATCCATGGTGACCAAGATCTTAGCGAATAAACATTGCTACTGCCATTTACCCGAGACGCAGATCCTAGAATTTAAGCAAGAATATCTGGAGACCATTGGTTCGGCCTTCCAAAAGGGCCTAATCGACCAAGACACTTATAATTACCTCAATGTCAAAAAACCTAAAGAGGCTACCTCATAAGCACTCCACGATGCCTCCTGGCCGACCAATCGTCTCCGGTATTGGCTCTCTTTCTGAACATGCCAGCCGCCTCATAGATTTCGTCTTAATGCCACATGTATTGAGCCTTCCGTCTTATACCCGTGATACACTTGATTTGTTGAAACAAATAGAGGGATTGCCTGTCCCTCCCGATGCCCTCCTCGTGACACTGGATGTGGAGGCATTATACTCCAGCATCCCACACGAGCAGGGCATCGGGATGGCACACACTTTTTTAAGAGAACAAGATCATTATAGTTGGGAATTCTGTGAATTCATTTTGGAATTGCTCAAATTTGTACTAAATCGCAATTACTTCTGCTTTAAGGATTCCCACTTCCTCCAGGTACAGGGCGTGGCCATGGGCACATGTTGTGCACCGGCCTACGCTAACCTGTACCTGGGGGGGTGGGAACGTAATATCTTTTCTAATGAAGACCTGACCATTTACACTGACCAGATCCTCATATGGCGGAGGTATATAGACGATATTTTTCTAGTGTGGACAGGTACCCACAATCTTCTGGATGATTTCATCCAAACGATCAATCACACTGCGATGAATCTCAAATTTACCACTTCTGCCCACTCGAATCAAATAACTTTTCTAGACTTAACTATTTTTAAAGACCAAGAGAACTGTTTAGCGACCACCCTGTTCAGAAAGGAAACGGCAGGGAACACCTTACTGCACGCGGAAAGCGCTCATCCGAGATTGCTTATTAAAAGTATACCTTATGCACAATATCTCAGGCTATGCCGCAACTGTATGCATCTAGAGGAATTCAAAGTTCAAGCACGGGCGCTCCGAAATAGATTATTAGCAAGAGGTTATAATAAAACCGTACTACGGAGCGCATACAACAAAGCCATCCGCCAGTCAAGAAACTCCCTACTTTTCAAGCAGAAAAATGTCTCTACCAGTGCCCCAGTAAGATTTATTACTAAATTTTCTCAACAACACCAGAAACTTAGGGACATACTTAATAAACATTGGCCGATCCTCCAGGAGGACCCCATTATAAACAAATACATCAGTCCTTTTCCCCAAATTACATATAAACGAACGAGGTCCTTAGGTGATCAACTGACTTCAAGCCACTTTGTTACCACCCCCAAACTGAAACAACCTAAATTAGGAATGGCCCAATGTGGCAAATGTTCCTTTTGCCCATGGATCAAAGAAGGGAACTCCTTTACATTACCAAATGGAGAAAAATTCACGCCTAAATTCTATGCAGATTGTGATACAAAAGGAGTGGTATACCTGATGCTATGTCAATGTGGCGCGTTCTGTGTAGGGAAGACAATCAGACACCTACGCTGCAGAATCAGGGACCATGTATATTACTCTGGTGAAGGGAAAATGGTGACAGCAGTCAGTAGGCACCTCGACCTCTACCACAAATTCAATATCTCTCTCATTTCATTTATTGCACTAGCAGTAGTCCCAATAGACCCTAGGGGTGGAGATTGGGACAAAAGAGTGTGCCAGAAAGAAACCCTATGGATAGAACGCCTAGGTGCCACTTTCCCCCCTGGGATCAACGAAGCTCAGACCTACAAACCTTTCCTTTAAATATACTCAGCCTATTCATTTTGGGCCTTTTCACTATTCTACTCTTCTACTCTATTTTTTCTGGGCCATCTTGGTTAAACTATACAAGTATTCATATATTAAGTTATTGTTGTTTATCAACAGAAGTGAGACTATATCCCCCTTTTTAGCCATTTTATGGTTAACTTAGAACTTTTCTTCCCATGTTCCCCTATGTAGACTTAAATAATGTAAACTAATTGACATGTTTTAACAATATCAGTATACGTACAGTATAGTCGCAGATGTACTTATTCTCACCCCCCCTTTTTTCCCTAACCCCCCCCCCTTTTTTCATCTCAATTGTTGTTATGATACCCTCATGCCGTTTATTGCTAATCACTACTATATTCTATACCAATGTAACTTAATTTTTTATTCTTATTTTTACTTCTCCAGAGGCTGTACCTTTACCATGGGTTTATCCCTCCCCTGCACTGTTATGACGGTGTCTCTATGGGTAATGTGCGGCCGCCCAGCGCCACATCTAAATCTAGATGGTTGGCGCATTAGGTGTCCCTAGATGGCCGTGTTGACGTGGACGCGGCTGCGCTCCATCTCCCCTATTCTCCATGTAGGGCGGTCGACTTTCTGGCTGCGCTGGAGGTCGAGACCATGGCGGCGGACCTCTCTGTATTCTTGCTGGCCAGGATGCTGAGACGTGTCCGCCCTCTCCCCCTTCCTTGCGCCGTCAGCTGTCTGGCTCGCGCTGGAGATGGGGAGCCTGCGCAGTGGCCCCGGGTCCACTCGGTTGCCGGGATACCAGGACGCGACTGCCTCCTCTTTCCCCGACGCACCGTCAGCTGTTCGGATGACGCCGGGGATCGAGGCATGCGCAGTACGCGCCAGTGGCCGGCCTGAATGACGTCACGTCGGCTACGTCGATTGGTGACTACAGGCGGGGCGGATGTACAAGAGACGCCTGTTTGGCGTCTCCCCTTGTACTATCCACACCACAAGCCGCTCTATGCGAGACGGCTGTGCGGCTCCTTACCACCAACTCCTCCGCCTATCAACTATATGCTACAGATCCAGGTAAGCTTGCATCTCTACCATCTTCCATAACAGCTCACTCATGGCTCATCCTTACAATATGTTTTACTGATTCAACAGACTCAGCAGGACTGAGGGTCGGAAAGAATAGCTTCCTATAAAAAATCCTATATGCACCTTGATGCAAAACCCACATCTGCCTCTGACTGATACCATATCCCCTTCCATCAAATAATAACCGCTGATAGTGCTGTGAATTACCAATACTGACTAATGAGATTGCTGTGGTTCCGTTTTTTACCTCCCCTTCTTTCCAAGCATAGTTATAAATTTATCAGGGTAAGTGCAATTTAATTTAATCTATTCTCTAACACTAATGCTATCTATAATATATAATACCAGGGGCCACATCTTGTACTACATGTGATATACTTCACTATTTAATAATATAATTTCCTCTGAGTCTCTCGTTATTAGTAATCTTTATGGTTAACAAATAATTTAAAAATATCATTTTACATATATACGGACATCTACATAAACTATTCATAAATTGGAGTTCTCTTCTCCCCCCCCTTTCCCCCCCCCTTCCCCCTTGTTCCCCCCCCTCCCCCCCTTTTCTTCCCCTCCCCCCCCTCCCCTTCCCTCCCCCTTCCTTTTCCTCCCCTTTTCCTACCTCCCCTCCCCTTCCCTTCCCCTCCCGTTCCCTCTTTCTCCCCCCCCCCCTTCCCCCCCCCCTCCGCTTCCTTCGCTTCCTACACCAACCTTACCTGACTATATGCCTTACGATGTACTCTACAACTTACTTCATCTCCTTATGATTTGTACGATGTTACATTCGTCCCCGCATTGCCTTCGCTCCGCCTGATCACTGCAGGACGGATACCCCCTTGGTAATTTAGGAACAACCTCTTCTTACCATTCTACTATATTGTTTAAATACAATTTTGCATGTAGACATAATGTTATGTTGCTTTCTTTACAAACTGTATTATTCATTACAGTATTCAATTCTGTGCTCCTGAAGAAGCGCATGCGGCGCTTAGCGTTTGGTTCAACGAAATGTACTGTAATTATATAGATCAATAAGTTGCATGTCTCTTGTTGGTTCTAAAGTTTCGCTTATCTTCATTACCTAAACATCCAGCTGTGTACGGAGTGCATAATTTGTAAACTGTGTATGTTTTCTTATTTTATTCCCTATCCCCCCTTTTTTTAAAAATAATTTCGAAATAAAATAGAATTTTAATTACATATCATTTTCATTATTGTGCCTATAAAGTCTTGAGCCCACCAACATTCTCTTGTTCTCCTAACTACTTAATATAAGACGTGGCACCTGTAACTTATCTCGTATCCGCATGACCACTATGCGCTGATACGCTTTTAATCTATTTAATATTACTAGTGATAAATAATGTTATCCAAACACAGAGGAGATTACCTGAGAGAAGAGGTAACCCGGGTAAGGGGGGGTGGAAGAAGCATAGATAGGAGCAAGAAAAGATAAGATAGAAAGGAGGAGAGGAAAATGGGCCCCCGAAGGTCGAGCTAACCCCAACAGTATTCTGGTAAGGACTTCTAGTAGAGTTCCTTCTACCAAGGTAAAAGTAACCGGTCTTCGAAGCCTGGCGGCAGACAGGTTAATCTTGTTCTTATCCTTGAACCCATGCATTGTTGTAAGATGCATTTTATGTAATGTTATTCTTAGAGAACTCAATAAAAACATACATGTTTTAATAAAAAAATGTCATTTTTTTCTGGTCATTGGGTTGATTTTTTTTTTGTGCATTCATTCATAATGGAGGACATGCTGGCTAAGTCTGAAGCAGATGTATAGAGGGTAGGAGGAGGTGAAGATGTTGCATAAGTCAGAATGTGTGAAGAAGCAATGAGATTATATCCTGGAAGTTTTGGAGTACCTTAGCCAACCTGTACATGGGTTGGTGGGAGCGGGCCCACATCTTTGGAGTGGAGAACCCCTTTAGGTCCTCCATTAAACTATTCTTCAGGTTTATAGATGACTTGATATTCATTATGGAGGATGGGACTTCCAATTTGCCTTCATTCTTGGAATATCTTAATTGTAATAATAAGAATCTTACTTTTACTGTTGAGGCAAATGATAGAGATATCAACTTTCTGGATGCTCTCCTGATAGGTGTCGAACTGAGGGTTAATACCACCCTATACAGAAAACCATTATCTGGTAATTCCCTCCTGGTAGTACAGTCAGGACATCCAAGGTATACCATCAAAGGCCTACCCGTGGGACAGTTCCTGCGGGTAAGATGAATATGTACGGATGACTTCAACTTTGCGCATGAAGCAGCTGCCCTATATAGTCGCTTTCTACAGAAAGGGTATCGAAGGTGGATGATTACATAGTTACATAGTTAGGTTGAAAAAAGACACAAGTTCATCCAGTTCAACCTTAAAAACAATAAATAAATAAAATAAAAAATATCGTACAATCCAATATACCCAATTTTATACCCACAGTTGATCCAGAGGAGGGCAAAAAACCCCAGCAGAGCATGCTCCATTTTGCTACAGCAGGGGAAAAAAATCCTTTCTGATCCCCCAAGAAGCAATCAGATTTTCCCTGGATCAATTTACCTATAAATGTTAGTACCCAGTTATATTATGTACATTTAGGAAAGTATCCAGACCTTTCTTAAAGCAATCTACTGAGCTGGCCAGAACCACCTCTGGCGGGATTCTATTCCACATTTTCACAGCTCTTACTGTGAAGAAACCTTTCCGTATTTGGAGATTAAATCTCTTTTCCTTTAGACGTAAAGAGTGCCCCCGTGTCCTCTGGGTTGACCGTAAAGAGAATAACTCAACTCCAAGTTCACCATATGGACCCCTTATATATTTGAACATGTTGAGCATATCCCCCCTTATTCTCTTCTTCTCAAGAGTGAATAAATTCAGTTCCTCTAATCTTTCCTCATAGCTGAGCTCCTCCATGACTCTTATCAGTTTGGTTGCCCTACTCTGCACTTTCTCCAGTTCCCTGATATCCTTTTTGAGAACTGGTGCCCAAAACTGAATTGCACATTCCAGGTGAGGTCTTACTAATGATTTGAACAGGGGCAAAATTATATCTCTCTCTCTGGAGTCCATATCTCTCTTAATACAAGAAAGGACTTTGGAAACCACAGCTTAGCATTGCATGCTATTATTGAGCTTATGATCTACCAAAACCCCCAGATCCTTCTCCACCACGGATTCCCCCAGTTGTACTCCCCCTAGCATGTATGATGCATACATATTCTTAGCCCCCAAGTGCATAACTTTACATTTCTCAACATTAAACCTCATCTGCCACATAGTCTCCCAATTAGACAGTGAATTGAGGTCGGCTTGTAAATTGGAGACATCCTGTAAGGACGTTATTCCACTGCCTAACTTGGTGTCATCTGCAAAGACAGAAATGTTAATTTTGATCCCAGACTCAATATCATTTATAAAGATGTTAAAAAGTAAGGGTCCCAGCACTGAAACTTGGGGTACACCACTGATAACCTTAGATCATTCCCAGTAAGAATCATTAACCACTACTCTCTGGATTCTGTCTTTTAGCCAGTTTTCTATGCATTTACAAACTGATATTTCCAGGCCTGTAGACTTTACCTTACACATGAGCCGCGTGTGGGGAACTGTGTCGAAGGCTTTTGCAAAATCCAAGTATACCTCGTCCACAGCCACCCCTCTGTCCAAGGTTTTACTTACCTCTTCATAAAAAGACATCAGGTTTGTCTGACAACTTCTAAATTTCATGCTTAAAATGTTTTTTTTTCCAGCAAGAACTCGTCTATGTGGTCTTTTATTAAACACTCCAGTATCTTCCCGACTATAGAAGTTAAACTAACAGGTCTATAGTTAGTTGGCAAAGACTTTGATCCCTTTTTAAATATAGGCCCTGCGCCAATCCAGTGGTACTATTCCCATCACCAATGAGTCACTAAAAATTAGATGCAATGGCTCTGAAATTACAGAGCTCAATTCTTTTAGGATCCGTGGGTGAATGCCATCATGTCCAGGTGCTTTATCCACCTTTATTGTGTCTAAATATTTCTGGACCATATCACTTTTGAGCCATTGTGGATCATTCGGGGCTGTGTCAATGCCCCCCCCCCCCCCCCATTATGGACATGAGCTTCCCCATCCTCTTTTGTATACACAGAGCTGAAGTATTTAATAAATTTGCCTTCTCTCTGTCCCCAGTCACCCACTCTAGATTAGTTTGTAAAGGGCCTACATGCTCAGACCTTTTTTACTATTAATATATTAACAGATTAACAGAGCCTTGGCAATTGCACAAAGCAAAGACAGGACAGCTCTTGTAGATAGAAGGGTACAGGACAAAGGTAGTCCTCATCAAAATAAAATGACCCTATTGACTCCATTTAGTACTTAATTTGGAGACAAAGACATCATAAACAGACATCTCCCTGTTTTGTTTGCGGACGATGTCTGTGCAAATATATTGCAGAGAGGTAGCAATATAGTATCTCGGAGGGAACCCACATTAGGTCGCACTCTATCTCCCAGTAGACATGTGCACACTTAAATATTTTGTTTCGGAATTTCGTTTTCATCCGAAAAATACATTTATATAGTTACTCCCGAAATTCGTTTTTATTCATTTTGTTTTTCGTTAAAAATTGCATTTGTCCGAAAATCCAAATTAATTAAGGTCGAATCTGTCATTGAAGGCTTATGGTGTCTGTCGAATGTTCAAAGAAGATTCGACGGAGCAGCTAAACTGTACGACGCCGTATTGTTTACCTGCTCCGTCGAATCTTCTTAGAACTTTCAACAGACACCATAAGCCAAAGTACGTGTGTACTTAGTTCTAGCTATTTTACTACTCATCCTCTTTGGTTACAATCAGCCAATAACATTCACCATCATCATTATTTTTATTTTACTTCCCCCACCCAATTCCAGCAGCGATCTTTTCTCCCCTATGTCAAATCTTTTCTCTCTGTGTCGAATCCTTTCTCTCTATGTCAAATCTTTTCTCTCTATGTTGAATAATTTTGGACTAATAGAGTTAAGGTTTAGCACATTCGACCACAGGTTTGATGGACACAGATTGTTATTGTCAGCATCATGTCGAATCTCCTATCTATATCGAACTGTTGTAGCAAGAAAAATGAAAATAAAGCATTTGTTAATGTCGGATCCTTTTTTTTAGGATTCTACACTTTCGTTATCGTTTGTTAAAGCGATAACGAAAATACCTGAAATTCGGACGAAAATGCATTCGGACGAGAACGAATGCACATGTCTATCTCCCAGTTTCTTTGCTAGTAAGCCCATGAAATCAACTACATGGATACACTTTAAGGGCAACTTTAAGTGTGAAGCTACAGGATGCTTATGCTGTGGTCACATTAAGTGTGGCAACAAATTCTGCTCATCAGCTACACAGAAGGAATATGACATCAATTCCTTCTATAATTGCAAAACCAATTATGTCGTGTACCTACTCACTTGTGACATATGCCATATTCAACATGTAGGTAGGACGACAAGACGCCTTCAGGGTCGTTTTAATCAGTATATATATATATATATATATATATATATATATATATATATAGTGTGTGTGTGTGGCTAAAAACCTATCAACAAATGTGGCTAAACATTTCATTTTTCGCCACAATGGGAATGCTTCAGACATGCCTGTACAGGTCATTGAAAAAGTGAAGGCCCCTAGTAGATGTGGTGATGTGTTTCGTTTGCTCTGCCGGAGGGAGGTATTCTGGATTTCCCAGCTTTAGACTCGCATCCCGCAGGAGTTAAACGTCGAGTGGGATGTGAGCCATTTTTATGAGTAGTATAGTGCACTTCCTCCCTCCGACAGCAATCGACACACACTAATATGGTGAGTTGTCTATTTGTGCAGAGGATGGTTAACGATCCACTACACTCACATATTTATTATTGTCATGTTTACCAATATTTTTTATTTATTATGATTGTACTGAATATTGTGATGTGTAACATAAACATCCAATGCTTTTTTGTGTATGGAAGTTATGTCTAGGCATGCATTTCGATACACATTCTTCTTCCATTCATTTTTGATCCATTCATGTATTTACTAGCCATTAGGTGTAAATTAAGGGAGTGATTGATGGGCGGTAATATTGCGATTTACTGTATGTTTTACCCAAATTGTGCCGCCCATCTCCTTTGCCCCTTCTTTTGGCTGTTTGTCCTACCAATTTCATGGTGTTTTATATTCAATGGTGCCCGGTCTGTTCCTTACAGCATTGTATATGAATGGGTTTCAATATACAGTATACTTGTGTGTCAATTGTCTTTCTGTCTCTTTGTATCTTGTGCTGTTTGTCTTTTCCTGTTCCTATGTTAGGAGATTCCCTCATCTATTGATATATATGTGTTTATATGTATCTATTGTTGTTCATATCAGGGTGGGGAGGGAGAATTGTTGTTTATTGGCTAATTGTTTTAGAGTATTAGGATACAGGTGACACAAGACTATGTGGTGTTTTATGACAATGTTTTTATCTTTTATATTTAACACCTGTTATAGATGGGACTATATAAGAACTGTTTTGCACACATACCTGTGTAATGACTAAGCACACGTGAAGTGTGCAAAACGCGTCTACCCAGGATTTTGATGCCGGTAATTTTTGGGATGTCCAAATAAAGAGGATTTTGATCTACAGTGGTGTGCAGCCATTTCTTCTAATTTCATTGTGTCTGGAGGTGAGCCTAGGCGAGCACCTGCTGGATCATTAGGCTAACTTATCTCACCTGGAGCTGCGGGTTTTCTTTTTGCCATGTGTGAAGAAGCCGCTGTAAAGTATTCCTCAACAGTCACAGCTTAGACTTTGCCTGCATACATTGAGGAGGGTATTGGTGCTGTCTTCCCATAACAGAAAAAAAAATTCCCAGATAGGAGATTTAGGCAAACCCCCATACTTGCTTTCCCAAGTTACATTGCCCCCCACTAGTAGAACAAGAAGCACAGGACTGCTTGAAGGTTCCACTTTTTTTTCACGTATGTTGTTGTGATTGGCCATTCTATTTCTTTTAAAACACTGTTTATGTTAAAGAATATGCATTTATAATACAACAATTTCATACCAACAGAAAACATATCTAAAACCAAAGACCAAATTAGTGCCTATTCTCTAGAACACATAAACTATTATTATTGATTCACATCATGTTGTAAATACAGTAAATTTGTCTCTGAAGAAAAAAGCATTTATTTGCCTGCAAGGAGCACACTCTCAAAGATGTGTATATGTTGCCTAAAGATACACTGGTTATACATGGCTGAAGTGCTTGATACTGGCTGTAAGCCATTGAAACAATATACAGGAGTACAAAAACATCAACAGAGTTGCTGTAATCTAATGAAACCATCAGTATTTAATGCTGGATGGAAGCTAATTATACACTGTATACATGCATAAACTTTTCTGGTATAAAATACATTTCAATACTGAGAACCTAAAATTCAAAGGGGATAATTTAATGGGGAAAACTAGAATTATTGTCAACTATAATTTATCAAGTGTCTATTTAAAGAAGTGTTGGAGAAAAAAGTGCAACCAGGAGCTGCAAAATGTAAGCGGATTCAAACCTGCAGCTAAAAAAAGTGGAGCAAAAATGTATAAGAAGAATACCCGCTATGATGTTTAACTGTTGTTTTAGCAAAGAGAGTAAGGCCAGCCATACACGGGGAGAATTTCATTCCTGCATCCACTCAATTCCCCCATCAACACAGACAGTGCTGATGCAGGATCCCTCCTGCTGCGCCATTGTCTTCTAAGGGGGCAGGGGAGAGGGGGGAAGCCACCCCCACTAGCAGAAGATAGTGATAATTTCCAGCAGATATAGCAGCTGCTAGCGATATTCTCATGTAAAACCTGGCATGCTGGTTGTACCCAAGCTGATCGATCAATCAACTTGGGCACATTCAGCCTGCCCATACACAGTTCGAATATTGGCTGGTTCAGCAGGATTCGAACTGGTTAGCCATACATAGGGTCAGGTTTTTTTAAATCACCCAGCAGGCTGATCGAAAAAAAAGCTAAAAAAAACTTAATGGATTCCTCCATCCAAACAAGCAAGGTGGATGGAGGAATCCTTCCCGCTGTACTATTGTACTCTGACGGCGGGAACTTCTTCACAGTTGGAATACACTGATCAGTGGTTATGCTGATTGGCTGCAGCACTTATCAAAGGAAAATATTCAACATGCCAGCACAAGAGAAGTTGATCATAGATCGACTTCTCTGGAAGAGGAAGGGCCATTGATCAATCAAGAGTCAATAACGCTTTCTGTCATCCAATCACGAGCAAGCAAAAATGCATTTTTTTTTTATTTTACTTGTGATTGGGTATTTTTTGCAAAGTGAAGCTTTCCCTTATTTACTAAGCTCTGGCGCAACTGCACTTGCAGTGTATAGTATATTTACCTTTAGGAAATCAACCCCATTGGCTCCTGCTGCTGTCAGCCAAATCCTGTAAGGAGGGAGAGGGTGTGTGGCTTCGCTGCGCTGTGTGTGTCTACAGATGCACACCAAAGGGCTAAGGAGTGAGTCGGCAGGTGCGCCACCATAAGAAGCGACTTTCTATGGGGGTGCACTGAGGAGAGGGGGAGCCAAAAGCACCAGCAGGAGACCCCAGAAGAGAGGGTTCGGGGCCGCAGGTAGGTATAGCGTTTATTTTTTGAGAAAAAATAAATCCAGCCTTTACAACAGCTTTAAGGATACATACTTGAGTAGAACTAAGGGTCACTTTCACAATACTGTTGAAGAAAACAGCCAGGCCAATAAACAGATTTAGCATGAAAAAACCCTTCATCAGATCTCCAAAACATGCAAAAAGCTTTAAAACAAACCTAAAAACACAATTATCAAATGAATACACGCAACATTGGAAACAACAGCTTAACAAATGGGAATACAAAACATCTGATATTATGTTAGCACAGTTTATAAATCACAAGAACAGATCTGATTTGTAGAATACAATGATTCACTTCTGTCACCTATACAGGTAAGCACTATTTTTTCTATGGGCCATAGGCATGTTTAGCTTGTCACAACCTCAGAGTAATAAGGAAGTTGTTCAGCAGATCTTTTTATTGATCCATTAATTTGTTATTTTTAATGTACAGAGCTACATCTGTATGTATTTATTTGCAGGTGTTTCATCATTTGATACAGTTCCTTCATAAAAGAAAGCTACACATTTATCGTTTGGCACGATATATATTATCCGGTTGCAAATCAGCCGCCCTCATTATACTGCGGCAGGTTGGCTCCGCTGTGTGAATTGCCGTAGGTGTAGGTTGGTTGCTCGCACCCACCCTCCCCACGACTCGCTTCAGAACTGATCAGTCTACAGGCCCAGGCCAATGATTTTTGGTCTCGACTTGCTGATCGGTTCTGGCGAATGGCAAACTGTACTCTGCCTATGTAATGTAAACTCAGGCAGAAGAAGTGATGTCATCTCCCCTCGTGAAGCCTTTTTGGTTACCAGTGCGAGAGGAGAAGACATCTTACTGTGAGTACCCCAACACTACACTAACACCAGTACACGTAAGCACACTTGTCACCCCCAATCACCCCCTGATTGCCCTCCCAGTAAAACCGTTTCACTCCCTGTCACAGTGCCACCAAGTGCAGTTTTCAGATTTTTCACTGATCACTGTACTGGTGTCACTTGTGACACGAATCAACGTTAAGGCAGTTAGCAGTAGGCCCAGGTAGGTTTAGGGTACCCACCATTAACCCCTTAATAAAGGTTTAACCCTCAGATCACCCCCTGGATAAGCCTTTAACCCTCTGTCACAGTGGCACTAGTATAGTGTACAGATCTCTTTTCTGATCACTGTATTTGTGTCACTTGTGACTCTAAACAGTGTTAGGACAGTTAGCGGTAGTCGAAGATAGGTTTAGAGTACCCGCCATATAGTCCCTAATAAAGGTTTAATCCCTTGATCACCCCCCAGTTAACCCTTTCACTCCCTGTCACTGTGGCATTAGTATAGTGTACAGATATTTTTTCTGATCACCATATTAGTGTCAAAGGTTAGCTAGTTATCATCAGTTAGGTGTCAGCGTCAGTTAGCGACAATCCCAGACAGCATCAGATTTTAACCCTTTGATTGCCAGTAGCGCTAACACACAAGCACACACCATACACACACCATCCTTACTAGTATAGTGTTTGAATGGATCAATATCTTTGATCTTAACAGATCTATACTAGCATCCCCAGTAGTATAGTGTTCACAAAAATGCGGCGTTAGCAGGATCAGCCCAGACACCTGCCAGCACCTGCGTTTAGCCCCTCCACCCAGCCCACCCAAGTGCAGTATCAATAGATCGCTGTCACTTGCAAAACACAACACACAAAACTGCAGCATTAGCAGAGTCAGGCCCGATCCCTGCTAACGCTAATGCCTCTTACACACGGTCGGATTTTCCGACGGAAAATGTGTGATAGGACCTTGTTGTCGGAAATTCTGATCGTGTGTAGGCTCCATCACACATTTTCCATCGGATTTTCCAACACACAAAGTTTGAGAGCTTGCTATAAAATTTTCTGAGAACAAAATCCGAATTTCCGATCGTGTGTACACAAATCCGACGCACAAAGTGCCATGCATGCTCAGAATAAATAAAGAGATGAAAGCTATTGGCTAATGCCCCATTTATAGTCTCGACGTACGTGTTTTACGTCACCGCGTTCAGAATGATCAGATTTTCCGACAACTTTGTGTGACCGTGTGTATGCAAGACAAGTTTGAGCCAACATCCGTCGGAAAAAATCCTAGGATTTTGTTGTCGGAATGTCCGATCAATGTCCAACCGTGTGTATGGGGCATAACAGTTCATTTTTTTTTGTAGCAATTCAAGCAGTCGCTGACAACAAGTTGGTCTTTTGCTTGTGAGTCGCACTAGCTGTACCTATAAATTTATTTGCCAAAATGTCCAAACAGAGGTACACTAGTGAAGAGGCCTACACGTTGCTGAGCATGATGGATGAGAGTGAAGAGGAAGCTTCACTGTCAAATTCAGGCTCAGTATACGAACCCGTAGAGAGCAGCGGCACCCTTACAGATAGCTCTGACGAGGGAGTAGTGGTCCCTGCTAAGGTCAGGCGTACTCGACCCCATTCTTCTGTTGTTGAGGTGCAACAACCGGAGGGTTCTCGTATGGAGCAGAGCGCCAGTACTAATGCCGCTCAACCTTCTGGTGAACTGGCAGTGGCAAGCACCAGCGGCCTAGTACATCCTGGTCATTGATAAACCAGCACTGCAGTATAAATTGGTGACCTGGCAAGTCCAATAAGTTCAAGCTGATGCGGTGGCTAGCACAAGTAGTGCCCCGCAGCCACCAAGAGTTTGATCACAGGCCAGTGTAGCCCATAGTGTCCTTCCCGCTGCATATGCTAATCCTGATTGGCAGTCCACCACTTCTGCAGCGCCTGTACTTCCCCTATTCACTGGGCAACCCAGAATTCAGGTGGAAACAGCGGATTTTAGTACCCTTGACTTCTACAAGCTGTTTTTTATGGAAGATCTCTACAGATCTATTGTGGACCAAACTAATTTATACGCAGGTCAATTTATTGCTGCAAATCCAAATTTGACCCTTGCCAGAGAATTTGCCTGGAAACCTATAAAGGTTTCTGAATTTAAGACCTTTCTGGACCTATCCCTCCTCGTGGGCATAACTAAAAACTGTGAGTTTCTGTCATATTGGTCCACTGACCCAATTCACCATATGCCCGTGTTCTCTGCTTCCATGACCAGGACAAAATACGAGTAAATCTTGCGGCTCATGCATTTCAATAATAATAAACTCTTTCGTCCTCGGGCTGACCGATAAAATCGATCTGTGGCAAAGCAATTACGATAGCGAATATCTACGCACTTAATGACTCTCAAACCTCTACTTTTACCCCATTCTTTCAGGTTCTAGACAGATATCTTTCCCCCCACCTATTAATTGGAGGGGACTTTAATCTGGTGGCACATTCTGGGTTGAACAGAAGCTGAGTAGTAAGTAATGCCAATGCCTTCCCTAAAACCCTCACCCTGCTTGATCAGTTCCCACCAACTTCTAGACTCCTGGCGGGCTCATAATATGGGAGCTCGGGATTATACTTTCTACTCACACCCTCATGATAGCTACTTCAGACTGGACTATATTTACAGTACTCCTGTCTTGTTAGCAAACTCAAATTCAGCAAACATACATCCCTGCACATGGTCTGATCATAACATGGTACTGTTATCTATTTCATATATAGGCATCTCACCAACAAACGCCACCTGGCGCCTTAATGACTCACTCCTCTCAGATCCCGAATTAGTTACTAAGGTCTCAGACCATTTAGATGAATATTTTCGTATCAATAACACAACACATACTTCCCCTGCTTTTCTGTGGACTGCCCATAAGGCGGTAATTCGAGAACATCTAATAGAACTAGCCACGACAAAGAAAAAGTGAAAGCTTGCAGATATTACTAAGCTCTCAGGTGAGCTGACTAGACTATACCATATCCATATCCAGTCCCATTCCCCGGATACTCTCAGACAGATTAACATTAAGAGAATCAAACTAGACACGATCCTCTCTGAGCAAATGGAGAAATCTCTAAGATGGTCAAAGGCCCGATTTTTATTACACAGCAATTCGGCTTCATCAATGTTCGCCAGGAAACTTAATTCTACCATTCAACCTCCACACTCCTATAAACTCAGGAATGATAGGGGCAATATTGTTTCCCACACCTCGGAGGTAGTCAAAATCAGGGCCGATCCTAGGGTCACCGGCGCCTGGGTGCAGAAATATTTCTGGCGCCCCCACATGGGCGTGGTCATCTTACCAACTCCTCCCCTTTACAAATGTTTCTATGGCAATGACTCAAACACAGAGATGCTCTCCTAAGAACTCTTTGTTACCCTAGGATCCTCCCATGATCTTTTAACAATAAAAAAAAATACAGGAAGAGCGTACACTAATGAGACCTGGAGGGGAGTCTCTCTGATGCACACAAAGAGGGCTTCTGTTAGAGAGTCTGTTAGAAAGAACCCCCAGACATAGTACAGGAGATGATCAGAGACTGCAGACATAGATCAGGAGATGATCAGAGACTGCAGACATGGTACAGGAGATGGTCAGAGACTGCAGACATAGTACAGGAGATGGTCAGAGACTGCAGACATAGTACAGGAGATGGTCAGAGGCTGCAGACATAGTACAGGAGATGGTCAGAGACTGCAGACATAGTACAGGAGATGGTCAGAGACTGCAGACATAGTACAGGAGATGATCAGAGACTGCAGATATTGTACAGGAGATGATCAGAGACTGCAGACATAGTACAGGAGATGGTCAGAGACTGCAGACATAGTACAGGAGATGGTCAGAGACTGCAGACATAGTACAGGAGATGGTCAGAGACTGCAGACATAGTACAGGAGATGGTCAGAGACTGCAGACATAGTACAGGAGATGGTCAGAGACTGCAGACATAGTACAGGAGATGGTCAGAGACTGCAGACATAGTACAGAAGATGGTCAGAGACTGCAGATATAGTACAGGAGATGGTCAGAGACTGCAGACATAGTACAGGAGATGGTCAGAGACTGCAGACATAGTACAGGAGATGGTCAGAGACTGCAGACATAGTACAGGAGATGATCAGAGACTGCAGATATTGTACAGGAGATGATCAGAGACTGCAGACATAGTACAGGAGATGGTCAGAGACTGCAGACATAGTACAGGAGATGGTCAGAGACTGCAGACATAGTACAGGAGATGGTCAGAGACTGCAGACATAGTACAGGAGATGGTCAGAGACTGCAGACATAGTACAGGAGATGATCAGAGACTGCAGATATTGTACAGGAGATGATCAGAGACTGCAGATATTGTACAGGAGATGATCAGAGACTGCAGACATAGTACAGGAGATGATCAGAGACTGCAGACATAGTACAGGAGATGGTCAGAGATTGCAGATATAATACAGGAGATGGTCAGAGACTGCAGACATGATACAGGAGATGGTCAGAGACTGCAGACATGATACAGGAGATGATCAGAGACTGCAGACATGATACAGGAGATAGTCAGAGACTCCAGACATGATACAGGAGATGATCAGAGACTGCAGACATGATACAGGAGATGATCAGAGACTGCAGACATAGTACAGGAGATGGTCAGAGACTGCAGACATGATACAGGAGATGGTCAGAGACTGCATACATGATACAGGAGATGATCAGAGACTGCAGATATTGTACAAGAGATGATCAGAGATTGCAGACATAATACAGGAGATGATCAGAGACTGCAGACATAGTACAGGAGATGATCAGAGACTGCAGACATAGTACAGGAGATGATCAGAGACTGCAGACATAGTACAGGAGATGATCAGAGACTGCAGACATAGTACAGGAGATGATCAGAGATTGCAGACATAATACAGGAGATGGTCAGAGACTGCAGACATGATACAGGAGATGATCAGAGACTGCAGACATGATACAGGAGATGATCAGAGACTGCAGACATGATACAAGAGATGGTCAGAGACTGCAGACATGATACAAGAGATGATCAGAGACTGCAGACATAGTACAGGAGATGGTCAGAGACTGCAGACATGATACAGGAGATGGTCAGAGACTGCAGACATGATACAGGAGATGATCAGAGACTGCAGACATGATACAGGAGATGATCAGAGACTGCAGATATTGTACAGGAGATGATCAGAGATTGCAGACATAATACAGGAGATGATCAGAGACTGCAGACATAGTACAGGAGATGATCAGAGACTGCAGACATGATACAGGAGATGATCAGAGACTGCAGACATGATACAAGAGATGGTCAGAGACTGCAGACATGATACAAGAGATGATCAGAGACTGCAGACATAATACAGGAGATGGTCAGAGACTGCAGACATAATACAGGAGATGATCAGAGACTGCAGACATAGTACATATTGGCCGATCGGCCCTCTCACCTGACCCAGCGATACAGCAACGGTTCCTCTGATCAGGAGTCAGCTCACTCTGAATTGCCCATGGTGACTCCGCTGTATTCCTGCAATGACTCCATTCCTTTCAATGCCAGCGATGGCGCTAGGCTGTGTGGCTTTCCCTCTGGTGGCGCAGGGCAGCTGGGTTCTCTCTCTGATGGTGTTCTCTCAGCACTGTCCTCTCCCTCTGGAGTCCTGGGTGTACTTCCCTGAAAACTTTCCCAGGCTCCTGTCTCTCTCTCTCTCTCTTTCCCATTCAGCTGAGCATGTTGTGTGGGCTGCAGTTTCCGTGTTACAGTGGGGCTGCCAGTTCTCGGGACTATATGTCCCACAATCCTCTTCTCTGCTCCTTTTTTCTTTTCCATTAGTACAGACACCCCAGGACAGACCCCCCTCCATTAGTACAGAACCCCCTCCATTAGTACAGACCCCCATATTAGTACAGACCCCATCATTAGTACAGATCCCCCCTCCATTAGTACAGACCCCATTAGTACAGACCCCCCCTCCATTAGTACAGACCCCACCTCCATTAGTACAGACCCCCTCATTAGTACAGACCCCCCCATTAGTACAGACCCCCCCATTAGTACAGACCCCCTCCATTAGTAGAGACCCCCATATTAGTAAAGACCCCCCCCTCCATTAGTACAGACCCCATTAGTACAGACCTCCCCTCCATTAGTACAGACCCCATTAGTACAAACCCCCCCTCCATTAGTACAGCCCCCCCCCTCCATTAGTACAGACCCCCCCTCCATTAGTACAGACCCCATTAGTACAGACCCCCTCTCCATTAGTACAGACCCCCCAGGACAGACCCCCTCTCTATTAGTACAGACCCCCTCTCCATTAGTACAGACCCCCTCTCCATTAGTACAGACCCCCCTCCATTAGTACAGACTCCCCAGGACAGACCCACTCCATTAGTACAGACCCCCCAGGACAGACCCCCTCTCCATTAGTACAGACCCCCCAGGACAGACCCCCCTCCATTAGTAGAGACCCCCATATTAGTACAGACCCCACCATTAGTACAGACCCCCCTCCATTAGTACAGACCCTATTAGTACAGACCCCCTCTCCATTAGTACAGACCCCACCATTAGTACAGACCCCCTCTCCATTAGTACAGACCCCATCTCCATTAATACAGACCCCATCTCCATTAGTACAGCCCCCCTCCATTAGTACAGCCCCCCTCCATTATTACAGTCCCCCCTGCACTAGTACAGCCCCCCCTCCATTAGTACAGCGCCCCCTCCATTAGTACAGCCCCACCTCCATTAGTGTAGCCCCCCTCCATTAGTACAGCCCCCCTTCATTAGTACAGCCCCCCCCTCCATTAGTACAGCCCCCCCTTCATTAGTACAGCCCCTCCATTAGTACAGCCCCCCCCCCTCCATTAGTACAGCGTCCCCTCCATTAGTACAGCCCCCCCCTCCATTAGGGTACATATATACACCCGGGCGGCAGCTGAAGAGGAGAGAACAGTGTGCAGCCAGCCGCGCCACCCGGGTGAAGAGCAGAGGAGTTTAAAATAGGCAGGAGTGGGAGACACAGAGCAGAATGTGTCGGGCACATACCGCTCCTCCGCTCCCTCCCCCCCGCGCGACATCACTGTGCGGCTGGTCTCTCTCCACGCAGAGACCAGCCGCTCAGGAGGGAATGGGCTTGAGCAGCACACACAGCGGCGGCGGCGGCGCCTTTCTTCTTTTAACACCGGCGGAGAGCGCCGCCGCCGGACGCAATCAAGAGGAGGAGGAGGAGGGAAGGGAGCACTCCGGCGCTTCAGCGCCCCCACCTCTCTGGCGCCTGGGTGCACTGCACCCCGTGCACCCCGTCTAGGACCGGCCCTGGTCAAAATTTTCTCTAAATTCAACCAAAATCTATTATCGTCTCCCTCCTCCCAGCCTGGTTCAGTGTCTAGGTCCTAGTTGTTGGATTTATCTCTCCCACTTCTATCTGAGGAGCAAATTAAGACCTTGAATACCCCTTGTAGTGAAGAGGAACTCCTGGCAATTATAGCATCCCTGAAACCCTCAAAAGCAACCCTACAAAAAGTTTTCTTGTCAATTAGTGCCCCATCTTAAAAATCTTTATAATTATATTCTTAAAGGACACACCTTCCCAGAGACATGCTAATGGCAAACATGTCTTTGATACCAAAACCAACCAAAGATCATACTCTCCCACAAAAGGACTGCCCTATTTCGGACATAAACAGCGACCTAAACCTTTTTGTTCGCCTCATGGCTGATAGACTATCCGCTATTACTCCTAAGCTAATCTCCCCGGACCAAACGATAATATCCGTCTGGCTACAAATATAATACAAGACGCTGATATGTTTTCCCAGAAAGCCCTTTTACTGAGCCTCGGCATTCATAAGGCCTTTGACAGCGTGATATGGCCTTACTTAGAATCTATCCTCAACAAATTTGAGTTTCAGGGAGCTTTTGTCCATGGCTTTAGGGCTTTATATCATCATCCATGCACTCGCATTAAGCTCCCAGAATGTACCTCAGATTATTTTACACTGGGACGCAGAACCAGGCAGGGTTCAAGCCTCTGGCTCACTCAATTTGTGCACTAGCATAAAGGGATATAGGAAAGGGGATCAAAGGGGATCAAGAATTAAAACTAAGTATGTATGCGGACGTTATCCTCTTATTCTTATCAGACCCTGTAGTTTCTTTGCCAAATTTGATCTCCACTCTAAATACCTTTAAAGACTTGTCGGGTCTAGGGGTTAACCTGTCAAAATGTGCTGCACTCTTGATCAATATCCCACAAACCACACTTTCTGGTATCTTCTCTCCGTAAACTCTACTTTGCTAATTACCCCCATGTATTCTCTCGTATCAAGCAATTATTGCGCCTGTGGTCTTCCTACCATATTACATTTTTAGGCAGGATACAGGCCATCAAGATGTTTATACTCCCAAAGATGCTTTTTTACTTCAGGTCCTTACCTCTTTATGTATCCCGTCAGACCATAAAACTTATACAGAAGGAGGTGAATATATTTGTCTGGTAAGCCAAGAAGCCCCATCTGAACAGGAGACTACTGCCACCAGCCCTGGGGGGTCTGGGACTACCAAACTTATGGTGATACTATGTTTCTGCCAAATTGATACAACTGGCACAATGGCATGCCCCCCCAGAGGACATACCGTGGCTCCAAATTGAATGAACCTCAGTTAACCCGTATTACCTCCTAGGTCTCCTATGGGTGGACCAACTTAGGCCTAAAGACCTAAAGCCATTAAATTGTGTAGTAGGCCAATCAATACAATTGTGGTCTATTTATAAAACATTGTTCTCTTTGGCACCCCTCAACCCGCGCTTAGCTTCATATTTGGGGGACCCTAGGTTTCCCTTGGCTTTCATTTCTACCCAAGATTCCTCCCAGTGGACACAGAATGGCTTAACCACTCTAGATGCTCTGTCCCAAGAACCCCCTTTTAGCTCTTTCTCTTCCTTACAAGTTAAATATGCCCTATCTAGAACAGAGTTCTATAAATTTAACACATTACCACGGGGGGGCTTACCATGTGTGGGTTCTCCTCTAGAGATAAGGGCACTATCTCAACCATGTATCAATATCTAAATGAACTAGAACTCCCCATAAAATCTCCAGCAATGCTTAACTGGGAAGCTGAAACAGGCCTAGAGATGGACCCTGAGGACTGGTTGGTTATGGTCTTGAATATGCACACATGCACAAAATCTATGGCGGTAAAGAAGACGGTTGTAAAGCTCCACACTGGGTGGTACTATACTCCTTCCAGACTAAATAGATTTTACCCATTGGTCCCAGGGAACTGTTTTAGAGGTTGCCCAGACAGGGGCAGACATCTCCACATATTTTGGAGCTGTAGAATACTTCAAACTTCGTGGCAGAAGATAGCTACTAAGGTTGCTCAGATCACTGGGATTCAACTTACTCTGACTTATTAGGTGTGCCTTTTTTTACAGATCTTCTGGGGGCTACCCCCCAAACCTAAAATTAGCACACACTCTATTTAGTGAAGCTCATTGGGCAATAGCGCTACCATGGCGCTCTTTGGTAGTCCCCTGGGACCAAATCTTAAGACGTATGGAAGCAATTCGGCTTATGGAAAGAGTCCAACACATGATTATGGATACTATGCCGGTTTTTGAAAGAAAATGGGCCTCATGGTCATCTTATGGCCTTTGAATATTTGATTCGTTAATATATACATACACAGAGGATTTTACAGCTTAAGTGCCTTTGTTTCCCTCCCCCTCCCCTTTATTTTATGTATTTTCTATTTTTTCAAAATTTTTCTTTTCTATATATATGTTACCTTGAATTGCAAGTTCTGACAACCATAGAGTGCTGATAGCCTTCTAAAAGTTTTTTCATAACCATTTGCCTCACGCTTTGTGGCTAAAATGTCTTATAGAACTGTTTACAAGTTTTTTCTGATGACATTTAAGAAGGTATTGGATATGATTTATATGGCTATGTGTTGTATCTTGTTACATGTCTTTTTCTTTACTACAAAATAAAAACTGTTTGTAGACAGAAAAATCAAAAGTCCTAGTTTTAAAGGCTTCTATGCAAGATATTGCCCTAGGGGACATGTATCAATGCAAAAAAAAAGTTTTTAACCACTTCAGCCCCGGAAGAATTTACATGGTGCGACATTGTACCCAAACAAAATTGACGTCCTTTTTTTTCCCACAAATAGAGCTTTCTTTTGGTGGTATTTGATCACCTCTCTGGTTTTTATTTTTTGCGCTATAAACAAAAAAAGAGCGTCAATTTGAAAAAAAAAGCAATATTTTTTACTGTATGCTATAATAAATATCCCCAAAAATATATAAAAAAACAAATTTCTTTCTCAGTTTAGGCCGATATGTATTCTTCATATTTTTGTTAAAAAAATCGCAATAAGCGTATATTGATTGGTTTGCGCAAAAGTTATAGCGTCTACAAAATAGGGGATAGATTTATGGCATTTTTATTATTATTTTTTTTATTAGTAATGGCGGCGATCTGCGATTTTTATCATGACTGTAACATTATGGCGGACACATTGGACACTTTTGACACTATTTTGGGACCACTGTCATTTAAACAGCGATCAGTGCTATAAAAATGCACTGATTACTGTATAAACGACACTGGCAGGGAAGGGGTTAAACATTAGGGGGAGATCAAGGGGTTAAGTGTGTCCTAGGGAGTGATTCTAACTGTGGGGGGGTGGGCTACCACTGACATGGCAGCGATCACTGCTCCCGATGACAGGGAGCAGTAGATCTCTGTCTTGTCACTAGGCAGAACTGGGAAATGCCTTGTTTACATAGGCATCTTCCCGTTCTGCTGCTCCGTGACACGATCGCGGGACACCGACGGACATCGAGTCCACGGGACCCATGGGCATGGTCACGGAGTACACGGCGGGAGCGTGCATGCCCTGCCGGCAGCGCGTGCACCCACAATGCCCCATCTTAAAGGGGACATACCTGTACGTCCATTTGCGCAGCTGTGCCATTGTGCCAACGTATATCGTCGTGCACTGGTCGGTAAGCAGTTAAAGAAGCAGTGATTTTAATGATGCTTAAAGTGCAGGTGATGCGCAGAGGAGAAAGCAAGCTGAATTGCCAACTGTGCACAAAAGGCTCGCCAAAACCGGGACACAAACTGACCACCCCTGTCCGAGACAATCACCTTGGGTAGCCCATGTAAGCAAAAGATCTCCCAAGCAAAAATGGAAGCCAGTTCCTTAGAAGTGGGCAACATCTTAAGTGGAATACAATGGGACATTTTTGAGAACCAATCAACCACCATAAGGATAACTGTGTTGCCCTAAAAATTGGGTAACTCCACAATGAAATCCATAGACAGGTGGGTCCAGGGCCTCTCTCCATTGGGTATGGGTTGTAGGAGGCCCACTGGAAGGTGTCGTGGCGTCCTACTCTGAGCACACATGGAACAGGCAGCAACAAAGGAGGTTACATCAGCATGTAGACTAGGTCACCAGAATTGTTGGGAAATGGCCCCATTGTTCCAAACCAACCTCTGCTGCCAGAGTACAGAATTCAATGGTGTAATCGGCAATAGTTCTCGTACTCTGTTTGATGGACATGAGGCACTTGGCAACTGAAGTGGAGCGCGCGGGAAAGTCAAATACCTTTTTAAAAGAAACCACAAACTCAGGGTAACTCAAGACAACAGGTTTTTGTGTCTCCCATAGAGGGTTTGCCCAGGCCAAGGCTCTCTCAGAAAGCAAAGATATCATGAAACCTACTTTGCTTCTGTCCGTGGGAAACCCCTGGGGCAGCATCTCAAAGTATATCTCAACCTGGTTGAGAAACCCTCTGCATTGGACTGGATCACCCCCAAATCGCTGGTGAAGCAGAGCGGAACCAGACATACCTCTTATAGAGGTAATACCCGAGGAGGAAGGCTGCACAGAGACTGGAGCAGCAGCAGGGACGGCCTGCAACACAGGTTGTACCGGAGAAACCACAGTGGGAGATTCCAGGTGAGTCGCGCGACTCAGGAGCATTTGTAACGCCATGGCAAACAAATCCATGCCATGATCCTGCTCATCCAATCTGAAAAAAAATATTACCAACAAGTGGATTGACTGCATCTTTTGAATTCTTGGCCTTCTCCTACTGTCAGAAACCATGAATCAGACTGAGACAGAAGTACAGTTAAATCACACTTGTTTAATAATAATAAAAAGGTAAAGAGAGTAAACATAGCCAGAGTTCAGGAACCGTAACGGATAGTCAGACAAGCCAAAATGTCAGGGAGCCAGGGATGAACGTAGTAGAACAGCAAACAGGATCTGGAGCCAAAAGGAATGTCAGCCAAGCAAGTCTTTAACAGGAACACAGGAAAGCGTCTCTAGAGATGTGACCAAGGTGAAGGCACAAATCATCTGGACTGGACGGCTTAAGTGGGCAGGACTGATGAGCAGGATATCATCAACAGGTGAGTCACTGTGGAGAGAAAGGAGCTGGCAATTAGCCGACAGCTGAGAGGCCAGCTTTGAGAAGGAAGGGCTGAGCCCATCCCTGACAACTATATACTCTGCACTGGGTTATATATTCTACACTGACTGCACTATATACTCTGGACTGTATTATATATTCTACACTGACTGCACGCTCAAGCCACTAACTAACCTGCCTAATCTCTCTTCATGCATAAACACTATACATGGCCACCTTGTAAGCAGCCTTATATAGTGCGGGCGTGGACTTAGCCCCTGAGCCATGATTGGCCAAAGACACCCTGTCTTTGGCCAATCATGGCTCTCACAGCACATGGCATGTGATTGGCCAAAGCATACAGGTCAGGTGCATGCTTTGGCCAATCAGCAGCCTTCAATGCACTGCGATTTCGCAGTGCATTATGGGGCGTATCACGGCGGATGAATGTCCCGTGAGCACTCCATATGTTCATTAGTTCTGCGAACAAACACCCATTTTTTTATTAGCTCTTTTATATTTATTTCCCATTGAAATGCACTGGCTAATAGCTTTATTTAATATGCTCTTAAAGCACTTCCATTTTCCTCTGTGTTCTTTGTTCCTAGGATTTTATCCCATTCAATATCTTCTAGCAAAGAGCGCAGTGTAGGGAAGTTCGCTCTTTTGAAATTCTATTTCTGTGATTTATATAAAACTAATTGATCTGTGGTCACTGTTTCCTAAGTTGCCCCGTATTTCCACATCCGCAATCAGGTCTGTATTGTTAGTAATCAGTAGGTCTAGTAACACATTGTTTCTTGTTGTTGCATTCACCATTTGACCCATGAAATTGTCCTGCAAGATATTTAGGAATAGACGAACCTTAGACAAATGTGCGGTTCCTTTCACCCAGTCTATATCTGGATAATTAAAATCCTCAGTATAATGCCACTTCCCATCCTTGCCACCATTCCAAACTGTGATAGGAGGTCCGCCTCCCCCTCCTCCCTCTGGTTAGGGGGCCTATAGCATACACCCAGTATTACTTTCCCCTTAGTTTCCTCTCTTTGAAGCTTTACCCATAAGGATTCCACCTCCTCCCTTGCTCCATTTGTGATGTCTTCCCTCACATTCACTTGCACATCATTCTTGATATAAAAGCATACCCCTCCCCCTTTTTTTACCCTCCCTATCTCTGCGATAAAGGGAATACCCTTGAATTTTTGCCAGCCAATCATGAGAGCTGTTAAAACAAGTGTCTGAAATTCCCACAAAATCTAAATCCTCCTCGTACATCAGCCGCTCCAATTCTCCCATCTTGTCATCCAGAATTCTGGAATTAATGTACAAGCCTCGTAGTTTTGTTCGGTCGCATACTATCTCCTTGTTGCTTGTTATGAGGCTGTAATTTTGATTCTTCAAAATACCTACTGCTAATGCCCCAAACACTACCCTCTGAACCTAGTTCCCTACTGGCTATCTCTACATCTGGACCCTCCCCCGTCACCCAGTTAAAAAGCCCCTCTAACTTTTCGGCCATCTTCTCTCCCAGCTGAGCTGCACCCTTCCCAATTAGGTGCAGTCCATCCCTGCTTTAGAGCTGGTAACCGCCAGAAAAATCTGTCCAGTTCTTCAGGAACCCGAACCGCTCCTTTCTGCTCCTCAGCCACTTGTTAATTTCCCTAATCTTTCTGGTGTGGCTAGGTACCGGCAGTATTTCTGAAAATACTACCTTGGAGGTCCTATTCTTCAATTTAGCTCCTAAGTCCCTAAAATCATTTTTTAGGACACTCCATCTTCCTCTGACTTTTGTCATTGGTACCAACATGTAACATGTTGCTACCAATGTGTAACATGTTGCTAAAGGTCTTTAAGGATGTAAGTGTGTAGAGAACATCTTAATTCTGAAAAGATGCAAAGAAACACAAAGTTCTAACAATATGTAATATTTTACTGTTATGTTTTGTATCAGGACACTGGAGACATGTTGCAGCATCAGACTCTATGGGGTTGATTTACTAATGGCAAATACACTGCGCACTCTGCAAGTGCAATTGCTCCAGGGCTTTGTAAATGAGGGAGAGCTCTGCTGACTTCCATTATCCAATCATGTTCAAGCAAAAATTCTGTTTTTTTTCCTTGCATGTGATTGGCTATTCTTTGCAAAGTGAAGCTTACCTCATTTACTAAGATCTGGAGCAACTACACTTGCAGAGTGCAGCTACACTTTGCAAAGTGCACAGTCTATTTGCCTTTAGTAAATCAACCCATATATTCTTATAATTATTATATAACTCCTATAAGACATACTAGCGTTTACCCTAGTATGTTACGGAACTCTTGTTGCTTTTTGTTGCATGAGGTTTCGTCACATTTGTGCCTTGCGGGAACATGCAAAAAATTCCTGCAACACACAAAAGCGCATTGCTCTTTTGGAGATGTGAAGCAAGGCCATTAATTTTCAATGGCACCCTCACATATCTCGCTAACACATGCATGTTTTTGCGCACCAAAATGCATGGTAAGACAGTACCATTCGTTTTGGTACAGCACAATTTTAAAGATAGGTCAGTCGCTTCTTTCTGTGTTTCTTGCACATAGGGCAACCCGTTAATTTCAAATTAAAAACGTGACACATGGAAATGAGCAAAAACCTATGAGGTGTGAATGGAGACCCGCACAGGCCACAGTCTGACACAAAAGCATTTGTGAACATGCACAATATGGCTGAAATGCATTGGATACAATCCAGATAAGGGTACTGTTTATTGAGTGGACAGATATGGATAATTTCCCAAACAGCTCTACTTGTTTACCAATTTATTTCACATGCTCCCTGGAGTTGCTTTTTGACACATGTAATAGACAAGAATAATAAGATCATTTTTAACACTACCTTCAAAATTTTTATTTATTTTTTTAACAACTACTTTCTCTGAAATTATTTTGTAGCGCTTGCTTTATTTACTTCCAATGTCAGCACAATTTTTAATACAGTATCTCACATAAGTGAGTACACCCCTTACATTTTTGTAAATATTTTATAATATCTTTTCATGTGACAACACTGAAGAAATTACACTTTGATACAATGTAAAGTAGTCAGTGTACAGCTTGTATAACAGTGTAAATTTGCTGTCCCCTCAAAATAACTCAACACACAGCCATTAATGTCTAAACCGCTGGCAACAAAAGTGAGTACACCACTAAGTTAGCCATTTTCCCTCCCTGGTGTCATGTAACTTGTTAGTGTTACAAGGTCTCAAGTGTGAATGGGGAGCAGGTGTGTTAAATTTTGTGTTATCGCTCTCACTCTCTCATACTGGTCACTGGACCAACAGAAGAACAAACGCTGTTCAACATGGCACCTCATAGCAAAGAACTCTCTGTGGATCTAAAAAAAAGAACTGTTGCTCTAAATAAAGATGGCCTAGGCTATAAGAAGATTACCAAGACCCTGAAACTGAGCTGCAGCACGGTGACCAAGACCATACAGCCGTTTCATAGGACAGGTTCCACTCAGAACAGGCCTCGCCATGATCGACCAAAGAAGTTGAGTGCATGTGCTCAGCATCATATCCAGAGGTTGCCTTTGGGAAATAGACGTATGAGTGCTGCCAGCATTGCTGCAGAGGTTGAAGGGGTGGGGGGTCTGCCTGTCAGTGCTCAGACCATATGCCTCCCACTGCATCAAATTGGTCTGCATGGCTGTCATCCCAGAAGGAAGCCTCTTCTAAAGATGATGCAAAAGAAAGCCCGCAAACAGTTTGCTGAAGACAAGCAGACTAAGGACATGGATTACTAGAACCATGTCCTGTGGTCTGATGTGACCAAGATAAACTTATTTGGTTCAGATGGTGTCAATCGTGTGTGGCAGCAACCAGGTAAGGAGTACAAAGACAAGTGTGTCTTGCCTACAGTCAAGCATGGTGGTGGGAGTGTCAAGGTCTTGGGCTACATAAGTGTTGCTGGCACTGGGGAGCTACAGTTCATTGAGGGAACCATGAATGCCCACATGTACTGTGACATACTGAAGCAGAGCATGATCCCCTCCCATCAGAGACTGGGCCGCAGGGCAGTATTCCAACATCATAACGACCCCAAACACACCTCCAAGACAACAACTGCCTTGCTAAAGAAGCTGAGGGTAAAGGTGAGGCACTGGCCAATCATTTCTCCAGACCTAAACCCTATTGAGCATCTGTGGGGCATTCTCAAACAGAAGATGGAGGAGTGCAAGGTCTCCAACATCCACAAGTCCAGTGATATCGTCATGGAGGAGTGGAAGAGGACTCCAGTGGCAACCTGTGAAGCTCTGGTGAACTCCATGCCCAAGAGGGTTAAGGCAGTGCTGGAAAATAATGGAGGCCACACAAAATATTGACACTTTGGACCCAGTTTGGACATTTTAACTTAAGGGTGTACTCACATTTGTTGCCAGCGGTTTAGACATAGATGTGTTGAGTTATTTTTGGGGAACAGCAAATTTACACTTATACAAGCTGTACACTCACTACTTTACAACTCTACTTTGTAGCAAAGTGTTTTTCAGTGAATTTCTTCAGTGTTGTCACATGAAAAGATATAATAAAATATTTCCAAAAATGTGAGGGGTGTACTCACTTTTGTGAGATACTGTATATACTTATTTACATTTTACACATTCTAGTTTATACATGTACATGAAATAGAGAGCATTGCACTGAGTAACATACCATTGCACAGACATCTATTTCAAATGCTTGGAGATGTGCAATAAAAGAATGTGTCACATTTCTTCTATTTGTTCTTCATTTAATCCTTAGTCCGGGTGCAGTGCTCACCACAGTCTGTATTATAGCATGGGGCTGTGCATCACTAAGCATTTCGTTCAGATGATTGGACAGCTAAGAATCAAATTAAATGATTCCAAGAAGCATCACTGACACCACAGGATGTTATTGATGGCACAGTTCCTACGTGTGTATTACGGGTGTATTACATATTAGGGTACATCCATTGGAAAATGGCCGCAGAGAAGATGAGCTGCAGAACAGTTTGCAGATACCATTGATATGTAATCATATGTCTATAGTCCTATTCACCAAGACAGATATGGTGTTTTAAATATTCATTATTTTAATTCATTATAATTTTCTCCTAAAAATGTTACATTCACAGATATATACTGTTTAGGTGTGGAGTTGTTATTTTTTTCACATAAAAGAGGCATTGAGGTGTTGATAACCTTATTTTCTAATGATTTTTTTTTTATCATGATCTCTTGGAGCATTATTTTATAACCACCTCAATGGTTCCTTTTCTCATTCTTCAGAATACACAGCTCATTGGAACTCATGGTTATCAACAGCCAGAAGCTAGAAGTATTTTAAGGAGCAATTACCCATGCGACAACCTATGTAAATTGACTTTTACAGTAAAAATGCCTCAAAAATCGATATAATGTGTGCAGTAAATCCATTTGATCCAAGTAGAATTGCTTTTAATAAAATGGAAAAAAATAACAATTTTGATCATAAAAAGCAAAAATGCACAGTAATGAAAATCCTGCATTAGTTATGCTTCTGTAACTTGAGCCTACTGAGTAATTTAGGTGTTCCTGCAGATTCAAAATATTGTATAGTAACTTACAAGTTTATCTGGGTAATTTACATAATTAAGTATTGTGACTGCAAGGTAACACAACAGATATTTATGTTTTAAAAAACCTTAAATTCTAAAACACGAATAACAAAAATAACAGCTTCTAATATTCTATTCATCTTTGCTGATGAAGGAGAAGCAGATAAATATATGTCTGAATGGCTTCATACAGTTTCATAAATAGTAATGGAGAAAACACCTGCAAGTACTGAATAGTGGATGTGCATGTTGGAGTGAAAAAAGATCTTCTAAGGCTGAGCTACCAGTAGTCCACATTGAACACAAAACCAAAGAAAATTTCCAGCTCAACTCGCCCACCAGTCTGCTAAAAACCAAATTGTCCTGTCTAACAGTTTGCGTTAAAAACAGGGGTCCAGTTAGCACACGTTTACAAATACATGCGTAAGCTCCAGAGCCGCTCCGAGGCACCCCCATATTTCTGCAGTCCTAACTTGTAAATTTATGAGGTCTCTACAGTGGAAGCACATGCATTCTAATGGGTAGATGGAGGGCAGGTGAGCCGAAGGTAGTCCACCCCTCCTTAAAGGCACAGGTGCTTAGCAGTAGGCTACCTCCAGCGCACCTGCCCTCCATCTATATATTAGAATGCCTGCGCTTCCAGCGTGGAGGCTCTCATAAATTTACAAGAGTTAGGACTGCCTGAAATATTGGGGTGCCTTGGAGCGGCTCTGCAGCTCAAGCATGTATTTGAAAATGTGTGCTAACTGAACCCCTGTTTTTAACACAAACTGTTAGACAGGATAATTTGGTTGGTAGGTTTGGTTTTGTATGCGTTGCCCTTCCATGTGCTCCTTGTTGTGTAGGCCAGTTATAGATGGGCTCAGTGGCCATTTGTTTGTTACAGCAGTCCTTATTCACCTTTCTTTTATTTCCTCAATGCTCTATTTGCTACACCCACACATAGTAAAGAATGTGATGTACAGCCCCTTCCACCCACATTAGAACATTTAGGGAATACAAGAAATAGCTTTGGACTTCTGTGATTAAATGAATATACTTGGACCCCTATACCATTGGTGTGGTGCTCTCATTCTCCCTGTACCTTTTCTTGATTACCCCAGGCACTTTTGAGGCCCATCCATGTTAGAAATAGACATTATGGATGTACATTCACATCTGCCAACTTTGGATCTAATTGCAAATGACATTTTCTCAGCTGGCAGCAGAGTGAAAACAAAGGGGTTGCAGGCTGGCATCATAGACCAAATATGCTCAAGGCCTTAATAAGTCAATGACATTACCCGGGATCTCCCACCCTTTGGATTCATTGATTGTGATTGACATTGATCTACATGGCTGGACAACTTGATTGATGATAGATTTATATTGTGGGAATTTTTTTTTTTTTTAAATAAAGGTACCTCCACCTTGTTGAAGGCATGTAGCCTGTATGATATTCTAGGGGTAATGCTCAAGTGTAGTGCTTCCCACTGAGTTCGCTCCAGCCAGTAAACCCTATTTAGGACTTGTAGGTGGCGGCGATATCAAAAGACCTGCATAGGTAATGGAACTTTATAAAGATGGAAAAGGATGCTAACGTGCGTCTTCTCTTTTTTGGCACATTTTTTGTGAGACAGCATCTAACAGCCCATTCAATTGAATGGGATGCCCTACGTGCGCCAAATGCACCAAAAGAGGCTCCCATGCGTTTTCAGGTGATAAGCTTTGCAAGTTTTTTCACTGTGTTTTTTGGCGCATTTATCTCTTGTTTCCTAATGAATGGCACTGCAAGCACAGTTTCTCCGTGTTTTCCACATGTTCCCAGAAAGCGTAGGTATAAATGATGTCTTAACAGCGCCCCAAATGTGGCTAGAAAATGTGCGTTTTGTTGCCAAAACCTTTCGGTATCTAAATTTGACGAAAGTCACCACCCAAAAAGGTGCAGAGCTTTTTTTGGCACATCTGTTGTATGCTGTCACATGAAAAACGTGCCAACAAGTGCACGTTAGTTAGTGTGACACACAGGTGTGAATGAGCCCTTATTGCTTTGTGTACGTCTAAGTATGAAAAACAATATTTAATGCCTTGTGACTTTTACCGCTCCAAAATCACAAATCCCTCAATGATGAAAGGGTTAATTACCTGTCACACTGTATGAATCAGACATAGAGACAGGATGGATGGCCAGGAGTTGATGGAGTGTTACAGCAGAATATGAATCCTCCTGCTGAGTGATGATGATGTACACACAGACAAGGGGGGGGGGGGGGGGGACAACGATAAACTGGATATGAATACATTATTACACCTCCTATAGTACACAGCATGCTGGCAGTGTTGTCAGTAAAGCTCAGTATTAGAATACATGTCACAGCTCCGGAAATTTTAATTCTCAGTAACACAAAACAATTATTCTTCTTATTTCTACAGAAGTCCTCCCCCCCATAGACTCTGCACATACCTTCCACTGTGCACCGATCACCAGAGCAGCGGTGGCTGACAGCCCCATGGCAACCCCGGAAAACATAGCCGCCCGAAGCCACGCCCACACAGCACAGCAGCTGAGGCCTGTGGCTGCCACTGAGTTGGACGGTGCTGCTTAGCTTACCCATCCGGCCCAGCAGGCCGTGCTCTGTTTCCATTTCATCTGACTGAATGGTGGGAAACCAGAAGTGGCAGTCAACAAGCAAAATCAATGTAGAGTGGGAGTGTTCCGGTCGCATGGCTTGCCCCCCCCCCCCCCCCGAGGACACGCCACAGACTGCCCAATGAAGCTTTTCAGCTGCAATCACCTGACTGCAACAGTCAAGCTTCCAATAGACAGCTCAGTGTCCGGTGCCAGTACACACTTAAAGGACCACTTTTTTTTCATATCTAGCTTTGGGGGGCACCCGTGCTCCCTCTATTGACAGGCTGCCACTGGTAGTAAATGAGGTTCCCCAAGGATCTGTCCTAGGACCAATTCTGTTTAATTAGAGGATGAAATAGAGGATGGGATAAATAGCTCAATGTCAGTGTTTGCTGACGATACAAAGATAAGTAGGGCAAAAACTTCACATAAGGATATAGGAACTTTACAAGAAGACCTAAATAAAATAATGGATTGGGCAGCTACGTGGCAAATGAGGTTTAATGTTGAAAAATTTTAAATAATGCACTTGGGGGTTAAGAATATGAGCGCAAGTTACACACTAGAGGGAGACCCTCTGGGGGGACTCCAGGATGGAAAAAGATCTGGGGGTCCTAATAGATGACAGGCTCAGCAATAGCATGCAATGTCAAGCTGCAGCAAGTAAAGCCAGCATAATGGGTCCAGGAGGGAGGGAGTGATCAGTTAGCAATGTGAGCAGGATGTGAATGGGAGTGCAATACCACCCTCGTGCTGCTGATTACCAGTCTGATAACACCTGGGAGAACATGTGAACACCCGTGCTCAGAACCTTAGAGAATGGGAGCCTTTGGGAAGCTGGATGGGCTGTGGTGTGCCTGTACCTATGTCAGTGGTTGTGCCTGGAGCTAAGAAGTCTGTGCTGGGTGGGATGGCGAGGAGACATATTAGATCCCTGGATCGCGACTGCGATTGGGAAAAGCCTGCGATGTCCCGGCTTGTTCCCCGGTCTTTTTGATCATCTGCCCACTCTTTTTTGTCTGCAATTATCCGCTGTTGATGTCCCTGGTCATGATGTGTGATGTGGAGGTATAAATAGGCCCAAACGGGGCTCTAAACTGAGCATTTGTGGGGTCTGAGCTAACTGGAGATCTTTGTACTGGAGTGGAGGAGTATATGGAGGAATACATGTGGTAACTGAACTCTGCATTTTTTTTTCTATTTCCATTGTATTCTCCTTATTTCCTTTATTATTATACCTACTGTTATACTCACTGCTGGAAGATCCAGCGTGGTAGCTCTGCTGTGCTCAGAAGTAAGCACTCCTCCTTTTTTCTGCATTCAGAAATATAAATGATATGCCTATAGTGACTATGAAACCTGTGATTTGTGAATCTTTGATATAAGCAGACCAACACTAAAATACCATGTAGTACGTGCATCTGAAATAATAACTAAAGGGTAGAGGTTGCAGTGGAGATACTCTTATCCCACTCCCTTTTTTTTGTTTGTTTTTTATTTGGCATTTCTTACTTATCATTTACCATGCATCACAGTATCTTCAAGATTTAAAGGACAGAATAAGTAAATATTCATATTTGAATCATTCACAGCTACATAGCATATAGAGACACAGGACTGTGTTTGGGTTTGGGAAACTTGTACAAATTTGATATTTTGGAGGTAAAAACTCAGCTCAGGTATAAGCAATAATGAGGAGGAATAAAATGGATGGGACAGGGTTAGGCCCAGGAGCTCAAGATGGAGTGGGGCCGTCTTCTCTTCGATCATGGCAGAAAGAAGCAGCTTTGAGCGCAGCAGAGAAATTACAAGGCTTTGTATATAACTCCACTTCAGAACCCTCCGCTTCTCCTAAACAATACTCAACCCCTACACCCCCTGCACATTCAGAGGACAAGCAGGATAACCTTGGACGGTATAAAGTTAATACTTATATAGAGGCACAAGGTAATGGCCAAGAAAAAGAGATTGCACAGGAGGAGGGAAATAATACTACTATCAAAAATTCTATTGGAATTCCATCTGGAAAAAACATGTGTAGCAGGCACCTACTTTTAGGTAGGTGACCTTTCCTGGTAGTTTGCTATGTCAGGTAAATTTAGACAGGCTTGTGCTATTACAGCAGGCCTGTTGTTGTTCATTTCTCATTTGAATGGCAGGTAGTTTGTATGCTGGTCTCGGCCAATCATTAGTTTGCTTGGTAATGCCCTGGATAGGGATGAACCGAACACCCCCCGGTTCGGTTCGCACCAGAACCTGCGAACGGACCGAAAGTTCGCAAGAACGTTAGAACCCCATTGACGTCTATGGGACTCGAACGTTCGAAATCAAAAGTGCTCATTTTAAAGGCTAATTTGCATGGTATTGTCCTAAAAAGGGTTTGGGGACCCGGGTCCTACCCCAGGGGACATGTATCAATGCAAAAAAAACTTTTAAAAACGGCCGTTTTTTCGGGAGCAGTGATTTTAATGATGCTTAAAGTAAAAAAAAAAAAAGTGAAATATTCCTTTAAATATCGTACCTGAGGGGTGTCTATAGTATGCCTGTAAAGTGACGCGTGTTTCCCGTGTTTAGAACAGTCCCTGCACCAAATGTCATTTTTAAAGGAAAAAATCTCATTTAAAACTGCTTGCGGGTTTAATGTAATGTCGGGTCCTGGCAATATGGATGAAAATCAGTGAGACAAACGGCATGGGTACCCCCCAGTCCATTACCAGGCCCTTTGGGTCTTGTATGGATATTAAGGGGAACCCCGCACCCAAATTAAAATAAGGAAAGGTGTGGGGCCACCAGGCCCTATATACTCTGAACAGCAGTATACAGGCTGTAGGTTTGTTGTTAAGTAGAATCTCTTTGTAATTTTGAACGGGTACATTTTTAATGTGTTTAGCTCCAGCCAAAAAATCTTTTTTAAGCTTTTTGGAAAACATAGGGAAGGGTTATCACCCCTGTGACATTTGTTTTGCTGTCTTTCCTCCTCTTCAGAAGATTTCACCTCACTTTTTGTCCCAATGGATTGGAAAGCATCAGTGGAAAGGAGAAATGTTTTTCCCATATTAACTCTTACAGGAGAGAATTTCCCTTCCTAGGGGTAGATTTCACTTCCTGTTGTCTCCTTCCGTTTGCAAGTAGGAGTCGTTTGTAAGTTAGTTGTTTGAAAGTGGGGTCCTGCCCTATATACTCAGCAGAAATTTGGGCCTTAGGTGTTGCTGTGGCCACAACACTGTAAGCCCTCACAGGGCTCTGCTGTGAAATATTAGATCAAGAATTGTAATTACATGCCCCTGTTGAACAGGAGCTGAAAAATTAGGCCTTAGGCACTGGTGCTGGTGCCACAACACTGCAACCCCTCACAGACACTCTAGTTGGAATGCAGGAACAAGCCCTGCTGCAAAGTATTGCATCAAAAATTGTAATTACACGCCCCTGTTAAACAAGGGCTGAAAAATTGGGCCTTAGGCACTGGTGCTGGTGCCACAACACTGCAACCCCTGCAACAGGACGCACCCCACTAGCTTGTAGGTTTAGCTGAACACTGTGAGGTGGACGCACCCCACTAACTTGTAGGTTTAGCTGAACACTGTGAGCAGGACGCACCCCACTAACTTGTAGGTTTAGCAGAACACTGTGAGCAGGACGCACTGCACTAACTGTAAATAGTCTAGCTGCCTGACTGTGGTACTAATAGGATCAAAAGAACACCAGCAATTTTCTTCAGGTAGCTGTATTTACTGTAACAAGACAAGCCTGCCTGTCAGTAAGAAGATAACAGGAACGGATCTAGCTGAACACTGTGAGCAGGACGCACCCCACTAGCTTGTAGGTTTAGCTGAACACTGTGAGGTGGATGCACCCCACTAACTTGTAGGTTTAGCTGAACACTGTGAGCAGGACGCACCCCACTAACTTGTAGGTTTAGCAGAACACTGTGAGCAGGACGCACTGCACTAACTGTAAATAGTCTAGCTGCCTGACTGTGGTACTAATAGGATCAAAAGAACACCAGCAATTTTCTTCAGGTAGCTGTATTTACTGTAACAAGACAAGCCTGCCTGTTAGTAAGAAGATAACAGAAACGGATCTAGCTGAACACTGTGAGCAGGACGCACCCCACTAGCTTGTAGGTTTAGCTGAACACTGTGAGGTGGACGCACCCCACTAACTTGTAGGTTTAGCTGAACACTGTGAGCAGGACGCACCCCACTTACTTGTAGGTTTAGAAGAACACTGTGGGCAGGACGCACTGCACTAACTGTAAATAGTCTAGCTGCCTGACTGTGGTACTAATAGGATCAAAAGAACACCAGTAATTTTCTTTAAAATACTGTAACAAGACAAGCCTGCCTGTCATTAAGAAGATAACAGGAACGGATCTAGCTGAACACTGTGAGCAGGACGCACTGCACTAAATGTAAATAGTCTAGCTGCCTGACTGTGGTACTAATAGGATCAAAAGAACACCAGTAATTTTCTTCAAAATACTGTAACAAGACAAGCCTGCCTGTCAGTAGGAATATAACAGGAACGGATCTAGCTGAACACTGTGAGCAGGACGCACTGCACTAAATGTAAATAGTCTAGAAGATAACAGGAACGGATCTAGCTAAACTGAATACAGTGTATATATATATATATATATATATATATATATATATATATATATATATATATATATATGCAACACCTGGGATGCATATATATACACAATACACTTTAAGTGCAGCTAACTGACTGACTGTCCTGCCTAATCTAGCTAACTCAAATGAAATGACACTGTCTCTCTCTCTCTCTAAGCACACCGGAACACACTGCACAGGGCCGCCGTGCAGGCGGCCTTATATAGTGTGGGGCGTGTACTAAATCCCCTGAGCCATAATTGGCCAAAGCCTCCTTGGCTTTGGCCAATTATGGCTCTCTGTTAAGGCGGCGCTGTGATTGGCCAAGCATGCGGGTCATAGTGCATGCTTGGCCAATCATCAGCAAGCAATGCACTGCAATGCCGCAGTGAATTATGAGCCGTGACGCGCCACACGAATTTGGCGCGAACGGCCCATATCATTCGCAATTCGGCGAACGATCGAACAGCCGATGTTCGAGTCGAACATGGGTTCGACTCGAACACGAAGCTCATCCCTAGCCCTGGACTCTCATATAAAAGCGGGGTCACGTGAGAGAGAGGTGTCTTGTAGGAGCGAGGAGAAGCGAGCCGGGCTCCCTGAGGGGAGAGGTTTTCCCCTCTGGGGAGCCAATGGAGCTCCCCCTTGCAAGAAGGGTGGGAACCGTTCTCCATGGAGGAAGAGGCGACATCTTACAGCATGTAATCGCTGGTATCGTTGGCCGCTCCTGCGGGGAGGGGAGCGGGCCATAAAGGAGAAAAGGAACTAAGAATCATTGCGGGAGAAGTAGCAACAAAGTGGAAGGAAACTGGGCGATCGATCGTTTATGAGTGGCACATGGACTATTGATCACGTGAGTGAAAGCCCCAAGGGAAGGGTACTATCAGAGGCTGAGGGATGTTGGTACGCAAGTTAGTGAGACGGGCAGTGATGGCCTGTGACTTTGGGCTCAGCAGTGCCCCGGGATTCTAATCAGTCGGGCGGGAGAAGTTATTCAGAGTGACTCTCTCGGCTCAACTTGGAAGTACCATGCAGATGGGAAGTAGTGGTAAAAAGGTAGCGGTGAAGCTGCAAGCACACATATAGAGATACGAGCTGTTCTTTAAAAGTCATGCAGATGAAGAAGTTATTCAGAGTGACTCTTTATCAATTATTCTCTATCAAATCTACTTCCATCTTCCCTGATTGAAGAAATCACACAAAGTGATTTCCTAATTATCCGCAAATGATTCTAGTTTTCCCGTAAGAAACAGTGAAAGATGATAATGTAACAAAAGAGCATCTCAAAGAAGTCCTTCTCCCATCCCAGTTCATGTTAATCAATAAAGCAAGAGAAAAAGCATTATGGACTGTGTTCTATGAATCTATGGGCTGTGAGGGTTGGGTGGTAAACGTGAATTACAGATATAACAATTATTTAGCCGCTCCTTCGGGGGTAAGCACTTCATGTGGGGGCTTGTCAGGGATATCTGTTTCACGTTTGCCGCTAACCATCTCCCATAGCAACTAAGTCTGCATTTCAGTAATTGTAGCCAAGATAGCCTGCAGTATAACAGTACCTGCCACCAGGGGTCACTGGGGAGGACTTTGAAAATGTGCAGCTACAGTTCCTCACGCGCTGAACCAACAAGTGAAGGGTGGAGACACGCCCCAGAGGAAAAGTATTCAGCGTGCCACGCGCCAGAGCGAGAAAGGAGGAGGAAGATGGCGGAAGGTGTTGGGAATACACTTGCCATGCAGCGGTTATCTGATTTGCAGGACCGAGTTCTGATTGACACCGGTGTTCGATTGGAGCTAACTGGAGGACTGGCATTGGGAGTGATTGACGGAGTGGAGAGGCTCTGTATGTTGTGTCCTGGATGCCGGAGGCCTACGGTTGGAGTCGCCGCCTGGGCTCAGTGTGGACTTTGTGGTATCCAGTTGACATGTTTGGGACCTGTTCAACAAGAGGTCAAATACTATGCTCCTAATATTGCAAGGGGACTTTGTCTGCTCAAGAACAGGTGATTCGGAAGGCCGGAGAGGGTTGTGTATCACCTGCAGTAGCAGTGGAGGAGCTCCCATCTGATTCGGCTGAATCTGAGCCATCAGGAGATCAGGTAGGATCTAATGAAAAAGCCTGTGGCCTGGCTGGGGACCCAGGGACTGTTGAAGTTGTTGCCCAGTCTTTGGAAGAAACCCCTGAGGAGCCGGTTAGCAGTAAGCCCTTTGATTTGCCTGTCCGGAAGGAGCCTACGTTACAGGAGGGGGATCCCTCGGGTGAGCCAGACAGGGTAGACGGAGGCTGGGCTGTAGATTGGGGATCACCACAGATTCTGCAAAAATATGGTTCTATGGACAATCTGTTCGAGTGGTCATCTCCAGAAGAGTTTGATTCAAGTAGTGAGGAGAAATATTTCTTGGAAAGTTCAACTTCAGTGGAGGCTTCCACAGGAGTGTCAGGAAAGTTGTCTGGTACAGTTGAAACTCCAGTACCCCCGTTTAATGTGTCAAGTACTTCCCATCCTACTAGGCCAGCTACGTTTCAACAATGGGTCAGCAGGGTTACTGACGCTTGTGTTTTGCCTGGTAGTGGAAAGGCTAAAGACTTGCCTAGACTCTCAAGATTCCAGAGAGAGGTTCAGAGAAAAGTAGCTCAAGAGTGGGGCTTTGACTACCCCTATATTCCGGAACACATTATGGAACTCATTGAAAGTTCCCGGGAAGCATGGGAGGATGAACTTGTGTGGCACTATCTGCATGTTCCTAAGCCAAAAAGGACACCTGACAGTGAGGTTTGGGTCCGGTTTAAAGACATTCATCTTGAATGGAGGCTTGGAAGAGCGATTCACAAAGATAGAGTATTGGTGATAAAGGCTGGACAAAATACCCGTAGCTACTCTATTTCGGTGCCATAAAGAATTGTATATTTGTTCAATTACCCAGTAGAGGATGATAACCCCCTCTGTTTGGTAATGTGTGTGTAATAGTATTAGTTAGAAATATTTTGTGTCTTCTTTTAGGAATATTGAAGATGTGACGGCTGTCTATCTCACAGATGAAGGCCTGTGGTAAGCAGAGTATTCCTCCTGCGGGAGCAATGCTTTGGTTCCTCTTGTATGGAATGTTAGCTGTAGGGACCTACAGTCAGGCCATGTAAGTTGTATAAAATATGTTATGTTGCCATTGTGTACAGAGATATTGATGTTATTGTTCTTCAAGTTTATTTTCCTTTTTCCCCATTCCATTGATGTAATGATATGCTCTTTCCTCTTTAAAATGAAAGAGGTACTCTGAATTCATTCCCCACAACTGGGGACAGTTGTGATTTAAGTGGGGGGTGTATGTAGCGGGCACCTACTTTTAGGTAGGTGACCTTTCCTGGTAGTTTGCTATGTCAGGTAAATTTAGACAGGCTTGTGCTTTTACAGCAGGCCTGTTGTTCATTTCTCATTTGAGTGGCAGGTAGTTTGTATGCTGGTCTCGGCCAATCATTAATTTGCTTGGTAATGCCCGGGACTCTCATATAAAAGCAGGGTCACTTGAGAGAGAGAGAGGGGTGTCTTGTAGGAGCGAGGAGAAGCGAGCCTGGTTCCCGGAGGGGAGAGGTTTCCCCCTCCGGGGAGCCAACGGAGCTCCCCCCTTGCAAGAAGGGTGGGGAACCGGTCTCCATGGAGGAAGAGGTGACATCTTACAGCATGTAATTGCTGGTGTCGTTGGCCGCCCCTGCGGGGAGGGGAGCGGGCCATAAAGGAGAAAAGGAACTAAGAATCATTGCGGGAGAAGTAGCAACAAAGTGGAAGGAAACTGGGCGATCGATCGTTTATGAGTGCCCGGGACTCGGGACCAGGAGTGCATGGACTATTGATCATGTGAGTGAAAGCCCCAAGGGAAGGGTACTACCAGAGACTGAGGGATGTTGGTACGCAAGTCAGTGAGACGGGCAGTGATGGCCTGTGACTTTGGGTTTAGCAGTGCCCCGGGATTCCAATCAGTAGGGCGGGAGAAGTTATTCAGAGTGACTCTTTCTCGGCTCAACTTGGAAGTACCATGCAGATGGGAAGTAGGGGTAAAAAGGTAGCGGTGAAGCTGCAAGCACACATATAGAGATACGAGCTGTTCTTCATCTGCATGACTTTTAAAGAAGTTATTCAGAGTGACTCTTTATCAATTATTCTCTATCAAATCTACTTCCATCTTCCCTGATTGAAGAAATCACACAAAGTGATTTCCTAATTATCCGCAAATGATTCTAGTTTTCCCGTAAGAAACAGTGAAAGATGATAATGTAACAAAAGAGCATCTCAAAGAAGTCCTTCTCCCATCCCAGTTCATGTTAATCAATAAAGCAAGAGAAAAAGCATTATGGACTGTGTTCTATGAATCTATGGGCTGTGAGGGTTGGGTGGTAAACGTGAATTACAGATATAACAATTATTTAGCCGCTCCTTCGGGTGTAAGCGCTTCACATGCAACAAGTTCACATTGAAGAGCCAACATTGGAAGATGTGTTTTAATGCGGTTCAAATAAGCAATGCTACACTATCTTTTTTGACAAATCAGCTTCAACAGATGCGTGAGGACATCGCTACTATTCGCCAAGATATGCGAAAAGTGCAAGAGCGCACTACAGCGGTAGAAAGTAGAGTTGGTAATATTGAGGGCACAATGCCACTCATGCAAAGAGATCTCAAAGCAGTGGGCCTCCAGTTAAAGCAACATGCTAATCATATTGATGATTTTGAAAATAGATTGCGAAGAAATAATTTAAGATTGATCAGCTTCCCAGAGCGTACAGAAGGGAATAATATTGTAGAGTTTATTGAGCAATGGCTGCTAAAATTTTTTGAAAAGAATTTATTTTTCTCCATTTTTTTTTTTTTTGCATTGAGCAAACACACAGGATCCCGTTTATACCACCTCCTCCGGGAAAATTTCCCTGACTTATTATTATTATTATTATTATTATTATTATTATTAAGATGCTGCACAGAGATAAAATTCTGGCTATGGCCTGATTAAAAGTCAATGTGGAAATAAATGGATCAAAAATCTAATTTTATCCAGATTACTCGGTGGAAGTGCAGAAAATGAGAACTCAATATTCAGAGGTCAAAAAGCCACTTCATAATCTGCAACTGACCTACGGGATGTTGTATCCAGCGAAGCTAAGGGTTGTGGCTAGAGATTAAACAATTTTTTTTGATAATCTCAGGGCTGCCACTATCTGGCTAGATAAGAATGATGCTGCCTCATAAGAAGAAGATATTCAAGGAAAAATTACACTATATAAATGTTTCCTATATGATTGGCTGGGGGCAGTAGGGGGGGGTGGCTGTCGCTATTTTTTTATTTTTTCAGTTCTGCACCTGCCACCCCCCCTCCTCTCACCCATTGTTGTTGGGTGGAGAGGGATGGTGGATGAGGGACTGCTACTGGATTTTTTTTTTCTACCTTTGTTTTTCCCCTGGGGGATAATTGTTTATTTTTTGGGACTGGCTGGGGTTTGTTTTGTGTGTGTGTGTGTGTGTGTGTGTGTGTGTGCCCCTGCCTTAAACAATACATAGGCCGCACTACTAGGACATTTTCGATTAGGGTGGGGGAGCATATCGCCCTAATTAAAAGTAGAGACCCCAAACATACGGTTCCGAGACACTACAAGGAATTCCATGGTGGGAATCCAGAGGGATCACATTTTGTCATTATTGACAAATATACACCACCCTGGAGAGGGGGTGCTAAAACAAGGGGTGTATCCCGCCTCGAAATGTTCTGGGCACATGAGTTACAAACCTTTACCCCCCTAGGACTCAATGTAGAGGTAGATGTTAATGCCTTTCTGGACGAATCATAAGGTGTATAGTGCATACATTTATTACTTTATGACTTGCTGACATATGGAAAAGTCTGATTTTTGGGTATGTCTTAGGGTTGATATGTTTTGTAGTTGTCACAGATGTAAATTATGATGACTCATGTGAATCCAGTTCATTGAATTACGCTTATTTATTACACCATAAGGGTTTATATATATGCATTTTGTGCATCCTTTTACACATGCCAACTTCACACATGGCCCGCCCTGATCAGGTCGCCTGTATAATTATTGGTGTGGGATGAACAAGGTGTATGTACAGGCGAACAGATATAGGCTGATTATGGTTTTATACAACCATTTAGGCATACTGGTGGGCGTGGCCTTACATCCATTTGTCACATTTAAATTCTACAACAAAGGATGTATCTTTGGGCATCCAACCATCATAATAACACCAGGTGTCTTTTTTAGTAATAAATGTGTGCATTTATTCCTAATTATGCTAAGTCGCCCGACTGGCTGCAGGATATGAGGCGATATGCACTGTTCCGGTTTTCTACTTTGAGACTGGAACGCAAGCTATCCCATACCGAGGTCATTTCCAACTCGCTGTCACACCGCGAGCTTCCGGTTAACCACCGTTGGAACGCAAGCTGTGTGACTCATATTATGACTTCCGCTCTCGCGCCGTGACGTTAAAGCGTCATATCGCGAGACCGGCTAGGACTCGTCTCCACACACGGTGTGAGACGCACTAAAGCTCAATAATCCCAAATACTAGTAGATGGTTTATTCCAACTTTTAGATTCAATTTTAACACTACACAATAACGTGCTAACAACATTTAATATTTGATATATGGGGAACACTTGGCTGTAACGTTGGAAGGTGGAACGCACATTACATCCACCAAACTGAGGCCTGGAACGCACGCGGGTCCGCCATTTTGGGCAACCCGGAAGTGCCAATTGACGAAATTGAACGGGCTGGAGTCACATCAAGAGGACCATAGTGCCTATATTAGTGAGTCGGGCTGCAGTGGAGGGCACCCCAGGACGAAGTCTATTCAGACGAAACGCGTCGGGAGGACTCCACTGCCGCCCCTTTTTATGTACAAGCGCTTTTTTAACATCTACATCATGTAAGTGTATTTCTTCAATTTTAATAAATACAGTTTCTACGGTATTACACTATGTGGTCCTTTTTATACCCTTTATGAGTCATACGCAAGGACTTCTGTTGTGTTTGGAGAAAATACGCCTTCAGAAAACTTCCCGTGATATCTTCAGGCTGCCAAAGTCTTCTCACTATTGCCAGGAAGCAAAAAAAGCCGGTTTGACCCTCACAGTATACACTGTCTTGGGTTCAAACCCTCCGGTAAGCCTCCATCTATACCATCTGAGTGCATTGCATGTTTGTGAAGACACTGTGGTGTGATATTTTGAAACTGGTCCATTTATACATCATTCAACATATTAAGCAGGACTGTTAATGATTTACTACATATCATCATTTCTAAAACTTTATGACGTATGCTGGTGAAGGTTCTTTCCACACCACTCTCAAGTGATGACCCATTCAGTTTCCAATTCACTGACTAGGTTATAAACAGTTTTTCCTCTATCAGTGTTCCTCTATGGGAATTAATTACTTGCGTTCCAGCTGTATTACACACAAGGCATTGTCTCTCTAACCCATTATTTCTAAGGTGCCCTTTTTCTTCATTTAGCGCTACACGTTTTTGTTTATGTTGATTTGTTGGGCAATTATTCTGGTTGCAGTGTTAGCAGCTCATTATTATTTTGATTATTTGGAGCAAGCGCTAATTTATTGGTGGGATTTTGGTGTGTGTGTGTGTGTGGTGTTTGGTTTTGTTTTGCTTTTTTTGTTTGTTGTTGTCTGTCTGGGCCTACACATAAATACTACCAAATTAATGTTGATTGGGTTGGTGGGGTTTGGCTGGGTTTTGGACCGCCTCCACTGTTATGGGTGTGATCTTCCTTCTTCCTTCTTCCTTCTTCCTTCTTCCTTCTTCCTTCTTCCTTCTTCCTTCTTCCTTCTTCCTTCTTCCTTCTTCCTTCTTCCTTCTTCCTTCTTCCTTCTTCCTTCTTCCTTCTTCCTTCTTCCTTCTTCCTTCTTCCTTCTTCCTTCTTCCTTCTTCCTTCTTCCTTCTTCCCGTTTTGGAGTCTGGTTCTTTTCCATTGTTATGAAGGTGATCCTTTTCTTCTTTGAAAAATGTGAAGAATGAACATTGAATTTTTAGAATAGTGTCATGGAATGTGAGGGGGATGAAAGCACCAGTAAAAATGAGAGCTATTTTTTCTGCACTGGGGCAATATAATTTGTCAATTGCTTTCCTGCAGAAAACACATCTTACACAGGCAACAACATCAATATCACAGAATGAGAGGTACCCTATACAATATCATTCGGTATATTCTACATATGCTAGAGTTACCAGTATTGTCAGGGGATGTTATACACAACATCCAATGCAGGTGATCAGATCGCTGGGCTGCACCAAGGAATCAGGGACAAACGAGTAAATAAATAAAAAAAAAGTATGTTTATTATTAATGATAAAGATACACGTGAAATCAAGACAGCAAACCAAAAACAAGTAAATAGTGAAAGCACAGCAAACCCCCAAACCCACCTAACTATCTATCTAACTAATATAATACACGAGCAAGGAAACAAACATGAAATAAAAATAAGGCATGGGCAAAAGCGACAAGGGAAGAGAAACCAGGAATAATGAAGCAGACCAAGATGCAGGGAACAAGAAACAGGACTCAAGGACAGGATACACAAACGGGGTCCAGGAACAAACAGAAACGGGCTGGAACAAGAGCAGGTACTGGCAGGGACAAGGGCTTAGCAGAGGAATTCTGAAGTACTGAAGCCTAGTTTAGGGCGGGTCTATATAGTCCAGCAGACCCATGACAGGTGTGCTTGATGGCAAGTCTGAAGTCCAGGCAGGGAGACACCCGCTGGTGGCCACTGGAATTACACCCTGCTGGTGCTGAATGTAATAGTGCCACCAGCAGGTGAAACCGGAGATGACACCGTTCCTGACAGTTCTCCCTCCTAAAGGAGTGGCCTCCGGACACTCCATTCAGCCCTGGGTACGACAGTCCGAGTGGGTGCAGAAACACCCTAAAATGTTTCCCTACTGAGTCTGCGGACTTCTTCGCACTTCCAAGGCCAGAGTCTTTTAGTTCACTGGGGGACGTGCCATTAGAGTCTAAAAATAGGACATGCACCCCACCACCCGGGTCAGGAAGTTTGGATCCGGAGATGAAAATTAGCAGGGTAACGGGCAAGAAAACATCGGAGGCAGACCACACAGGAGCATTACATTCAGGCCGGGCAACAGACAGGATTGACACAGCGGCAAGATGGCCATCAGGCAGGAACAGTTTTAGCAGGCACCATGTCATCAGGCTGAGCAGAAAGCAGAGGTATATCACGCTGGGCAGTGGCACATCCGCATCAAGCTGGGCAGCAGGCAGGAACACATCGGGCTGGGCAGCGGACAGGAACACATCGGGCTGGGCAGCGGACAGGAACACATCGGGCTAGGCAGCGGACAGGAACACATCAGGCCGGAGAGTGGGCACCGGGACATCAGACCAGGCAGCAGGTACTGGAACTTCAGACTGGGCAGCAGGCACAGGCGCTGGCACATCAGGCAGAACAGCAGGTGCTGGCACAACAGGCTGAACAGCAGGTGCATTGGACTGGATAGCAGGTACTGGAACTTCAAACCGGGCTGCTGGTACTGGAACTTCAGACTGGGCAGTAGGCACAGGCGCTGGCACATCAGGCAGAACAGCAGGTACTGGCACAACAGGCTGAACAGCAGGTACATCGGACTGGACTGCAGGTACTGGAACTTCAAACCGGGCAGCCAGTGCTGGAACTTCAAACTGGGCAGCGGGCGCAGGTGCTGGCACATCAGGCAGAACAGCAGGTACTGGCACAACAGGCTGAACAGCAGGTGCCTTGGACTGGATAGCAGGTACTGGAACTTCACACTGGGCAGCAGGCACAGGCGCTGGCACAACAGGTAGAACAGCAGGTACTGGCACAACAGGCTGAACAGCAGGTACATTGGACTGGATAGCAGGTACTGGAACTTCAGACTGGGCAGCGGGCACAGGGGCTGGCACATCAGGCAGAACAGCAGGTGCTGGCACAACAGGCTGAACAGCAGGTGCTTTGGACTGGATAGCAGGTACTGGAACTTCAAACCGGGCAGCCGGTACTGGAACTTCAAACTGGGCAGCGGGCGCAGGTGCTGGCACATCAGGCAGAACAGCAGGTACTGGCACAACAGGCTGAACAGCAGGTGCCTTGGACTGGATAGCAGGTACTGGAACTTCACACTGGGCAGCAGGCACAGGCGCTGGCACATCAGGTAGAACAGCAGGTACTGGCACAACAGGCTGAACAGCAGGTACATTGGACTGGATAGCAGGTACTGGAACTTCAGACTGGGCAGTGGGCACAGGTGCTGGCACATCAGGCAGAACAGCAGGTGCTGGCACAACAGGTTGAACAGCAGGTGCATTGGACTGGATAGCAGGTACTGAAACTTCAGACTGGACAGTAGGCACAGGCGTTGGCACATCAGGCAGAACAGCAGGTACTGGCACAACAGGCTGAACAGCAGGTACATTGGACTGGACTGCAGGTACTGGAACTTCAAACCGGGCAGCCGGTGCTGGAACTTCAGACTGGGCAGCGGGCGCAGGCGCTGGCACATCAGGCAGAACAGCAGGTACTGGCACAACAGGCTGAACAGCAGGTGCCTTGGACTGGATAGTAGGTACTGGAACTTCACACTGGGCAGCAGGCACAGGCGCTGGCACATCAGGTAGAACAGCAGGTACTGGCACAACAGGCTGAACAGCAGGTGCTTTGGACTGGATAGCAGGTACTGGAACTTCAAACCGGGCAGCCGGTACTGGAACTTCAGACTGGGCAGTGGGCACAGGTGCTGGCACATCAGGCAGAACAGCAGGTGCTGGCACAACAGGCTGAACAGCAGGTGCATTGGACTGGATAGCAGTTACTGGAACTTCAGACTGGACAGTAGGCACAGGCGTTGGCACATCAGGCAGAACAGCAGGTACTGGCACAACAGGCTGAACAGCAGGTACATCGGACTGGACTGCAGGTACTGGAACTTCAAACCGGGCAGCCGGTGCTGGAACTTCAGACTGGGCAGCAGGCACAGGCGCTGGCACATCAGGTAGAACAGCAGGTACTGGCACAACAGGCTGAACAGCAGGTACATTGGACTGGATAGCAGGTACTGGAACTTCAAACCGGGCAGCCGGTTCTGGAACTTCAGACTGGGCAGTGGGCACAGGTGCTGGCACATCAGGCAGAACAGCAGGTACTGGCACAACAGGCTGAACAGCAGGTACATCGTACTGGAACTTCAAACCGGGCAGCCGATACTGGAACTTCAGACTGGGCAGCAGGCACATCAGGCAGAACAGCAGGTGCTGGCACAACAGGCTGAACAGCAGGTGCATCGGACTGGATAGCAGGTACTGGAACTTCAAACCGGGCAGTCGTTACTGGAACTTCAGACTGGGTAGCAGGCACAGGCGCTGGCACATCAGGCCTTACAGCAGGTGCTGGCACAACAGGCAGAACAGCAGGTACTGGCACAACAGCAGGCATTGGAACATCAGGCTGGGCGGCATACAGGAACACATCAGGCTGGAACAGATCAGCTGGTGGGGAGGCAGGATTGGATACTGGCATGATGGTATGGGTTGGAATAAACTTCTGCTTCTTTTTGGTTTTGGCCACTGTGGATCTATAAGTGGGTACAAGGCTGTAGGTAGTGAATGCAGCTGGTAGAAGCGAAGAGTGAAAGGATGGCAAAACAGAGGGAGTAGGTTTTGAAGGGAGATTTAGTGGAGCTGATGGAGGCAGCTGAGAAGCAGCAGGGGGGTTAAAGGCAGGGTAGGTGCAACAGGAGGAAACAGGGTACTGGTATTTCATTGGTAGAAAGGTATATTGGGAGCTAACAAAGGCTGAGTGCAACAGACTTGACCAGGCCTGTATTAATGATTGCACTGAATCAGGTTTGCACTTAGCTTGTCTGACCAGAGACTGCACTGATTCAATGCATTTTGCAAGTACCTGCTGAGGACAAGCTGAATATTGTTAAAAAAAAAAAATACTCAATCATCCTCCAACAGCCAAACTAAAGATTCTACCTGAGCTGCACTAAAAGGGGGTGTATAGTCATCACCTCCCTCAGCGACATCAGACAGGGCCAACTCAGTACAGATCTTAATTAATGGTTGCACATCTTCAAACAAAAAACTGCCTTGATCAATAAAAGCATGAGCTAGGCGGATGCATTCTAACAATTGTTCCCTAGTGTATTCAGCCAAAGTTTGATAACAAATGTCTCTGTCATCAGTTGCCAGGAGCGATAAATATAAAATACTTTTGAAGTCCATATTTCAACAATAGCTGGAGCTCAGGCCCCAATTTCCAGGTGCAACCGATTTGATTGTATGGCTTCAGAATTCTGTCAGGGGATGTTATACACAACATCCAATGCAGGTGATCAGATCGCTGGGCTGCACCAAGGAATCAGGGACAAACGAGTGAATAAAAAAAGTATGTTTATTATTAATGATAAAGAGTCAATACTCAGTGGTTGCAGCCCCATATGTCAATCTCTGGCCGATTTTCTTCAAGAATAATGCAGATACTGCAACATCACAGGTGATATGGGATACAATGAAAGCATTTTTAAGAGGAATACTAATACAAGCAATTAGTCGGTTTAAAAAATCAAATGCAGAGTGGGAAACTCGCCTTGTAGGAGAAGTGCAACAAAAAGAATTTCAATATATCCAGTGCCCTACTTTAATAAATCATTCTATATGGAAAGTCACTCAACTTTATACAAAAGGACAGTCCTGGGAAAAGCAGAACAAGATCTCCTATTTATAAGGAGTAGGTACTACAAGGAAGGGGAAAGGAATGGGAAAATGTTAGCTGTATTAGTCAAATCTCAGACCTGTTCAAATTATATCCCTGCGGTATGTTTGCCAACAGGAGACATCTCACATAATCAGATAGATATTATATCATCCTTTTTATCCTTGTATGGTGATTTATAAAGGAGCAAGGTGACTTATAAATTGGACTAACTTGGAGACTTTCTCCATCCCCTGGAGATACCCTCAATTTCTGCAGATAGCAGAGAAAGACTTAATTCCCCACTCACAATGGAGGAAATAACAAGAGCCGTTTCAGAATCGGCTAGCGGTAAAGCGTCAGGTACTGATGGCTTGCTGCTGGAGATTTATGAGACCTATGGAGAAATACTGCTCCCGGAATTATTGAAAATGCTTAACCAGGCATTCGACACAGGTAGGCTCCCGGAATCAATGAATGAAGCAACTATTATCGTTAAACCTAAACCAGATAAAGATCAGACACTACCAGAGTCTTATCAGCCAATCTTGTTGCTGAACTCAGATGTTAAGGTATCAAGGGTCTTGGCCAATAGACTAAATACCGTTATAGGGAAATTGATACACCAGGACCAGACAGGTTTCGTCCCAGGAAGGACCACAGCAATAAATTTGAAGAAATTGTTTCTTAACCTGCAAATGACTCCTGATAAGGTGGGAAAAAGAGCGGTTTCAACGCAGCAAAAGCATTTGACTGCATTGAGTGGACATATCTGTGATAGGTCTTGGAAAAATTTGGCCCGGGTGAAGGTTTTGTGAGGTGGATAAAATTATTATATCGTGCTCCCCGAGCATGTTTTCAGATTAATGGTACTATAAAGATTTTTTTTTCTTTATCTAGGGGTACCAGACAGGACTCCCCATTGTTGTTTGCATTAGCAATAGAGCCCCTAGCAATAGCAATTAGACAAACACCCATAAATAAAGGGTTTAGGAGAGGAGAAACGGAAGATGATAAACTTTGTTTGTATGCGGTTGACGCTCTGTTGTTTCTGGGAGATACGGGTGAATCATTAGTTTCTGCTGTAACCCTGATAGAGACCTTTGGCTTTTTCTCGGGTTTCAGCATAAACTGGGATAAATCTGTATTGATTACACTAGATGAGATGTCTCCCATCCTACCACAGAAGGTAAATCAGATTAGAATAGCTAAGTCTTTTTGGTATCTAGGTATTTGGGTTTCTCTTAAAACCGAGGAATATTTGAATCAAAATTTGATGCCACTTTTAGATAAATTTAAGACGAAGAGTAGAATATGGACTAAATTACCTTTATCGCTGGTGGGACATGCAAATTTGATTAAAATGTTCTGGGGCCCTCAGTTAATCTATATTCTACATAATTCTCTTATGTGGATTCCTCTTAAATGGTTTAGAAAATAGATTTCCTGTTCCGTATCCTACTATGGAAGGGTAAAATTCCTAGAATTAAGCTTTCTACACTACAACTTCCCAAAGATAAGGGGGACTTGCTGTGCCAAATGCAAACATGTATGTTATTGCTTCTCAACTGCAACAGATGGTGGGATGGGGCAATGTAGACAGGATGGACCCAATTCAATCAATACTTTTGACTCGACCCTCTTGTAATTATTTAATAGCTCAATTGGAATCTGGATCCATGGGGAACTCTATACAACGATCCACCTTAGTGTTGATGAACAGAGTATGGCAGGAAATATAATTAAAAATGCAATATATAGACATTTCAGTTTATACTCCTCTATGGCAGAATATAAAGTATATAAGATAAATAAACTATAAGGATCTGGGGTATGGAAAGGATTGGGGATTCAATATATTGACCAATTTTACTCTGGGGTTCTAAAAACATATTAAGAACTACAAAAAAGAATATTTCCTTCCCCCAACACCTTTTTTCAATATTTACAATCAAGACATGCTTTACAGATCCAATTTAAAGGAAAGAATTTAGTTCAAAATATGCCATTAATAGACTTAATAGCAAAGATACAATTGAAAAAGGGCATCATCTCTAAAATATATGGCTATTTAATTTGCCATCTCCAGGGAAAGGCTACCTGTCAAGCTAGACAGGGATGGGAAAAGGACCTAGGAGATCTAACAGATGAACAATTGCAAAATATTTTGGATCAAGTACAATCAGTATCAGTTTCACCCCAGCAAACTCTAATACAATTATACATAATCCTTAGGGTGTATAGGACCCCAGTTAAATTATATTCCTTGGGTAGACGAGATACATCTGATTGTCCCCGGTGTAGGAGAACCTTAGCTGACCTAATACATATGCAGTGGAAATGTCCCAAATTATTTAGGTACTGGCAAAAAAGTAATTGATACTATTAACCGGGTATATTAACTACAGGTACAAAGGGTTCCTAAAATATGTTTACTGGGGTGCCTACAAAAAGAAACATACACATCAACAATTAGGATAGCAATTAACAAGATGTTGTTTATTGCACGCGAGCTAATCGCACAAAAACGTATTTCCTCGAACGTGCCAACATACGAGGAATGACGCTTACAGGTTAATGACACTGTATTAAAAGAATGGCAGGTTTGTCTAAATAGGGGGTCAATAAAAAAGTTTCATAAAAAATGAGATTTGTGGTTGGGCATGTCCGGGATGACTCATTTTATAATAGCAACAGATGGAACTCCACGGGTGGATGGTTCTTTTTCAAATTATAGAAAATGTGGGGAAGGATAAGTGAAAGAGGGTGGAATAAGGGAAAGTAAATGGTAGAAGGAGAGAAAGGGAGAGAGAAGAGAGGTGTGAAAAAGAGCAAAAAGAAAGGGAGAGGGAGAAGAAAAAAAAGAGGAAGGGAAGAAAGGTGGAAAAAGAGAAAGGAAGAGTAGAGGGATAAGTTTAGGCCATAAATGGATTGTATAGATGGGCGTACCTATAGATATATATGACTGTTGATCTTATTGCAGGGGGGATTTCTTCCCGAGGATGGATATAGGATGAGGTAGATAAAACAGGGGGAGATAAGGGGGGAAAGGGACGAGTTATTTACATGAATAATAGTGTCGATGTAATTTAGAGAAAGATAGGCGGTCTATGTGTGTTGGTCTCTTGGTTTTACTGTTTTTGTTTGTTTTTGTTTTCAATATGTATTTAGTTGTTTTTGTTCTAAGTGTAACTAAAATTGGTGCTAATAAAAATTATGAATTGAAAAGTCAGCATAATATTAGCATACATGGAAATTTACTCAAGGTAAAAAAAGATAATCCTGCCACTTTATAAAACTCTGGTTCAGCCACATCTGGAGTATGCTGTCCAGTTCTAGTCACCAGTCCTCAGGAAGGATGTGCTGGAACTGGAGAGAGTCCAGAGAGGGGCAATAAAGATAATACGGTGACTGGAGGACCTCAGTTACGAGGAAAGACTACACACGTTAAACGTATTCTCCCTGGAGAAGAGACACTTGAGAGGAGATATGATAGTGATGTACAAATACCTCAATGGTGAGCTCAGCATAGGGAGGAAACTATTTAGTTTCAGGGAGTATAAGAAGACACGGGGCCACTCAATGGGCATCTTAGCGAGCACAGGGATATAGGATATGATTTTAGACATGAGCACACACACCCACACAGGTTGAATTGGATGGACTGGTGTCTTTATTCAACCTTACCAACTATGTAACTATGTAAAGAAATTGTACATTGTTAATGTTGCCCTTTAGACCTTTGTAAAAGAGTTGGTCCCCGCTGAGTGTTTTTTTTTTTTTTTTACATTTATTTCAGTTGCTATATGTCCCCCACGCCCTCCATAACAGTGCCCGTATATACATGCCATTTTTTTCCAAAAGGTTTGTAACCTGCCTTGAAAAAGGCAAGAAAAAAATGTCAGGATTTGGCTCCCAGAGACTTTAATGGTGTTCGATGCTATGTTTGTGGTTTGTAAATTCTTTCAATTGTTCAGTGGACTGCTTGGTTTACTCATCACTACTAGCAATGCCCTTGAAATCTCATGACACAGTGACATTAATACTAAGCTACATGTAACTGTAATACAAGTCCCAGATTTGTCCATTAGTGAGCTCACACCTGGGTCTATGTTGGGGCCCTGAACAACTGCACAGTAAGAAATCCTTTTCAGACTTTCTAGAGTAACAAAGTAGCAACAAATGTACTGTCTTTTTAGGATACTACACATTGAAAGAAATAAAAAATGTGTATTTATTTAGGATGATTCACCTTGAAAAAAAGATCTCTTACCAAACAGTTTACTTTATTCTGAAAACATGTCTTTCTTCCCAGACTGTGTTGCAGAACATTCCTCCCTCTGATGTCACTCACACTGTAAGCTGGCACATGCATCTCCCTTTTCAGTAGCTCTCCCACAAAAGTAAACAGCTGCAGCCATTTTGGGATCGTCTGAATTCTATTGCCAGCTAGTTAAAGTGTTACCAAACCCGCAAAAGTGGTTTGGATGGTGGCTAGGCATCAGTTTTTGCAGGATTAGCATTGGTCCCCTGTTCAGCCTCTCTGGGGTAGTCCCAGATTAGCTCAAATCTGGTTGGGTCCTGATCCCCAAGTGTGAGCGCGATATGGCATTAAGACGCTACGAGATGTTATGCCTGCAAGTGCTCTGTTGATCTTTCCCCAGCTTTCTCAAATGTTCCTGCGGCCAGGTTGGATGTTTTTCCGCTATGCTCACCTACGCTATACCGCCAGAGCTCAATTTTCCACTCCTCCATTCCAGTTAGATCCTGTTGAGGAAATAAAATTAAGAAATTGTGGGATCGGATTGAAACGGGAAAATCCCTCCCTAGACAGGGAAGACTGGGAGGGCTGTCTTGAGCAATGCCCCAAATTGGTAATCTCCTCTAGAGATAAATTAATACAATTTAATTTTTTACATCGTGTATACTATACGCCAGTGAGACTGCAAAGAATATACTCAGACAGACCCTCATTATCATCGCTGCCAGACTCGCGTAGCTACTTTGACATGTTTTGGGAGTGCCCTAGGATTTATACCTTTTTGGTCAGATGTATTTGAGCTTATTAACCGTAGGCTAGAGTTGTCGGTCCCTATGTCACAGGAACTGGCCCTGTTGGGGATTCACAGTGAGGCTCAAAGGTATCATCATAGCAAATTATTGTTTACTTGTTTGTTTTTTGGTAAAAAGGAAATCCTCTAAGTGGTATCCCCCCCCCCCCCTCTGCCCTGTCGTCCTGGGAAGCCATGATTGATGCTGCATTGCCTCTTTACAAACTGATGTATATTAGTTGTGGCTGCCCCTGGAAATTCGACAAGGTTTGGCTGCCATGGACTTCCCAGTAGAGTGGATTAGGTGTGTCCCCTCCCTCCCCTTGATAAGTGGGCCGCTGTGTTTTGTAGCCCTTGCCCCATGTCTCTACCCCCCCCCCCCCTCAATTTTTTCCCACTCTCCTTTGGGTTGTTATTAGTTATCTTACTATGTGTATGTTGGAATCGGTCTTTTGGGACTGTAGTGCATATAAATGTTATGTGTCCATTTGTGCTACTGCTGGATAATTTCTTGGATTCTGTCTACCTTTTTTCTTTTGTACTGATTGTACTATTCCACACCATGTCAAATGGTATTTGTGTAACTTTTTCTTCATGTATGCTATATTTCTAATCCTTTAATAAAGCAATCCTGATTGTTAAAAAAAAAAAAAAAACACACAACAGTAAAATCAGACTGTGTATGCAGTAAAGCATGTGTAGGGCCACCCCTGAAGGAGCCGCTTGAGTCTATTTGGCTCTGTACTCCACCTCTCAGCCCCCCTGGCACACCTAATAAGCAATGTTACTGAAGGCACAATAGTGAATAGACACTATTAGGCAGTTTTAAACCAGAAAGTATTTTTATTGAAAGACTTTCTTTTAGCAAAAAATAAACAAACAATATAATCATATAGCCCAAATAGATCAGCTGTGTACTATTGACTGAAAGATTAAGAGCAATGAAATTCAGCAATATGATCTGGCTACCTTCAGGGGATTCTTTAAGGCTAATAACCCTGAAAGGGGAGATAATCACAAAAAAATGATGACTAATTGAGTATGATAAAAATACTCACAAATAACCAACAAATTTGTTTAAATTGAGCTCTATGGATCCAGACAGGAGGAAGGCAATGGAATGACCAGGTTTGTGTCAGACCACTCCCTTCTTTTTTTTTTTTTTTTTTTTACAAAGGTAAACTTTATTCAAGATCAATATTCACATGTCAGTTTACAACTTATTGCATAGTAATCAAAGAAGTACAAATAAAAGTATAGTGTGTTATATACATAAATCTGTATAGCAATCATCCTGCAATTATATCCCATTTGATTTGAAATATACCAATAGGAGAATACTCTCACCTGGACCTGTGAGTCTTGGATAAATTCAGGGGGGGGGGGGGGCAGGAGGAAGCAGGAAAGGGGGGAAAGAGGGAAGAGGAGACTAGAGGATTGTAAGGGGGGAAGCGGGGGAGGCAGGAAAGGGGGGAAAAAGGGAAAGGAAACTGGAGGATTGTAAGGGGGGGACGGGAGGGGATTGGGGGGATGCCCTGACATCTCACAGGCCATGGTCTGCCCAGTCTGGATGCATTAAGGACCCTCGTCCGGATCAGGCGGAGCTACATCCAATTGTAAGGATCCCCAGGAATCTATCCAGGAGGACCAAATTTTATCAAACTTATTCGCGCAGTTCCTGTTGATGTATGTTATTTTGTACAAGGGTAATACAGTGTTCAAGGTATTTCTCCAATCTGTGGCGGTGGGTGGTGCCCCACTCTTCCAACGCAGCAAAATTTCCCTGCGAGCATAGAAGGTAGAGTATACTATAAACAATTTAGCATATTTTCGCACTGTGGGGTCAGCAAGTATATTTAGCAACATGATGTCAGGGGCCAGAAGGAGTGAGGTCCCTGCTGTCTGATTTATATCCTCCAAAACCTGGTTCCAGAAACCCTGCAGAATGGGACACGACCAAGTCATATGCAGAATAGAGGACTCTGTGTCCCCACATCTAGGACAAGAGGAGGACCTCTCTGGGTAAACCGCTTCTGTATACTCAAAGTTGATTCCTCATCTATGTGTGGAGATCCATGTCCTCACTTGGCAACAAGTGAAACGCGTAAGCGTCTAACCTATGCACTGGTGGGACATGGATCTCCACACATAGATGAGGAATAGTGTGATCCAAGGGATATATGAGGGATTTGTCTCAATTTATTCTAATTCCGGAATACGACCCAAACACGTCGATCAGCTGTAGAGCAACCGGGAGGGAGGAGGAGACATCACTCAAATACAGGATAGTATCATCTGCATACAAGGATATTTTCTCCTCCACCACTCCCACCCAGATTCCCTTGATTGTGGGCTCGGACCTAATCTTTGATGCCAGGGGTTCCACCGCCAGGGCGAACAGCCCCGGAGAAAGAGGACACCCCTGCCTGGAGCCCCTGCCTAATGAAAAAAGTGATGACAGCGAATTGTTAGTGTGCACCCTTGCCCTGGGAAGAGTATACATCAAGCGTACCACCTAATAAAAATAGGTCCAAACCCAAATTTTTGGAGGACAGCCCAGAGGTATTCCCACTCGACTGAGTCGAATGCTTTCTCTGCATCGAGAGACACTACCACCTCCAGGCTGTCCCCCCCCCTGCCCTGTCCATATGTGTCAACAGCCTGCGTATATTTATATCAGTCCCTCTGCCGGGCATGAACCCAGTTTGGTCAGGATGGATCAGAGCCGTTATGAAAGAATTCAGGCAGCCGGCCAATACTTTAGCGAGCATTTTCAGGTCGACATTCAGGAGAGATATTGGCCTATAAGAGGAGCATAGCTAAGGGTTCTTACCCGGCTTAGGGAGGATCACCACCACCGCGTCAGACATGGACAGAGGTAATTCATTCCTGTCCAGGGCCGACATAAGGACTTCGCGGTATGTGGGTAGAAGGTCATCAGCGTATTGTTTATAAAGTTCCGCTGGGAACCCATGCGGGCCTGGTGTTTTCTCATTCTGCAAAAATGTAACCACCGTCTGGATCTCTTTAAGGGTTAATGGACTATCCAGTCTTTCCTTGGTGGCGTCTGTGAGACAGGGCAGATCTATTTGGTCCAGATAGCCCCACAGCTCCCTATCAGTATATTGCACCTTTGAGCTATATAGCTCCTGGTAGTAAGAGGAGAATCTAGCATTAATGTGGGTAGGATCTGTCAGAAGCTCCCCATTGCTGGATTGTATTTGGGCTATGGACACCGGGGAGGAATGCTCCCGAGACAGCCAGGCAATTAAGCGACCGTTTCTTTCTCCTTGCTCAAATATTCTTTCGATCAATATGTTTTTTATTTTGAAAATACACCATAATACAGGATAAAGATCAAACAAATATATGGCCCAACATATGCCTAGAGATCAAAACTTACATATATTTATGAGCATACATTCTTTATGTTTGATAACAAAGAACCTCTTCTTGAGAAAAGCTTTTGGATCTCAACAGAGGGTTTAGACCCAGAGTATTTAGTGTATATTCTGTTTACATCACGAGGTAATCTTGAACCGTCATAAGACAAAGCTTAACTTGCGATTCAGGGGGGATCGTCCAACCAGGTCACCCCTACAGGGATCTTCCTGTGACCCGGCCGGGTCTCCTCTCCCTGTTCACCTCATTTTAGACTGCGCCCTATCGTAATGCTTAGCGTGTGGTGACCCTTATGACTCAGATAGAGGTTCGTATGTCTAGAAAGAATTCTATTCAGCCTAATATGCTCATATACAAACAAGTAATGATGAAATATCGTGTCTAACTGAAGTTAGCTAAAGAACTTAAAGTAGAGTAAGTAGAAGAAGAGTTAGAAATAGGAATAGAGGGGAGAAGAGGGGGTGGGGGAGGGAAGGGTCATAAATACATGGTTGACTTTATTTGGAAATTAAAGGAGTGTTATGGGTAACCGTCACCTCTAGGGAGATTCCACAGTGTGTTGCCCAAGGCGACCATATAGAATCAAATTTGTGGAGCGTGTCCGAAGCAATGCTGGCTAGTTTTTCTTGGGTCATTATCCATGTTATTTTATGTTGTATAGCTAAAAAAGATAACTTTGGTTGTTTCCAGGCTCTGGCTATGGTAATTTTCGCGCCAGTGAGCATGAAGTGGATCAACTTACGGTTGGGTTTGGAAACATGGGGAATGTGGGCATTGAGTAGGGCTACCGAAGCGGACCTGGGAACCTCGCAACCAGTAACTTTGTGAATTAGATTGAAGAGTTTCTTCCAAATTGGTCTGATTCTGGGACATTCCCACCAAACATGTATCATCGATCCCATGAGTTGACAGCCCCTGAAGCAGCGGGGGTCAACTGTGGGATAGTTAGCTGCAAGCCTGGTGGGGGTCATGTACCACCTCATGAGAACTTTTAAATTTGCTTCCATAAGTGAAGTATTTCTAATACCTTGAAAGGCTCTGGAACACGCAATTTGCCAGGTCTCCAGGTCCCACTCATATTGGAGGTCATCCTCCCATGCCGTCATATAGGTAGGTTTTTCTGTCGGAAGGGTGAGTGACGAGTAGATGATTGATATCCCGCCCCTTTGCCCCATGGCCTGTCCACACCAGAGTTCATATTCCGTGAATTTGGGGGGGAGTGGTTTTTCCACCCAAATTTTGCGTAGAAAATGTGAGATCTGTCCGAATCGGAATTTCTCTGAATTTGGAAGGTTTAGTGTGTTTATACAATGGCTTAGCGAGAGCGGACCTTTGGCTGTAAAAAAATGTCCTATGCGGTATAAGCCTTTATCAAGCCACCATTTAAAGGCTTTAATATCTAGTCCGGGAGGGAAGTTCGGGTTATGGAAAATGTGGGCCAGGGGTTGTATTTTGGAGGTCAAGGAAGGTAGATTGCGGATGCCGTCCCAAAGTTTGAGGGATTGGGATAGGGAGGGCGATAGAATTGATGGTCTGTGTTTTTGGGGGCACCATAGAAAAAAATCGGGTGTGTGTAGGGGAATGGCTTGCCTCTCTATCTGGACCCAGTCAGGTTTTTCTAGTCTTGTATAGACTGTAGAGAGTTGGGCTATTCTGGCTGCTAGATAATATTTGTAAAGATGAGGTAGGCCTACCCCACCTTTTCTTCTATGTAGATAGAGAGTGTGTTGGGGAATTCTGTATCCTGAATTGCCCCATACAAATTTTAGGATTTTACTTTGTAGAGATCGCAAGTGATCTTTTCTGATGGAGATGGGGAGAGATCTGAAGAAATATAGTATTCTAGGCAATAGTGTCATTTTAATAGAGTTTATTCTACCCATCCAAGATAGATCGCCTCTATCCCAGGTTTTCAGGTCTGCTTCTAATTTTTTATATAGGGGGGATAATTGTTTGCGTAGAGGGACTCTACACGAGCTGTGAGGTTAACCCCTAGGTATTTGATAGAGTTGGGGCTCCATTCAAATTTAAAGGACTGTTGGAGAAGAGCAACCGTGGATGGTGGAAGGGATATGTTTAGGGCCTGGGATTTAGAGTAGTTTACCGAGAGCCCAGATATTTTAGAGAATTCCATTAGCGTTTTATGTAAGTTCGGTAGTGAGGTGACCGGAGAGGTTAAAAATAGGAGAATATCGTCTGCGAATAACCCGCATTTATGTGATTGGTCACCACATGTCACCCCCTGGATGTTCTTATTTTGTCGGATAGATGCAGCTAGGGTCTCTATTGCTATGGCAAATATAATAGGAGACAGTGGGCAGCCTTCCCTTGTACCTCTAGCTATATTTATTGGGGTTGAGTAGTATCCTTGTAAGCGAATCAGGGCCTTCGGTAAAGAATAAAGTGATTGCATCACCCCTAGAAAACGTGGACCAAAGCCCCATCTCCTAAGTAGGGAAAATATATAAGACCAGGAGACGGAATCGAAGGCTTTCTGAAGGTCAAGGGCGAGGATGAAGCCTTGTTGTTTAGTGCCCCCCTCCCAATTGGATTGTAGTATTGATATAATGTCTACTGCTCTTCTCACCTGATCCGGGCCTTGTCTACCTGGTATAAATCCCACCTGGTCCCTGTGTATATATTTGCTTATAAATGAGGACATACGGTCTGCTAGGATCTTAGTGAGTATTTTGAGATCATTATTAATAAGCGAAATGGGCCGGTAATTACCTACCTCTTCCGGGTTTTTGTCAGGTTTTGGAATGACCGTGATAAATGCTGTATTGAGTTGGGCTTCTAAAGGGTCTCCCTTTACTTTGGAGTTGAAAAACTTTGTCATATGTGGAGTGAGAGTGTCTAGAAAGGATTTATAATATGGAACCGATAGGCCATCAGGTCCTGGAGCAGACCCCGTGCGAAGGCCTTTGATAACCGCCGCCACTTCTTCCTCTCGAAAGGGAGCCTCTAGAATGTCTCTATGTTCTGTTTTTAGGGATGGAACCTTGATGCCATCTAAGAAGTTGGAAATCGCTTTCTCAGTGGGCTTTGATGGGGAGCTATAAAGATAGAAGTAAAATTTATGAAAGGCTTCTAAAATTTTGGTTGGATTAGCCGTGGGGTCTTGGCCTGCAATGCGTATCTTGGGAAAGGCCGAAATTCTTGGTTTGGGGGAAAGTTTGGCTGCCAGCATTGTACTGATCTTATCTTTTTGCGTGTAGAATTTATTACTACTCCAGCGAAGCGACTTCTGCACTGTTGTAGTGAGGGTAAGGTTAAGCTCTAGGCGGATCTTTTCTATTTGGGCAAGTAGTTCTGGGGATGGAGTTTTTTTGTGTTGTTTCTTCACGGTCCTATATGACCTCTCCAGGCGCTCCACGTCCGCCTTTTGTTCTCTTTTAATTTGTGTTGTAAGCTGAATAATTTTGCCTCTTATGAAGGCTTTGCGTGCCGCCCACAGGGTCTCGGCTGAGATGCCCTCAACATTATTAAGTGTAAAATATTCTCTAAGTTCCTTATTTAGTATTGTTTTGTGAGTAGGATTAGCAAGAATGTGTTCTTTGAGACGCCAATGTCCCCTATTCGCCTGTAAATGACTGGAGCGGACGTGTGGGAGCACCATAGAGTGGTCAGACAGAACCGTGTCCTTGATTTGTGATTGGAGGACTGATGGGAGAATATTTGGGGGAACCAGAGTGTGATCTATCCTTGCATATGTATTGTGTGGGTAGGAAAAGTGTGTGTAGTCTTTTTTTGATGGGTTAGTTTCTTGCCATACATCTGCTAGACCCCTCTCATGGAGAAGTTTGGCAATTTTAAGGCTGACCTTGGTGGGTCTGGTAGATTGGACCAATGTGGGTTTAGATTTGTCTAGGCCTTGATCGAATGCCACATTGGAGTCTCCCCCCCATATAATTGTACCCTCCAGTATAGGGGTCAGAGTATCTAAGATGTGACGGAAAAACTTTTCTTGCCCTTTATTGGGACAGTAGTATGAGACTAATGAGTACAAATGTCCTTCTATTCTCCCTTTGACTAGGAGGAACCTCCCATCAGGGTCCTTAAGGTCCGAGATGAATTCAAAGTTGCATGTTTTGGAGAGAAGTATAGCGACTCCTTTGGTCTTGTTTTCTGCGTTGGCGAGGTGAATGTGAGGATATTGTGTATGGACAAACTTTGGGTTGTATTGCCTGGGGAAATGGGTCTCTTGGAGTAAGAGGATGTCAAGTTTAAGGGACTTGTAGTGGTTGAATATTTTCTTTCTTTTTATGGGGGAATTAAGCCCTTGCACGTTATGTGTGGCAGTTTTGATGAAGCTCTGTGTGGGATCAGCCATGGGGCTCGGGGTAGTCTCTATGTTCGTGTCTCTCGTCACTCACCCTTTGACGGTTTCTGATCCTGCACCCTTTGTGGATCCCCATGCATCTCTTCAGCTTCCAGGAGAATCCCCGCCTTGTAATGGTCATATGATCTGCAATTAGTAACCAAGATATATACATGTGAATTGGATAGGGTTGGGAGATAGGTAGAGTGGTAAAGAAAGAGGGGGGAAAGTTCTCCTAGTGAAGAGAAAGTGTTCCCGGAGGGGGAGAAACCCTCCAAGAACCGTAACCTAGGTAGGACAGGTAGGCCATGTTCCGTAAAGGAACAGATAGCCCGTCCCCCAGAGACCAACCGGAGTCTGAGGGAAAGGTGTTGGCGCATGGGGCCCACCCCAGCCAGGGCGCCCCTGCAAATGCAAAAAAATACTTAGAAAATTTTTCCCTAAAATAAACCTAAGCAACCAGGAATGAAAAACTGACATAGTGTATTAACTGCCTGGGATTAATTTCAGAACTCTTGGCCCTCCGTCTTCCCTCCAAGTGGAGTCGAGGAGGGAGGGCCCTCGATTGGGAGATGAAGTATCTCCCCCTTGCAAGGGAGATTCCCTCTCCTGATCGTTTAGAAATTTGAAAGAAACAATTTGAAAGTAAAGCCTTAGGAACTATAGAGTACATAGTTCAGTCCTCTAGCCCAGAAAAGATCTGGGATCAAAGTTAAGTGGATCGAACCGGACAGTTTATGTCGTCTCGTCGGGTATCACGGGGGACCGTTGTCTTTCGCCTTCTTGGTCTTCGTCCCACTCCACAGGGGGGATTGGGGGCTGGTGGGGGTCGGCCTCTTGGACGATCCTGGGGTGCTGTGAGAGGTGTCCATATCTGCTTCATGCGATATAAAGCGGAGTCGTAGGAGCAGTCTTTCGCCTTCAGGAAAGCTGGAGAATGAATAGTTTTTCCCGTTATCCGAAAACTTCACGGCAAAGGGGAAGGCCCACTTATATTTAATATCCTTTCGTGTCAGGGCTAGGAGTAGTGGTTTAAGGGATCTCCTGCGTTGCATGGTGGACGGCGAGAGGTCCGCGTATATTTGGACAGCATGTCCTTGGCAAAGCACTTTGGGGGCAATACGGGCCTGTCTCATGACCTCTTCTTTAACAGCGTAGAAGTGGGGTTTGGCGATAATGTCTCTCGGTGTTCCATCCTTGGGGGTCCTAGAGATCTGTGGGCCCTATCTAACTCCAGGCGCTGTTGCGAGATATTTGGGATCAGATTTTGGATCACATTTTGTACAGCTGCGTGGACATCCTTGATGGATTCCGGGAGGCCTCTAATCCTGATGTTATACCTCCTCGATCGGTTTTCTAAATCATCGATCCTGGATGTGGCCACATCTAGTTGTTCCTGAAGTGTTTGCAAGTGATCCGAGTTCTGGTTGGTGTTAGCTATTGTGTGCTCTAGCTTATCTTCGATGGCTTCTATTCTAGAGCCTAGGTTCTGAAAATCTGCCTTTAAGTGTTCTGTGATCTTAGCTGCAGTTTGGGATAAACCCCTGTCCAGGAGCTCTGAGAATTTCTGATATAAGTCTGCCACTGAGAAGGTTTGCGCTGCAGCCAGGGAATCCACATGGAGTGTGTCTGCCTGTCTGGTTCTGTTAGGCCCTGAGGGAGGGAGAGGATATTCCCCTGGGTAACATTTTGCCATGGTTTCTGTGTAGACTGGGGACACATTTAGAGCTTGGGGGTTACTCACATGGGTCAGGGTGCTGTAAGGTGCTGAGTTAGTGTGGGTTGCCGGCCTCCCCTCTGTTAATTCCTCAGCAGTGTGAACCTGAGGCTTCGTCGCGGCCGCCATTTTAGATCCGCCGGCCGGATCAATAAATGTGAATGCTGGCTCCAGATTCCTCCTGGTCATGGTGCCAGGCATATGAGTGTGTTCCGGGATGCTCGGGGATACAGGGAGAAGCCGTGGATTCGTTCCTGGGGCGCTGGATGCGGAGATATGGGCGCTGCTGAGCTGGGGTGGTGTGGAGCTCCTGGCTTAAGCCGCCATCTTCCGGGCTCCGCGCATGCGCCTCCTGCTCAAATATTCTTTGACTCTGGTGGAGTAAATGGATTTTTTTAGTGGAGATCCGGATTAGGGACACATCCCGCAGGGCCTCCTGAAAAGAGGAGTATGCCTGCAGAGTGCGCTCCCGAATAAAAACAATCTCCAGAGCCCCCACTTTGGCCTCAGCCTCCTGCAACTCCTTGTGAGCCCCTCTGCGGACTCTCCCAATGTGCTCCTGAAAACTACGCCTCATAGTGGCCTTAAAGGCATCCTAGGTGACTGGAGCAGGGACAGATCTGTCCTGTGTATTCCAAAAGGAAATTATGTCAGCCTTACAAGGCATCTCCACTCTCGAGTCCGACAAATAAAACCTAGAGAGTCGCCATAAGCCCTCCGATGGCGGACATGACAATTCCAGCTGCAAAGACACTGGGGCATGGTCTGAGACCCCCCCCCCCCCTAGGCAAGATGGCAATATCTCTTATTCTGGATAGGACAGTCCCTCCGGAGTACACCAGATCAATCCTGGAAAAAGTTTTATAAGAAGCTGAGTGGCATGTGAAGGCCCTTAACTGTGGGTGTCTCCAACGCCAAACATCTGAAATTAAATGCATCTGCCCATGCCTTCAATTAATTGGCAGAGCCTGTCGCTAGGGAGAATCTGTCCATCCCAGGGTCCGGGACCATATTAAAATCCCCCAACAACAGGATATTGTCAGTGTCATACTGCAGGATTTTAGACACCACCTGGTATAAAAAGGAAATGGAGGCAGGAGGAGGTACATACAGTCCTACGATAACTACCTCCAAGTTCATGATATTAGCATGCATAATCACATACCATCCTCCAGGATCCACCTCGACCGACAATAAGCGAAAGGGTAGAGACTTACATATTAATATGCTAACCCCCCTCGAGAGGTTAGAGTAAGTCGAATGATATGAGTGACCCACCCATGACCTTCTGAGACTCAGGAGTTTACCCCCCGTTAGGTGGGTCTCTTGGAGGATACATATATGGGGTGACTGTCTCTGCAAAAACTGGAACACCAGTGACCTTTTAAATTTGGAATTCAGGCCCCTGGTGTTCCAGGACACTATTTTACAAATTGACAAAGGGTCTCATTATCCAGCCTAGAATATAACAGATTCTTTGAATGAACACTAAACATGTATTGCAACAAATATACTGACTCATGTATGCATAATTTAACCAAAAACAAAAAAATAACCAATAACACCCCCCCAGCCTCCCGCCACCCCCCACCCCATCCTAGTTCCTGTGGAAGGGTCATATGCAGGATATTGCAGGCCAACGCTTCAGAAAGAGGAGGACGTGGGTGTGGGGTACTCCAGCTCTCATCAGGATGTTATGTCCTTCTGTCCAACCGTCCCCCCTTCAGGTTTCAATCAGCATCCTTCCCCAGGAGCCCCCAGGACAAGTGGCCAACAAAGCAGGTGGGAAGCCATCATGAGAGGAAAGGGACCGTGCAACCTCCTTAGTAAGTCTAGGATATACACCCTTGCCCCTATAGGTAATAAGAGAGGGTTGGACGGCCACATACAGTCCGGCACCCCCCCACCCCGCCATGCAACAATCCGGCACATCTGGGCTGCCGGGAAAATGGTGGGCATCGTCAACCAAGCCATTCAGATTATTCCAGGGTATATTATTAAACATTTCTCAGGGGGAAGATTTCCATCTGTCACGCAGGAGTTAAACATTCAATGTCTGCAAACTGTTTCAATCCAAGAGGATTACTCCTCAGGGGAAGTGAAAAAACGAGCTGTCTCCCCATCTTCCACCCTCAATCTGGCAGGGAAGAGCATGCTATATTTGAGGCCGTTTGCACGCAGTTTGGCGCGCACCACATCAAAGGACTTACGCTGTCGCTGAGTCTCTACAGAGTAATCGGGGAATATCATCAGTCTGCTATTTTCAAACCTCAGCTCTTGCAGGGCCCTGGCCTCTCTCAGCACCACATCCCTGTCCTTGAAATGTAATAGCTTAAAAATAAATGTGCGAGGGGGAGAGCACTGGGGTCCCCTGGCAGCAGGCATGCGGTGTGCCCTCTCTACTGTAAAGAATGGGGAAAATCTAGCATTAGGCAGCAAGTCCTTGAGGAGATGCTCAATAAACGTGACAGGATCTTTACCTTCAGCCCCCTGCGGGAGGCCGATGATCCGCAGATTGTTGCGTCTATTGCGATTTTCCGCGTCTTCAGCGCGGCTTTCCAGGTTTTTCACCTTGGCTTTCAGGCTGTGCAGGTCCCCCGAATGTTCTCTTACAGTGTCTTCAGTCGCCGAGACCCGCTGTTCCACCTGCGTCACCCGGCCTCGGAAGGAATCCAGGTCCCGGTGTATAAAATCCACGTTCGTCTGTACATGGTCGATTTTGTCTATAAGAGCTGCCTGACCTGTTGCAATAGTCTGCATGGCAGCAGCAAGATCCGCCGCTGTGGCAGGAGGAGACTCCACTGCCTCCATCTGAGATGCCATGTGGTCTGTAATGGCGGTCTGGCCTCTCATCCTGGCTCTGTCTACGGATGCTGCTGCAGACTTAGATCGCCGGATTTTGCTGCTGGGCATGACCCGGAGCTCCCGCAGTACACTGGGGAGTGTTCCACCCCTGTAAAAGCAGTTCTAATGCCAGGAGGGAGAAGGATAAACGGCCAGACTCCAGGAGCTCCGTTAATGAGCTTCCTCTCGCGTCGCCATCTTGGACATGCTCCCTGCCACTCCCTTCTATTCCCTGACACCACAGCCTCAAAGAACCATTCAAAACACAGTATTTAGTTCAACTTAAAAACTTAACCTTTAAGTTATAGTGACCCGCTTATTTTTGTAAATAGAGTCCTGGGTGAAAGTATGGGCCCTTAAGGCACCGATGAATTTAATCCCCTTTGGGGAAAGATATGATGTCGTTTCTCAGAAAAGAAGGCCTTGCATCTTCAGCTAGCTCTTTAGTGGTGCACTTTAGATGTACTGAAAAGCAGGGTGATGCAAATGGTACTTGTGGAGTTTTGGCAAGCAGGAGAATTCTTGTTGCTGCTCAGCAAAAGTAAATGTAGCACAAGATCTTTCTCTAATTTAGTTGAAGCAGTAAGATGACGGTGTCTGCATGCAGTGTCCTTTTGTTATGAGGAGAGGGGCAAGTTCCCACTCACCAATCCTGTGACAGAAGGCCCAATGAAGCGATGTCCTGGAACAGGTTTCTCAGGTTGCCTGACTGGCTACCTGGTGACTGGAATGCCTTGCAACGTCTGCAGAGATGCACCTGGAGTTATGACCTGGGGCCCTCCCTGGTGAGATGTCCGACCGACTGTGGAGCTGTGGCAGGAGACAGTCACACTGACCCTGGATCTGTGGCAGGATAGTCACACAGACGGAGAAACAGCGGCCCCCTCACTTGTGCCGGATCTTCTCCTCACCTCGTGGTGTCTCCTTACTCCCAGGTAGCCTCGTTGTGTCCTTGAAACACCTGGACTTTGTTCATTTCTCAGGCTGCTTCCTTCTCAAAAGCAATTGTATTTTAGCAAATCAAAGAGCTAAGTAATGTATTGAAATAAAGAGAAAACGGGTGGTGGAAAACAGTGAGCATGCCACTGCCAGCACAAAGTACTCATTACCTGTATCTGAAAATATTCAACATCTGTCCACAAGATGGCTCCACTTACTGACACTAACCTTTATACAAGCATTCAAGGGAAATGGTGAGCTTTTTTTTAGACCTTATAAAGTTGTGAAAAAACTAAATAAATGACTATAGAAAGTTATAGTCAAACACATGCCTAAAACAATGTATAAACAATTCAGCAGAAAACTGTTGTTATAGACAGTGTTTAAACCTGAATAATGTCAAAGGGAGCACTTTAGTAGAACAGCAAATTTTGTTAAAACATGCTATGGTCTATTGGGGCTGATTACATGTTTTACAGGTTCACTGAACTAGCTGTAAACTATTCTCATCTGTATATACCAATCACATAAATCAATATTTAATAGTAAAAGCTTCTTTTGGCTTCCATCAGTGAAAAGCTGTTTTATGTACAAATTCCCAGTTTGCTCTACATGTTATCTACATTTTAAATTTGTAAGAAGGGTCCTGTCTATTGTAAATGCTTTCTGTTTATACTACATTTTTGGTATCTAATCATTTTAAACAGCATTAATGAGTGACAGTTCATTGCATACTGTATAATACTGCTGTTGGTGTCTGTATACTGTATAAAACTGCTGTTGGTGTCTGCATTAGTACATTTTTATTATTACTACTAACTAAGGCTTCCTAGGCAAAAGACAGTGAAAATAAAACAAGGTTAAAGTATGGGAAATGTGAAATCGCCATACCTAGTAACATCTTTGCATCCTTAATCCATTTGCATATGTGTTAAAATATACATTACAAGATTACGTAAAACCCCCACAAGATTATAAGAGACCCTGGAAAAAAAATTTGGTACTAGTTTAAATTTTTTTACGTCACATGATATTAGTGCACTGGTTTATCAAACCAGTATTGCATTGAGTAAATAGATACAAAACATGTCAAGCCTAAAAAATGTGTGCCTCTGTCAAATAGCGACAAAGTATGGTACCTAAATTGTCCATACTCAAAGATTTAGATTGTCAGTTTACAGTTAGCTGTGAATTATGGTCCTAGAATTTTTGCTTTTACATTTGTATGTGCGTGTACTTGGAGGCAGATTTCTTAAAAAAAAAAAAACATTTTGAGGTATTATATTGTATATTTAACTTCATTTTTTTTTTCTTTTTACTTTTTTTCTTAACTTTATTGAAATACATTTTCATTTAGGAAAATGGACAGGTGTGAAAGTAGACAAAGTATATAAAATAAGCGTGTGCATTACCAATGCAGGACACATAGATACTGCCTTCACTATAATTGCTTCCATACTACTACAATTGGCCACGTGAGTAAAAAAAAGCCTTTTAGTAGGCTGTATGCAGCAACTTTGATCTTACGGATTTTTGCAAGGGAATTGTGTGAAGACAGACGGTTTGCTTAAAATCTGACCGTTAGTACGCTCCATTAGACAATTGTTGGCCAACTTTCTGCCAACAATGTTGGATGGCAGGCTAGTAAATTTTCAGCGGACATCGGTCTGTTGTCAGATTTTCCTATCGTGTGTACACAAATCCCTCACCCAAAGTACAAACACGCATTCTCGGAAGCAAGGAAGAGTCGGAACCAGCCGGTCTTGTAAACTAGTGCTCGTAATGGAGAATCAACATTCGTGACATGGCAAATTATGAAATCTCGAAATGCAGCGCACATTTTCTTCTTCTTTAATGGGATAATAATGAAGCTGTTTTGCTGAAGATACTGATGGAGTTATGGCAAACGTTTTTTCAAAGGCTTTTTTTTTCTAGTGATATCAAAAATAATATTATTATGCTTGTTTTTTTTTTTTTTGTTTTTGTGCAAGTTACCACAACACCATTATCCCGTAGTTTTTAAGATCAAAGATGCAACTATTAAATGGGTGTGTGGACAAGGGATTATAGCGGTGCTAGGGTCAGGAAGATTAGAGAAGAAAAGATAAAACAAAAAATACTAAAATTACAAATTTTATTAATAGTCTATCATAAATACAATGTACATTATAAACAATTCATACAGTAATTATACAAATTTTGTGGATACATGTACTGTAAGTGACCCTAAGAATGGTCAAGTGGGCCAGATGGCAAGTGGCCGTTGAAGGAGGGGGGGCTCATTTTCCTACATGTTTCGCCAAAACATTGGCTTCTTCAGGGAACAGGAGCTCATAGGGTGGATATATATAAAAAATTCTGTGTGATGGACATAAAAACACATGTTAGAAATATTAATTTGACCAAACACTGCATAGTAAAAACAATAACACACTGCAACTGTGGCTGGACATTCATGCAACCCTAAGCTCCACACCACTAAACGGCTCCACACCACTAAACTATTACGACTCGAAACCAAATGGATTCATATATTAAATGCTACCATCTTCCCAGGACTCAATGAATATATTAGTTTTAAGCCCTTCCTTTAAGTTTTTCTTTTCCATGCCCCTTCCCCAGACAACGTCGTTTGTGGTTTTTCCTTTCTACCCTATCCTCTTCCATCCCTTTCCCCCCCCCCCCCTTCTATTCCCTTCTTAGTTTCTCATTCTCCTGTATTCCCTGTCTTTCTTTCCCTTTGCTGCCATGGCTCCACCCGGTATTTCATCCATATAATGTTTTTTGACATGGACTAATACCTTGCCTTCTACATTGATTACAAATGCCTTTTTCCTTTTCTGAGACAAGCTGGCAAATTGACTCAATATATCTTATATCCCTGTATATTCTATAAGTGTATATTGCCTGTATTTATTTGCGACTTAAAACTCTTTTTTGTCATTATTGAACAATATTTTTCGACACAACTGTTGCAATACATATACTGTGTGTTTCCTTTTTTATATATTCTTTTCTATATATTGTTTTTGCATTGTATTTTCAATTTTTGGTTGCAGGTTTTACTGTCGTACTGGGACCCAGTGGTTCTCTATGCACACTGCACACATTGTGGCTGGATGTCGTGTGCTGACACACAGTAATTCCCACCTTCCCCAGTGGCCCCTGTGGATCGTTGGGCAAGATCGTTGGGATATCCTCCCATCCTGTGTCTCGGCGCACTACACTTCGTGCCCCTTTGTTCCCCGCCACTGGACTGCGGTTGTCCCTGGTGCCTTGGCTAGCCCCACGACTGGGGGGACTATCTGTGGCGTGGGTGGTGGGCGGCGGCTCCGCGGGCTCTCCCGGTTTGGGGGTGACATGGCTAGCGCTGTCTTTGCCTGTACGGACGCCAAGGCGCAGACAACTGTCTGCCCCTGGGTGCCCACGTCTGTTCTCAGACTCTCTGGTCCTTTATTCCATCGGCAGATTGGGTGAGATGACACCTTGGTACTTCCCATTCCAGGGGTGTTCGCCTCTCCAATCGCCACACGGTCCGTGAGATCTGAGCATGTGCGCGCGTTGCATGATGGAACTCGTAGTTCCTAGGCACCGTGTAGTGCACAGCCGTGGCTACCCCTCGTTTAGCGTCCGCACACCTGATCATCATCTGATCAGGTGTGGGGGGTATATGAGTAACCGGCCAGTCCCTCAGTTCCCATGGACGAGGGACGTGCCTGCATTCGCTCTGCACACAGCTACAAGGTAAACTTCTGCCTTTCAAAACACCCTGACTTCATGTTGTTTACATGAATAAATTATTTATTATTCCTTTACATACTTTTTAGAACTTACTTTGGACCGGCCTCTTACTCTGGTGGTTAACACTGATTTTCTCAAGCAACACGGTGTGCTTCATGATGAATTAGGTAATAGATTCCTTTTCACTAGCCTCACCTGTGCCCAAGTACATTTTAAAGCTTCCATTTCCCTACCTTTCTGATCCTCCTTTTTTCCTTTACATTTCATATAGGATCCACTGTTACTTTTATCCCTTTTTCATCCCAGCACCGGTACTATATACCTGTGAATGTACCGCTATGAGAATCTTTTCTTACAGCAGATACCATCAAGTAAGTATAGGCATAAACTACCATATCTGGCCCCAGTTAACAACAGCAAGACCCCTAACACTATCTATTTTTCCAACTAGGCCTGCTTTAAGTGGTCTGCAGATATGGTTCAACCTTGATGTCCTTTCCTTGCTGTGTGCATACATATATCACAGGCACTTCCTGACCTTGCCTCTCTACAGCTTTTAGATATACATGTAAGTCCGCACCCTTTCCAGAGATATAGATACATTTATACCTATTTATATACATATATTTTTTGTTCTCTTTTTAATACAATGCACATATGCGCAACCCTCTATTCCTGGAATAACTACCACAGTGCATTATGACACATGACTATCTTTACATTCCTTTGCCAGGTCTACTGTATGCCCCCTGCAGGCATAATTTACGGCGCGGTCTGCCTGCTCCCCTGTGGGGATCTCCTTGGGTGGCTGTGTTCCCCCTCTCCCTCTCTTCCCTCCCGTCTTGGGCACTGACGCCCCAGGTATGTCCGCAGTTCCGTTTAGTGGTGTGGAGCTTAGGGTTGCATGAATGTCCAGCCACAGTTGCAGTGTGTTATTGTTTTTACTATGCAGTGTTTGGTCAAATTAATATTTCTAACGTGTTTTTATGTCCATCACACAGAATTTTTTATATATATCCACCCTATGAGCTCCTGTTCCCTGAAGAAGCCAATGTTTTGGCGAAACATGTAGGAAAATGAGCCCCCCCTCCTTCAACGGCCACTTGCCATCTGGCCCACTTGACCATTCTTAGGGTCACTTACAGTACATGTATCCACAAAATTTGTATAATTACTGTATGAATTGTTTATAATGTACATTGTATTTATGATAGACTATTAATAAAATTTGTAATTTTAGTATTTTTTGTTTTATCTTTTCTTCTCTAATCTTCCTGACCCTAGCACCGCTATAATCCCTTGTCCACACACCCATTTAACGTCTGATTATTTAGGGGATGAGGTGCTGTATCCTCTGGTACCATCTAGCCATTTTTACTTTTAAAGATGCAACTATGTTGTTGTCCCTTGTTAATTTTACATTGTATTTTTAAAAATGTAACTGCCTACTCCCAAACTGTCATTTGAAGTAAAACACATAGCCAAGTATTATTCAAAACTCCAATTGTTTTATTGTGCAGAAAAAAAATAAAACAAATTAAATTAGAGATGCTATCTGCCATCCAAATACAAAGAACTTAACCAAAAAGTGCATTCTATGCCTACAAAATATAGAAAGTATAACAAGTAAATAATTAGTCAATCAAAAAAAATTAGTAAGTGGTAAAGGGGTGAAAATCCCTAGTCCAGTGGGCTTGTTGGGGGTCTTGTGGCTGGTATTGTCACTGACTGCCATGCTGCTGTGGTGTGTGGGTTGGCTGTGGATGTGGTGGATGTGGGGCCACAAAATCACACAGGTCTGTGTTTTCAGAGATTTGGCCCCTCACCCCCTTGTTGAGGAGCTGCAGGATGAGTTCCTCACACCTGCTCCTTTGCTCACCGTCCATCTGCCTTAATTTATTGGCAGTCAGCAAGGCAAATCCCTCAGCCTCATCTGGGTCTGTCCCGATGGCAGTAATGGCCTGGCTGAGGAAGGCAGCTGTGACCTCTTCCAGATTCCTGCTCTTCCTGGCCCTTTTAGCAGAAGGTCATAGGGGAGGGATCTGGGACTCCATCTGGCTGCTGGCCACAGGCTCCTCCTGACTGACACTTTCCTGTGTATGAAAATGGGACATAATTAGAAAATTTTAGGGTTTGGTCATCAATCACACACACTTTTGATCTCCTCACTGTTGCAAATTGAATGTGGACAAATGGAAAAGACTATCATTCTGACCCCAGCATTTTTTATTCGTGTACAAATCATTTTTGGTCACTACTGTCTATTATGGAAACCACTTTGTTAAGTCAGAAATATTTTAACAATAATGTCTAGTTATCATCATTGTATTTTTGGATACAAATATGTTCAACCTATACCTGGGTCAAGCTGGGCTCCTCCACATCTTCATCCTGTGCAGCAGGACCTGGGTGGACCTCTGGAGCTATGGCCTCAGCAGATGTCGAAGGGAGTTTAGACAGCGATGGCCTGGATTCTGTCTGGTCAGACAAAAAATGCAGGCTGTGGTAATACCACAGCCTGGGGACATATATGTGATCTGCTGATGCTCCAGATCTCTGTGAGTCCATCACCTTGTTGAGCTCCCTTTTAAAAGTACTCCTCAGGTTTGAGATTTTTGTCTTGATATAGTTGTTTGCCCTGGGGTACACTGGCTTCATCAACTCAAGCAGTTTCTCCAACGCTGCCTTCCTCAAGATTTTATTGGAGTCATTTTGACTCTTGACCTTCCAGAGACAGGGCAGCTACCGTACAGGTCAATAAATTGGGTCAAAAAATCAGGCGCAGTAAATTTATCCATCATGATAAATGATATGATGCCTGCAAGACAAAACACAAGACAAAACATAATGTCTGCCTTAACTCATAAGCTGCTCGCAATCTAGGCCTCAATCTAAGCATAAAGATGAAGTAAAATAGAAAGCAGATATGAGCATTCTTATTTGGTTCTGTTTTTGGACATTTCTTTATTTTTGTACCTAATTTTTTTTCTCTTTCAACAGGAAGGCACCAAAAAATGAAGCAACAGCCAAGCCACCAGAAGAGGTGAAGGGAGGCTACCCTCGTTTGGGGGATTTACTAAAACATTTAATGTGAAAATGGCTTAATGTAGCTTAACGTGTAATAAAGTGCCTAAACCTCAATCAATTGCTGAAACTTTGCACAGTCTAAGATCTTAACTTCCCAAACCTATCCAAGAAGTTTCATGCAATTCGGTGTACCACAAGGCAAACTAGGGACATTAAGCTTGTTTTTTGGAGAGCTTAACGTACAAAAAAGACTTCCCCCAAACTTCACACAATAGAAGACTCTATCCATGCCAACATAGTCTGAAAAATTCAGCTCATTTGGTTAATCACACCAAAAGTTATTCACATTAAGCTATATTTTACAATGCTAAAACGTTTAATGTGAAAATGGCTTAATGTAGCTTAACGTGTAATAAAGTGCCTACATTTTTTTTGGGGAGCTTAATGTACAAAAACAACCTAAAATGTTAACCAATCTCCCCCAAACTTCACACAATATAAGATTCTATCCATGCCAACATATTATGAAAATTTCAGCTCATTTGGTTAATCACAACAAAAGTTATTCACATTAAGCTATATTTTACAATGCTAAAACATTTAATGTGAAAATGGCTTAAAGTGGAGTTCCACCCATTTTACACAGTTGCTCACTCTGGTATCCCCTGTAAAAATCCTTTTCGCCATGGAAATTCTTTTTTTTTTTAATTAAAAGGAAATACCTTAATTATCCTTTTTTTCTCCGGCATTTCCGGTATTCCCCGCCGAGGTGATTACATCACTAAGCAATTTGCAAGGGCCCCTGGGATAACGGCGTCAAGTATCCCAGGAGTCCTTGTGAATCACCTAGTAACGAAATCTCACGATGATTGACGGAACGTCCGCCAACGCCGCTATGGCAGCATGTCAGGACTCAAGCGGAAGGAGTGCAGTGCGGTGGCATTACTGCGCAGGTGCAAGATGTGGAGGTGCCTGCTGCACCGATTCCCGGAAATGGATAGAAGAGGGCTTCAGATGGCCACAGTGGAGATGGACACTGCCAGCTTCCGAGATCCAGATCTTTTTATTTATGTTTGAATAGAAAAAAAGTGAGTACTAGAATAACACTAAAGATTGCATATAAAGTGGATCAAGTTGAAGTGGAGTCTTGAAACAAAAAATTTGAACTGGGGGACTGGAACTCCGCTTTAATGTAGCTTAATGTAGATAAACGTGTAATAAAGTGCCTACACCTTAATCAGTTGCCCTGAAACTTTGCACAGAGTAAGATCTCAACTTCCCAAACTTATCCAAATAAGTTACATGCGATTCGGTGTTCCACAAGGCAAACTAGGGACATTAAGCTTGTTTTTGGGAAGCTTAATGTGGCTTAATGTACAAAAAAGATCTTAAATGTTAACCAATTTCCCCCAAACTTCATACAATAGAAGACTCTATCAATGCCAACATACTCAGAACATTTCAGCTCATTTGTTAAATCACACCAAATGTTATTCACATTAAGCTATATTTTACAATCCCAAAACATGTGGCTCAGTGTAAAAAGAGCCTAATTTACCGTAATGTGCCTAAACTTTCATAAATTGTCTTGAAACTTTGCATAACCTAAGTTTTCAACTTCCAAAACCTATCCTAGAAGAGCCATGGATTTTGGTCTCCCACAAAGAAAATGAAGGTGTTTAAGCTTGTTTTTTTGGGGAGCTTAATGGGGTTTAACTTACAATAAGGTGCCTAAACCTTAATCAATTGCCTTGAAACTTTGCACAACCCAAGCTTTCAGCTTCCCCAAACCTATCTTGGATGTTTCATGGATTTTTGTTTTCCACAAAACAAGTGAGTGACATTAAGCTTGTGAAGCCCCTACCACCTTTTGTGTAGTGGCTGTAGTGTGGGACAGCCAATGGGGGAATATTATGCGTGTGTGTGTGCTCACCAACCATTCACTAGGGGTTTCTTGGCCAGTGGTGCATGCTGGGGAAGTGCATATATACTTAGGAGAATTGCCATATGCTCAGTCTTCATACAGCCTACATCCAGGCTTATCCTGGAGATGGGAATGCTCAAGTGTGGGAAAGGTTTGACTAGAACTCAAGCTTAGAAGAGGCCTCACATGCTGATTGAGGAGGAGAACCAGAAACGCTGGATGGCTACTGGAGGTATCTGTTACTGGAAAGGACCTAAGGAGCAAGTCTGGTGTCCTTCCTACTGAAGATCTTATGTCTATTCCCTATTCAGCTGTTTTTCTAATACCCAGTGCCAGCCTGTGCTCCTATTGATTCTGCACTGTGGAATACTGAAAGGGACTGGTGAGTCTGGAGTTATGTTCTAATCTAGTTTTGCCATGGATGTTCTCAACTCTATGCCTTCTGTCGGTTATTGAGTTCTGCAATAAAGAATTTAAAAATGTACTTAAAATGACTGGCGCCAAACCTTTCTTTGATCATACAGCCCTTCACTGGTCTAGGGTCTGTCCTAGATCAAAATGTCAATCTTCCCTGCCTTTGGGTGTCCATGCTATGCCTCTGGGGGTCAGGGGGTGCTGTCCTTTTTTTTTTTTTTTTTTTTGGATGTTATCCAACTTCCCCAAAATTCCCACAATGGAAGACTGTATTTATGTCCGCATATTCTAAAAATCTCAGATTGTTTGGTAAAACAGACCAAAGGTTATTCACTTTTAACAATTTTATTATAGTCCTGAAACATTTAATTGGAATAGCTTAAAGGGTAAGTTCACCTTTACAGAAAATCTGTAAGGTGAACTTACACTGGACCCCTCCCTATTCCCCTCGCCCACACGAGTTCCCCCAAGGGAGAGCGGCTCTCCAACCGGTCACTCAAGAAGAGGAGGAGCCAGGATCACCGCTGAGGGACCCCAGAAGAGGAGGATCCATGCTACACTGTGCAAAACCAACTGCACAGAGGAGGTAAGTATGAAATGTTTGTTTAAAAAAAGAAAATTAACCTTTACATATCCTTTAAGCTAAAGTCACTCATTTCCCTTGTGGGAAACCAAAATCCATATTCAGGATAAGGTTGGGAAGATAAAAACTTTGCTTGTGCAAAGTTTCAAGGCTATTGATTAACCACTTCAGCCCCAGAAGGATTTGCCCCCTTAATGAATAATAAATATGCCAAAAAAATGTAAAAAAAAAAAATTTCTTCATCAGTTTAAGTCAATATATATTCTTCTACATATTTTTGGTAAAAAAAATAGCAATAAGCGTATATTGATTGGTTTGGGCAAAAGTTATAGCGTCTACAAAATAGGTAAGAGATTTATGGTATTTTTATGGCATTTTTATTATGTATTTATTTGTTACTAGTAATGGCAGTGATCTGCGATTTTTAGTGGGACTGCAACAGATCGGACACTTAACACTTTTTTGGACCATTGACATTTATACAGCAATTAGTGCTAGAAAAATGCACTAATTACCACACGCATCGGGTCCCTCACCGTGCAGCAGGCACGTGCCTGCTATGGCTCCTAAAGGATATTTCTTCAGTGTTGTCACATGAAAAGATATAATACAATATTTACAAAAATGTGAGGGTGTACTCACTTTTGTGAGATACTGTACCTCTTATGTGCAGTTTTTTTTTACAGAGCAGCCCTGATCCCCCTCTTCTCAGTTTCCTCCCTGGCGCTCCTGGCTGCTTCCTCCTGCCAAGTGCCCCCACAGCAAGTGGCTTGCTATGGGGCACTCGAGCTAAGCCGCAGCTTTGTGTGTCCATTTAGACACTGAGCCATAATTCGGCCTGACCCCCCCCTCCTGATTGGCTGCCTGACTTTAATTGACAGCAGTGGGAGTCAATGGCGACACTGCTGTGTCTCAGCCTCTTTAAAACAAGCTTAACCACTTACCAACCAGCCGCTGCAGTTTTACTGTGGCAGCATGGCTTGGCTGGGCGAAATGATGTTATGTTACGTTGCTTCGCCCTGTGGCCACTAGGGGTGTGCCCACAGAGACTATGCGAGTGCCCGGCGGGCGCGATGTCCGCCGGGCACCCGCGATCGCTCGTGACACAGCGAGAACCGGGATCTGTGTGTGTAAACAGTGATCTGTCATTTCCCCCAGCAAGTCCTTCATTCCCCCTTCAGTTAGAACATGCAGAGGGAACACAATTAACCCCTTGCTCGCCCCCTAGTGTTAACCCCTTCCCTGCCGGTGACATTTTTACAGTAATCAGTGCATCACTGTAAAAATGCAATGGTCCCAAAAATGTGTCAAAAGTGTACGATGTGTCACCAGAATGTCGCAGTCCGGATAAAAATTGCAGATCGCCGCCATTAAAAAAAAAAAAAAAATAAGAATAAGAAAAATTCCATAATTGTATCCCCTATTTTATAGACGCTTTAACTTTTGCGCAAACCAATCAATATACGCTTATTGCGATTTTTTTTTTTTTTTTTTATTAAAAATATGTAGAGGAATACATATCGGCCTAAACTGTGGAAAAAATGTGTTTTTTATGTATTTTTGGGGGATATTTATTATAGCAAAAAGTAAAAAATATTGCTTTTTTTTTTCAAAATTGTCAGGCATTGTTTTGTTTATAGCGCAAAAAATAAAAATTGCAGAGGTGATCAAATACCACCAAAAGAAAGCTCTATTTGTGGGAAAAAAAAGATGCAAATTTTGTTTGTGTACAACATCGCATGACCCCGCAATTGTCAGTTAAAGCGACGCAGTGCCGAATTGTAAAAAGTGCTCTAGTCAGGAAGGGGGTAAAATCTTCCGGGCCTGAAGCGGTTAAAGGGATTTTAAAGTCAGAAGGTTTATTTATCTTAATGCATTCTATGCATTAAGATAAAAAGCCTTCTGTGTGTAGCAGCCCCCCTAACACTACCCTGAGTCCCATCTAGATCCAGCGATGACATTGCAAGACCCTGACAATCACAGGCATGACTCCTAGAGGTAGCGGCATGATGGGATTTGTAGCTTCACCACAGCTGGGGTGCCGAGCTTGCCTAAACCCTGACTTAAGATGACAACATAATACATTTTTTTTTATTAAGGACAAACAAGGCTTTCTTTTTGTGAATATTGTCCTGCAACAATAATTATTTTTTGCAATCCTTAGACAACTAAATGTAATAAAACTAAACAAAAGGAATTTTTTTTCTTTCTTTTGGTATGTGTGTGTGTGTATATATATATATATATATATATATATATATATATATATATATATATATATATATATATATATATATATATATATATATATATGTGTGTGTGTGTAAACAGGTGTCAAAAATATTAATAAGCAAAGCAAAAAACAGAAAAAAAGTTGAACTATTAGTTAAAATAGAAAAGAAAAAAATCACCAGGAAAATTACAATTGAATAGAGAAGGAGAATATAGAGTTAATCAGTGCTGATTAGAGAAAACTAAAGGGTTACTAAGGAATGTAACTTTCTGTGATGTGGTTGTTGGTAAACATTGCCAGCCCGTTTCTTTTTTTTGACAGCTCCTGCTGAATTGTTGGGTACTGAGACAGGGAAGCGTCCTGGCAGCAGAGCAGAAGGACTAGATGTACTAGACGTGACCTGTGTACACTGATGACATGTTTTTGGGCGTGTCCAGTGCGCCCAAAGTCTGCAACTGGTTAAGGATTGTAAAAAAAATGATTAAATGTGAATAACTTTTGTGGTGATTTACCAAACGATCTGGAATTCTTAAACAGGTTTGGGAAGTTGAGAACTTAGGCTGTGCAAAGTTTCAAGACAATTGATTGAGGTTAAGGGACATTATGGTACGTTAAGCTCTTTACATTAAATGTTTTAGCATTGTAAAATATAGCTTAATGTGAATAATTTTTGGTGTGATTAACCAAATGAGCTGAAATTTTCTGAATATGTTGGCATAGCTAGAGTATTTTATTGTGTGAAGTTTGGGGGAAATTGATTAACATTTAAGGTCTTTTTTGTACGTTAAGCCACATTAAGCTCTCCAAAAAACAAGCTTAATTTCCATAGTTTGCCTTGTGGTACACCGAATTGCATGAAACTTCTTGGATAGGTTTGGGGAGTTAAGATCTTAGACTGTGCAAAGTTTCAGGGCAATTGATTGAGGTTTAGGCACTTTATTACACGTTAAGCTACATTAAGCCATTTTCACATTAAATGTTTTAGCATTGTAAAATATAGCTTAATGTGAATAAATTCTGGTGTGATTAACCAAATGAGCTGAAATTTTCAGAATATGTTGGCATGGCTAGAGTCTTTTTATTGTGTGAAGTTTGGGGGAAATTGGTTAAAATTTAAGGTCTTTTTTGTATGTTAAGCCACATTAAGCTCTCCAAAAAACAAGCTTAATGTCCATACGTTGCCTTGTGGTACACCGAATCACATGAAACTTCTTGGATAGGTTTGGGAAGTTGAGAACTTAGGCTGTGCAAAGTTTCAAGACAATTGATTGAGGTTAAGGCACATTATGGTACATTAAGCTCTTTACATTAATCGTTTTAGCATTGTAAAATATAGCTTAATGTGAATAACTTTTGGTGTGATTTACTAAATGAGCTGAAATTTTCAGAATATGTTGGCATTGATAGAGTCTTCTATTGTGTGAAGTTTTGGAGAAATTGGTTAACATTTAAGGTCTTTTTTGTACGTTAAGCTCTCCAAAAAAACAAACTTAATGTCCCTAGTTTGCCTTGTGGAACACCGAATCGCATGAAACTTCTTTGATAGGTTTGGAAATGTAAAAACTTAGGCTGTGCAAAGTTTCAGGGCAATTGATTGAGGTTTAGGCACTTTATTACACGTTAAGCTACATTAAGCCATTTTCACATTAAATGTTTTAGTATGTCCCCTCGTTTGGGCCTCAACAGGGGAGGCAACAAGGCCATCTTCCCACCAAAAACGTAAGTGACAACTTCAAACACACTCATTTAGCCACCGACAGGGGTGATTCTAGGTGGGCCAAAGGCCATGGGCTTAGGGCAGAACTTAAGGGGTAAAGAACACTTTCTGGTTGCTGCCTGGCTTATCAGTGCCCATTAATACAGCTTTGCCAGTGTAACATGGCTAGAGGAGAGGCCCTGGGGATCACACTCACACAGAGTCATGCTTGCTAGAATGATCATCATATATCCCCTATCCCATAGGAGACAAGAGAAGTGGGGGGCAACTCCAGGACTTTTTTCATGTTGGCACTTGTCCAGTGTTTGCCCTCTGTAAAATGACATCACCTTTCCTTTTCTATGCATTTTTCACTGTAAAAAAACCCACAGTGCAGCATGGTGGAGTCCACTAGTCAGGAGCAAACATTGTCATCAGACCAAGTACAAGGTTGGTCAACTAATGTAGCAAAATGGATGCTAGAAACAGATGGGGGTTGCTTAATGAATTGTGTATTGTTTCTTTTTAGAGGAAAGTGAGTGTGGTCATCTCACCCAGGATGTTGGTTTGGAGGTTTGGTTTGGAGGCATGGGATCTGACTCCTGGACCCAGCACAGACCTGTCCGTTGTGAACGTCAAATCCCCTGACGCAAGTCATACTTCAGGCCAAAGCTATCCCGAAGGCAAAGAAAGTATTCGGGAACTTCTTGTTTGCACAAGTAAGTATTCTTGGAATCTGGCTTCAATGTGTCTACATGTCGAGTGTTTAGCTGAACAAACAAAACACCCACTCCACACATTAGCAAAGTATGTAGTACATTAACATTAGATTGGAGAAGGAAGAGGTGAAAGGAGCCGTCCTTTTTGCTAGGTACCCGAGTTTTGGAGACCCAGGCACCAGGGTCAAGATTACTGAGTAGTTGCAGGGTGTACATTCCTAGTAGTGTAGGTGTCTGAAGGGCAAGCAGGTTGCAAGCAACAATAGACTGGGTAGGTAAGTATTTCCTAAATTTGACTAGTAACTTGACCATAACTCACTATGTAGGGCCTCAGCCACTTGACCATCTTTCCCTTAATCCTTTTTTGTCTTCTTACTAGGTCATGATCTTCCAAGATGCACCATTGGCTGAATGAGTGTAGATATGTTGCATTGTTTGAAGGATCTGGAGCAAATAAAGGAGGCTACCACTGCTTTACAGTGAAGAATCAGAGATTTTGTAGACATGCTTGCCAAATTCTAATTTCCTCTTGCCTGTTTAAAGTTTCTTGTTCCACTTGTTGGCTCCTGTTTGCACTTTTAATATTTACAATGTTTTTCCCACTTTTAAATGAGAAATTTTAGTGTCCAAACTCAGCGTTTCTCCACTCCACTCCTCTAGGTGCACCACAAGGTCCTGTTTTCTGTATTTTCCTCAGTCTAAAAAGGACTGTGTGAATTACTAACATTGAATATGACAACATCACCTGTGCCAAATTCAACAATTATAGAAAACATGACCTGGGTTTGCATCTTGAAAAGGAGAGTTGGGAAACACTGCCCTAAGTAATGTGAATTGTAATCTTTCTGTGTTTTGAAGAATAGCAAAGCCAAAATTTGGAGATGCACACAAATTGTGCCTTAACATTCCTATTTCCCTCATGATCCCATGCCCAAAATGTGTGTCTTTCCCTACATCTATAAAAATAAATCATGTGCTGCGCTATCTCCCTAATGATCTGCTAAAACTGCAGTGGGTAAAAAGAGCCAATAAAATATAATCTACAGATAATATGTTATAATGATATATAAGTGACAGTTGTCATGATACAAATTCCTATATCATAAAATGTGACTAAACACATACATCCTTATAATTATTATTATAACATATATAATGTGATACAAAAAGTGATCCGTAAAGTGCTCAAGTGCATATGAGTTTGTGACAACCTGATTAAAAAAAGATCAGTTTAAATTAATATAATATAAAGCCCTTATTGAAAAGATAATAAACATGACTTGATTGGTGACCGTGATCAAAAAAATTCTTATTGCTGTGATCTCACTCAGGTGCCCCCACCCTTAGGTAATAGTCGCTCACCTCAGAGTGTGTGACCTCACAGCTAACTTTGGTCAATACACACTTGTGAATCACCCTAAAAGGATTCCTGGTTAGTTGCAAGGTCCCAAATTGCTCAATGATGATGCCTCCTCACATATAAACAACAGAAACTCCAAAGTGTGATATAATTTAAAACAGGTTTTTATTAACACAAAATAAAGCCCTAGTACAGGGTACTCACATGGGTTTGGTGCGTTAGTGCACCACTCTATATCGTGCCTTTAAAATCGCCGGGAAATAACTGAGGTCGTATGCTCTCACTCCGCAAGACAGACCAGCTATCTCCTGCACCGTCCAGTTCCCCTTATCAGTTACCTTAAGATCACCGTTATCGGTGTTGGGAGAGGTGCCACCCCCCCTCCCGCTGCTCTCCCGTGCCCTCCACCGCTTACCGGAGCCGTCGGTAGCGGCGGAGTCGATCGGGACCTGTCACGGCCCCCACCCGTCTCCATACCATAGGACAGCTGAAGCGTCAGCTCCGCCCACTTGTCTTAAAGGCACAATTTTTTGTGTCATTTTTTTAAACAACTTTTCTAAAGCGCCCTGTCCCAAAGAGCTCGCGTGCAGAAGCGAACGCATACGTGAGTAGCGCCTGCATATGAAAACGGTGGTCAAACCACACATGTGAGGTGTCACCGCGCCCGGTAGAGCGAGAGCAATAATTCTAGCCCTAGACCTCCTCTGTAGCACAAAACATGCAACCTGTAGAACTTTTTAAACGTCACCTATGGAGATTTTTAAGGGTAAACGTTTGATGCCATTCCACGAGCGGGCGCAATTTTGAAGTGCGATATGTTGGGTATCAATTTACTTGGTATAACATTATATTTCACAATTTTAAAAAAAAATTGGGCTAACTTTACTGTTGTCTTATTTTTTTATTCAAAAAAGTGAATTTTTTCCAAAAAAAGTGCACTTATAAGACCGCTGCGCAAATACGTGCAAAAAAAATATTGCAATGACTGCCATTTTATTCTCTAGGGTGTTAGAAAAAAAAACAATATATAATGTTTGGGGATTCTAAGTAATTTTCTAGCAAAAAAACCTGTTTTAAACATGTAAACACCTAAAATCCAAAACGAGGCTAGTCTTTAAGTGGTTTAATAAAAAAGGGTAAGGTCAACTTCTCTGATTCATCTCCCCCTCTGGTGGCCCATTAGCAAAATTTTAGGGTGGGGGGAGAAAATGGGTAGAAGTTTTGGACAGGTGACCCTCTCCACTTCCATGAGAGCTGTTTTCATAAATAATCTGGGGTACTTTAGCCAGCCCCTCCTTACTTACACTATTGGCAGCCCAGTGGACTGGTAAGAAGTGTCATAATCTAAAAATATGGATCCACACCGGCCAAATTGCAGCACATTTTGACATTCAGAAATTGGGTGAATTTATACAGAAATCTTACCACAAAAGAGGGATAGTGTGTATGGGTTTTGCAAAGTCAGCAGATAGAGTATTTGTATCTATTGACTTAGCATTTTGGGGGGTTACAAATGAGTTTGGGCCCCAAAAAATTGCCTCTTGCACTCTGCCTGAATTGGAGGACAATAATAACACGTGCACACATTTTAGGGGGTGTTTAAGGTAAGCCCAAAAATGTAGCTGACAAAAAAACATTGTTAAGTTACTAGGCTAGATGTGTATGGGCCCAGGATAGCATGCTGGGGAGGTTAGTGAAGGAGAAATATGCATGTAGGCCAAAAAAGAAGCAGGAAAAGCTTACAGCATGCATGAGGACAATAATGTTACAATAAAGTTAATTATGGAATCAAGACATTAATACAACACATTAGCAAACATTAAATACATAGAATGTGATTTTAAAGGAAAAAACTTACCTGAATATAGTCCTTCTGCAGGACTTGAATAATGGCTGAGCAGGTGTCTGGAATAATGAGTCCCAGAGCCTGGGGGGAGATCCCAGTAGTAAACTTAAGTTCCTGGAGAATTCTCCCCGTCACCAAGTAACACAAGGTGGCTATGAGCCTTTGCTCAGGAGTGATGGCAAGTCGCATGCATGTGTCCTGCTTCTTAATATAGGGGGATCACCAATGCCAAGAGTTGGTGAAAGCAGGGGTCTGTCATCTGGAGATAATTCCGAAAATTGTCCAGATTATTCTCCTGAAGCTCCTGCAGCAAAGGCATATGACATAATTGGTCACGATTATGCAACCAATTTTTGGTCCAAGAACTCCTCCTCCTCCTGATACCTGGACTTGGGTAAAAGCAATAACTCCAACGCCAATAATGGCACATTCTCTCCTCCAATTCCGCAACATGGCTGGTTGACGAACAGCCATTCAGAAATGAACTGACAAGCATGAACTGAAAAACGCGAATCAACACTCACCAAACTTCTACTAACACGAAATTAGCAGAAGGAGCCCTAAGGGTGGCGCATGAATATTAAACTTCCTCTTTATTGGCTTGTAGTACGTCTAGTATGTCACTACGTTCGTGTTTGTTGGCTGACAATTGTGTAACGTCTGTATGCAAGACACGTTCACAGCACACGCCTTTCGGACAAAAGTCTGACGCTTTTGTCTGCCGAAAATCAGATCGTGTGTGCGAGGCTTAAAGCTAGAAAGTGCAAAATCTGGTGCAGCTCTGCATAGAAACCAATCAGCTTTCAACTTTTTATGTCAAAGCTAAATTGAACAAGCTGAAGTTAGAAGCTGATTGACTATCATGCACAGCTGCACCAAATTTAGCAGTTTCTAATTTTAGTAACTCAACCCCTGTGTGTCTGAGGTACCAAGCAGCAGCACTGCCACATGGAAAGAAGGGGAGTGAATCACATGCTACCACGCTCTTGGAAATACTGAGTATTCTTTGATCCTGGTGGGCAAACAGAATGCCCGAGGGGCCAAGGACAGCGGATATGTTCTGCTGCTAAGCCTACCATTAAAGTAAACCTTGCATGAACAAAGCAAGGTTTACTTTAAAAGTAGGAAGGCACTCAGTGAATCCAACTACCACTCTAATCTGCTTAAAAGCCTGTTCAGTTCATATACTGTATGTTAAGTTTTAGAAAAAGAAGTGACAATTCTATTAGAAAAGCATCAACTATGCACAGCAAGTCACATAAAGGTAGAAAAAATGCACAGTTCCATATAAAATGAACTGTGACTTTGCTGTTCAGCTCCTTTACAGTTAGATTTAAGAAGAATAAAAACATGGTAAAAAATTAGATAACACAGCAAATCTTGCCTATCTTTTTGCAGAGCTGACTTTAGACTTCCCTTTTACCAACTTCTGTATATCTGTTGCGCTAGCAAAGACTTTTGTAAGTGTTACAAAACCGCACACAGTTCAGCTTCCTTTGAAGTTTCCAATGATCTCAGCATGTCTCAGTCAGACAGTGTATTTGATATGGATTTCATGTAAAGTCCTTGGGGTATTAGATCTTAATTTACAGTGAGTATTTTGCCACGCTGTATGAAATCTTGTCTCAATGGCAGGTTACTTTAAATGCTTTTTGATGAATCAATTGCATTTTGATGAACACACAGCTTGGTTTTACCCCATAGTCAGTAAAAACATACACATACGGTCTGAATTATGATTTTCTATTTTATGGATTTTGTAAACTGTGAGCTAATCGCATACAGTTCTATTTGCATTTGATATATTACTAATGCTGAACATTAACTGTATACAAGTAACAATTTTTCAATAACTGCACAAAAATATCTGTGGATACAAAATAAACTAGACCCATAATGCACAGGGGAAGGAGTTGCAATATAATATATATATATATACACACACTATATTTTCAAAAGTATTGGGATGCCTGCCTTTATAGGCACATGAACTTTAATGTCCACAAGGTATAGGAGTGTGTTTATGGGAATATTTGACCATTCTGCCAGAACTGCATTTGTGAGGTCAGGCACTGACCTCGTAGTCTCAGCTCTAATTCATTCTAAAGGTGTTCTATCGGGTTGAGGTCAGGACTCTGTGCAGGCCAGTCAAATTCCTCCACCTCAAACTCGCTCATCTATGTCTTTATGGACCTTTCTTTGTGTACTGGTGCCCAGTCAAGCTGGAACAGGAGGGCCCACCTCAAAACTGTTCCCACAAAGTTGGGAGCATGAAATTGTCCAAAATGTCTTGATATGCTGACGCCTTAAGAGTTCCCTTCACTGGAACTAATGCCGCATACACACAATCGGAATTTTCGTCGGAAAAACCTTGGATGATTTTTCAGACGGAATTCCGCTCAAGCTTTGCTTGCATACACACGATCACACCAAAGTTCTCTGAACTTTCGATCGTCAAGAACGCGGTGACGTACAACACGTATCATGGCACTAGAAAAGGGAAGTTCCATACGAAGCGCGCCACCCTTTGGACTCCTTCTGCTAATCTCATGTTTATCTCATGTTAGTAGAAGTTTGGTAAGAGACGATTCGCCCTTTTCAGCCTATGTGTTTTTATTAAAAAAGGACAGTTTGTGTGTGAGTAGGCAGGTACATTTCAAAAATACAATGTCAAATTAACAAGGAACACCAACCTCCTTAAGGTTAAAAAATACAAGATAATAATGTTGTTGTGGTAACTTGACACACACAAAAAAAAAAAAAATATGGAGGTCACTAGAAAATAATTTTAAAATAATCAAAAAAAAAATCTTGATTTAAATAAAAAATGGGAAAAAAATCACTATAAAAAATAATTCTAAACATTATTATGGAGATCTGGCTTTAAAAACTAAAAATATTATTAAGGAGATCACAAGAAATAATAAAGAAATAAGTTTGTCAGAACTCTGTGTGAATATCAGCAGCAAAACAATTTCATTCTTCTAGCATTGTGTTATCACCGTTACGAACGTTAGCTTTACCAGACCGAGCTCTTCTGTCTCCTACTTGATTCTGAGCATGCGTGTTTTTTTGCGCATCGGGATTGCATACAGATGAACGGAATTTCCGATAGAAACTTTTTCCGACGGAAAAATAGAGAACCTGCTCTCAATCTTTTACTGGCGGAATTTCCGCCAGTAAAAGTCCGATGGAGCATACACACGGTCGGAATTTCCGACCAAAAGCTCACATCGGACTTTTGCTGGCGGAATTTCCGATCGTGTGTACGTGGCATAAGGGGCCAAGCCCAAAACCTGAAAAACAACCCTACACCATATTCCCCCCCTCCACCAAATGATTTGGACCAGTGCACAAAGCAAGGTCCATAAAGACATGGATGAGCGAGTTTGGGGAGGAGGAACTTGACTGGCCTGAGTCCTGACCTCGACCCGATAGAACACCTTTGGGATAAGTTAGCACAGAGACTACGAGCCAGGCATTCTCGTCCAACATCAGTGTCTGGCCTCACAAATGAGCTTCTGGAAGAATGGTCAAACATTCCCATAGACACACTCCTAAACCTTGAGGACAGCCTTCTTAGAAGAGTACTCTAAAAAGGGAAATTGGCGCTGTCCGGCTATATGTGCATTAATTGTAGTTCATATATAAATGATCGTAAAAGTATATATACAAAGAACATATATATAAAAAATAAAATAAAAATTATTTTTGCGTGCAACCAAAGTGTTGAGGGGGCTGAAAAATAAAGGTGCAAAAGCCCCACCCACATTATGTAAAACGTGCTACAATAAATATGTATGTATACGTATACCAAAATCTCAATGCATTCCAAATAATCCTAATACATAAATATATAAATAAAATAATATGAATATGCCCAAAAAATATCTGTAAACAGCAAAAAATTCCAAAATCCTAGGTGAAAACTATTTTAACAATTAAACCTATCAATTAAAAGTCCCCAACGTGAGTATGTGAAAAGTCCAATTCATAACACAGTTGTGAATAAATTGTATAAAAAATGTAAAAAATATTATTATTATTATTATTATTATTATTATTATATGGAAACAGTGCTGAAGAAATCCCAAATCTGTGAAAAACAGCAAATGTCCAGAATGAAATTCCTTAAATGTGTCCCTCTGGTGAAAAAACGTAGTCTCAGTATAACTGGTGTTCCCCGTCCTTCACTGCACCCCCACTCATGTTTCCACTCACTGGACTGCCCAACCCCTGCAGGGGTGAAAGGCATGTAGAGAAAATCCTGCAGTGATGAACCCGGGAAGCGATCCTCCGTCCGAAAATGTTTTATCCTTCTCTGGTGTTGTGGTGTCCCCAATAGTAAACATGCATATGAGGTAGAAAAGAAAAAACCTCAAAGCGTGAATCCGAAAAAGTAAAATTTATTGAATTGATCCATAAAAATGTTTTAAAACTGTTATAAAACAGGAGCTGACAGCGCTCCAATAGCCGGCTCACAGCTGGTGGGCGGCGTGGTGTGGCGTGCGTTCCACCGCCCGCCTGCCTGAAACCGGAAGAACTCAAAGCAGAAAGGTTGACGTGTGCGTATCTCGAGGCCACGCCTTACGTGTTTCGTCATCAAGACGTCATCTGATGACGAGCCGGCTATTGGAGCGCTGTCATCTCCTCTTTTATAACAGTTTTAAAACATTTCTATGGATCAATTCAATAAATTTTACTTTTTCGGATTCACACTATGAGGTTTTTTTCTTTTCTACCTCATATGCATGTTTACTATTGGGGACACCACAACACCAGAGAAGGATAAAACATTTTCGGACGGAGGATTTTCGGACGGAGGATTTTTGGACGGAGGATCGCTTCCCGGGTTCGGACGGAGGATCGCTTCCTGGGTTCATCACTGCAGGATTTTCTCTACATGCCTTTCACCCCTGCAGGGGTTGGGCAGTCCGGTGAGTGGAAGCACGAGTGGGGGTGCAGTGAAGGACGGGGAACATCAGTTATACTGAGACTACGTTTTTTCACCAGAGGGACACATTTAAGGAATTTCATTCTGGACATTTGCTGTTTTTCACAGATTTGGGATTTTTTCAGCACTGTTTCCATATAATAATAATATTTTTTATACAATTTATTCACAACTGTGTTATGAATTGGACTTTTCACATACTCACGTTGGGGACTTTTAATTGATGGGTTTAATTGTTAAAATAGTTTTCACCTAGAATTTTGGAATTTTTGGGAATTTTTTGCTGTTTACAGATATTTTTTGGGCATATTCATATTATTTTATTTATATATTTATGTATTAGGATTATTTGGAATGCATTGAGATTTTGGTATACGTATACATACATATTTATTGTAGCACATTTTACATAACGTGGGTGGGGCTTTTGCACCTTTATTTTTCAGCCCCCTCAACACTTTGGTTGCACGTAAAAATAATTTTTATTTTATTTTTTATATATATGTTCTTTGTATATATACTTTTACGATCATTTATATATGAACTACAATTAATGCACATATAGCCGGACAGCGCCAATTTCCCTTTTTAGAGTACTCGGTCAATTTGAATTTCACCTAGGTGATATTCATTTTTAGGGGGGCAGCAGTCCTTTCTGTCTCTTCCTAAGCGTGGAACCACTGCCATTCATTCAGCCTTCTTAGAAGAGTTGAAGCTGTTATAGCTGCAAAGGGTGGACCAACTAAATATTGATCCCTACAGACTAAGACTGTGATGCCATTACAGTTCATGTGCGTGTAAAGCATGGGTGCTCAACCTGTGGCCCGCCAGCTGTTGCTGAACTACAAGTCCCATCATGCCACTGCCTTTGGGAATCATGCTTGTAACTGTCAGCATTGCAATGCGTCATGGGACTTGTAGTTCCGCAACAGCTGGGGGGCCACAGATTGAGCACCCAAAAGGAAGGTGTCCCAATACTTTTGACAAGGTAGATTGTTCCAAACATCTTGGAGAAGTAACCATAGTTCTTCTGTGGATGTAGGCTGCCTCATATCCTTCTGTCTTTTTATGAAATCCCAGACAGATTCGATGATGTTGCAATCAGGGCTTTGTGGGGACCAAATCATCACTTCCTTGATTTTCTTTATGGTGTAGAAAGTTCTTAATGATATTGTCTCCAGCATAGGTGCAGCGCAGTGTACCTGCATTTTTCTGTGCAGGTTACCCATGGTTTCTCATAGACTTCTATTAAAGTGTTACTAAACCCAATACTATAAAAATAGTGCATCTAACCCCCCCCCCCCCCCTGCAGTGCTTACAACTTATAAATCATTTTTTTCCATTAAACTATTATCAAGAAGAAGAAGCCATCGGCATGGTGAAAAATGTAGAGATCCATTCAGTTTGCACCTCCTTTGTGTATTATTTGATCCTTTGTTGAATGTACTGTAATGTATTTACCATTTTTACCAATATTATCTATTAAATTTATACTTTTTTCTATATTTTTGTATTTCTGTGCCTTTAAAATCCCAAACACTCCTTCCTTACATGTATTAGTACTTTAAGTCCCATGTTTTTCTGAAAGCCCACAAAAAGTTCAACATGGTGGAATTTGGTGTGCTTTTAGAAAAATGCAGGGCATAATAGAAGTGTATTGGATACCACGGGTATACTGTGCTGCACCTGGCAGTGTCAAAGCAGCCTTAAAATAAATATGTTGCAAAGATAAAAAGCAGAAAAGAAAGGTATTGTCCACATACAGAGCCTTGAAAAAGTATTCATATCCCTTGAAATGTTCCACATTTTGTCATGTTACTACCAAAAACATAAATGTATTTTTTGGGGATTTTATGTGATAGACCAGCACAAAGTGGCACATAAATGTAAATTGAAAGGAAAATAAATGGTTTTCAAATTTTTTTTTTTACAAATCAATATCTGAAAAGTGTGGCGTGCATTTGTATTCAGCCCCCTTTACTCTAATACCGCTAATTAAAATCTAGGGGAACCTATTGCCTTCAGAAGTCACCTAATTAGTAAATAGAGTCCACCTGTGTGTAATTTAATCTCAGTATAAATACAGTTTTCTGGGAAGCCCTCAGAGGTTTGTTAGAGAACCTTAGTGAACAAACACCATCATGAAGGCCAAGGAACACACCAGGCAGGTCAGGGATAAAGTGGTGGAGAAGTTTAAAGCGGGGTTAGGTTATAAAAAAATATCCCAAGCTTTAAACATCTCACAGAGCATTGTTCAATCCATCATCCGAAAATGCAAAGAGTATGGCACAACTGCAAACCCATGGTAACTCTTGAGGAGCTGCAGAGATCCACAGATCAGGTGGGAGAATCTGTCCACAGGACAACTATTAGTTGTGCAGTCCACAAATCTGGCCTTTACAAAAGAGTGGCAAGAAGAAAGCCATTGTTGAAAGAAAGCCATAAGAAGTCTTGTTTGCAGTCTGCGAAAAGCCACGTGAGGGACACAGCAAACATGTGGAAGAAGGTGCTCTGGTCAGATGAGATTTACATTTGTGGCCTAAAAGCAAAATACTAACACTGCACACCTTGAACACACTATCCCCACCATGAAGCATGGTGGTGGTAGCATCATATTGTGGGGATGCTTTCCTTCAGCAGGGACAGGGAAGCTGGTCAGAGTTGAAGGAAAGATGGATGGAGCCAAATACAGGGCAATCTTAGAAGAAAACCTGTTAGAGTTTGCAAAAGACTCGAGACTGGGGCAGAGGTTCATTTTCCAGCAGTACAACGACTCTAAACATACAGCCAGAGCTACAATGGAAGGTTTAGATCAAAGCCTATTCATGTGTTAGAATGACCCAGTCAAAGTCCAGAACTAAATCCAATTGAGAATCTGTGGCAAGACATGAAAATTGCTGTTCACAGATGCTCTCTGTCCAATCTGACGGACCTTGAGCTATTTTGCAAAGAAGAATGGGCAAAAAAGTCACTCTCTAGATGTGCAAAGCTGGTAGAGACATTCCCAAAAATACTTGCAGCTGTAATTGCAGCAAAAGGTGGTTATACAAAGTATTGACTCGGGGGGGGCTGAATACAAATGCATGCCACACTTTCCACATATTTATTTGTAAAAAAAATTGAAAACCATTTATGTAGTCAGAATCTTCAAGTGGGAAATGCAATACTCCTAAGAACCAAGAACCAAGGCCTGAGGTGTGCCTTGGTCTAGCTGGTCAGTATGCCTGAAAAGAGGGCAAAAAGACACAAATTTAGGTGAAGAAGGGAAGGTAACAATCCATCAAGTGGAGTAGCGTGCGCCCGGATGGCAACAGTAAGTATCCGTTCAGTATCCGCTATGACAGGAGAAACCCACCGACTCCTGACTTGGTGATGAGAAGGAACCCCCTATAGAACCTGCAAAGTTACCCAGAACCCAACTAAACGTCCCGTGAAAGATTGGATTGAGCCTGATGCCTGAGACAACCCAGACATGGGAATGAACTGCTTGTGAATGAGAGGATACGTGGGGGAAAGGGAGCAAGGGCTGGCCCGAGAAGCCCCTGCCAAATGATGGCCGAGAAGATCGAAATACTTCAAACGGACACCAGTGAAGTAGCTCAGTGAAATGTCCCCAACCCCTGGACTACCCATGCTTGGTCTAGGGAAGTGAGAGGGTGAGTGCAAAAGGACAACTGGCAGCTGTCGAAATGCAGTTAGAAATGCTGGATGCCTGATGGATGTGATGGAGTAGGCGGATAAGGCCCATGCGCTATGGCAATCGCATCGTCAAACATGGAGAAACCATGCCAGACACAGAACACTGGTCCCACCTGATTCGATCGGGTCATGCTTCAGTCTGTGACCTGACAACGAGTCTGAATTCTGAACCCGAGGAAGGAGGGCCAGAATACATCCCGGTGAAATAAGTCCCGTGGCATGATACAGACATACCCAAAGTGACTGAAGCCCCCTTACCTGGAACAGGCTGGGGATCAGAAAAGATGACTGGACTGATGTCCCTGAGCAGTTCTCCAGGCAACATCCTAGACAAGAGATCAGAGGCGAGAGTGGAATCCAGAATCATGACGACGTTTGCCCAAATCTACCACTTAAGGACCGTCAAGGGGACGTGGCACAGCACACACCCTGAGAGAGACTATGAATCCCTGGGCGGTAACCAGGGCCTCTATGCAACAGGACGTCAACTGAAAGAAAATTGATGACTGCTTCTGACCCAAGGGTGAGCCCAGTGGCAAAACGACATCTGCACCAATCATCTAGCCCTAACAATGGGCAGGACTGATGGAATTGAGTGCAAGCATGGTTGATATCGGTATTGATGCCAATACAGCCCAACCTGAGAACACAAACTTGAGAAATGACAGACAACCAGACATGAGAACAACAACGCCCCTCTGTGCCTACCTAAGTGTGAGAACATGAGCAGAAATGTCAAGACCACTGCGAGTAAATGAACCTGATGACAGACCCCCCCACCCTCATGTGAGTGGTAAGTGAGCCTGAGTAACCTGCAGTGCAGAGACAGGTAATTAAACTGATAACTCAGGGCTAGTGTACCCACAGACTGTGGTGGGTGATTGTACATGATTGTACATGTGTGGTGAATGAACATGCATCGTATGACGTATGGTATACAGGCGAGAAGATTGTGGCCAACAATCATTAACAAACAAAACCTCAGCCCGTATGGATCTGTAGATGTGACAGATCCTGACATGTGAGCCCTAGCTAACTGACCCAGGTACAACATGAACAAAGACACGATGAGACATGACAACCAACGAAGATGAAAAACAGCTACCGGAGTATGTGCCGTGACTGAACAACAACACCCCTCTGAGAAACGCTGAGGCTGAAACACCAAGGCAGAAATACTATGACAGAAATCCTGGGGCAGAAACGCAAGGACAGCAACGCTATGACAGAACACTTATGATAGAAATGCTGAAACTGAACGCTGTGAAAGAAATGCTGAGGCAGAACGTAACCACAGAAATGCTGGGGCAGAACGCTGACAGAAATGCTGGGGCAGAACGCTGACAGAAATGCTGGGGCAGAACGCTATGACAGAAACGCTGGGACTGAAACGCTGAGGCAGAAATGCAATGACAGAAATTCTGGGGCAGAAACGCTGAGACAGAAATGCCATGCCATAGTCCAATCAAGGCTGATCTTCTAGTGAAGAGTGGTGAAGACCCAAACACTGTAGGTATGGTGGACATCAAAGATATTGCATCATCAATAATAAAGAAGTGCGCGTGCCCTTACCGGAACGGGTGGACTCCTATGTCAGTGACATGGAGTCATGAAGACATGGTGCCACAAATGGCCAAAGTATGGAGCTCAGCAGGGTCCAGGACTTCCAGGGTGGGATCCAGAAAAGAGACGGAAAACCTCCAAAATGGACCTCCAATCCTTGGTGCATCAAACTGGATCTTGATAGTAGGATCAACAGGACTCCGTAGCCACTCTCAGCAAAGCATTATGTGGAAAAAGAAAATGCTTCCACATGGTGTACATCAAAAAAGATGGTATTTTATTTCTAAAAACCAGCATACTAATATAAAAGTGATCACAAAAATAAAAACTGGGCAATGTAGAGAGCGATAAGCCTAAAAAATCCTACGCGTTTTGACCAATAGGTCTTCAACAGGGGCATATATCTGCTCCCCCACATTGCAGAAATATTTATAGACTACACAGGGATCAAACAATTCAAAACAACCAATCAATGTTCAGATCCAAAGATGGCCACTAATTGGGTGTAAGGTGATAAGCTGATCACTGAGTTCCAGACCTCATTCTGGAACCCAATGAATAAAAGAATACTGCTGTTCACATGCACCACTAAGCCAACCAGAAAGTGACCAGGAAATGTGTATAGAAACACCCAGTGGTCACATGGCAGAACTCCGGGCTACCATTGGATGAAAAGCCAAGAATTAAATTGTTCAACCATGTGACTGGCTCGAACACTGAGCACATGACCCGGGAGGTGAGTCACATGAGCGGGACCAACCAAGCCTGGAGGCAAGTGAAGAAAAGGAATTAAATGGTCTCAAGGGAGATCAATCATAAAGGGAACATAAACATAAATGTATATTACTGATGGACCTGACTGAATAGTTCCAACGGCCACAACTGAAAGCTGGCCGTGGGAAAAGATATAATAAGGCTTACCTATAGGTATTGTAAATATCTCCTTGTACCTTGTAGTGCACCAATGATGTCATTGGCGCATGCACTGTGAAGAAACAGCCCTCCGTGCCATTTCTTCACTAACAAGTGCCGAGACTGACAGCGCGCATGCGTGGGAGTGACGTCACGTGACTCTGACCAGTCACAGAACCAGAGTCCCCAGCCCCGTAGGGAAGAGGGGCGAAGATTGATGCGGGGACAGCGCGTGCTTTGATTGCAGGTAAGTGGCACATAATGGGCTAGCATGCAATGCATACTAGCCTATTATGCTTTTACTTTGCAGGGGATTCATTAGGGTTTACTTCCTCTTTAACAGTGCATATCAGAGCACAAACCAGGCCATGAAGTCCAAGAAATTGTCTGTAGACTTCCAACTCAGGATTGTATCGAGGCACAGACCTAGGGAAGGTTATAGAAACATTTTTGCAGCATTGAAGGTCCCAATGAGCACAGTGGCCTCCATCATCCGTAAACAAAAGAAGTTTGGAACCACCAGGAATCTTCCTAGAGGGGGTCGCCTGGCCAAACTGAGTGATCAGGGCAGAAGGGCCTGAGTCAGGGAGGTGACCAAGAACCCGATGGTCATGCTGACATAGCTCCAGCATTTCTCTGTGGAGAGGAGAGAAACTTTCTGAAGAAAAACCCTCTCTGCAGCATTCCATCAATTAGGCCTGTATTGTAGAGTGGCCAGACAGAAGCCACTCCTCAGTAAAAGGCACATGACAGCCCACCTGGAGTTTGCCAAAAGGCACCTGAAGAACTCTCAGACCATGAGAAACAAAATTCTCTGGTCTGATGAAATGAAGATTGAACTCTTTGGCCTGAATGGCAAGCATCATGTCTGAAGTAAACCAGGCACTACTGATCACCTGACCAATACCATCCCTACAGTGAAGCATGGTGGTGGCAGCATCATGCTGTGGGGATGTTTTTCAATGGCAGGAACTGGGAGACTAGTCAGGATCAAGGGAAAGATGAATGCAGCAATGTACAGATACATCCTTGATGAAAACCTGCCCCAGAGCGCTCTGGACCTCAGACTGGGGCAAAGGTTCATCTTCCAACAGGACAACGACCCTAAGGACACAGCCAATATAACAAAGGAGTGGTTACGGGACAACTCTGTGAATGTCCTTGAGTGGCGCAGCCAGAGCCCAGACTTGAATCTGATTGAACATCTCTGGATAGATCTGAAAAAAGCTGTGCACTGATGCTCACCATCCAACCTGATGGAGCTTGAGAGGTCCTGCAAAGAAGAATGGGAGAAACTGACCAAAAATAAATGTGCCAAGCTTGTAGCATCATACTCAAAAAGACTTGAGGCTGTAATTGGTGCTAAAGGTGCTTCAACAAAGTATTGAGGTAAGGCTGTGAATACTTATGTACATGTGTATTTTTTCATATTTTATTTTTAATAAATTTGCAAAGATTTAAAACAAATTTCTTTCGCCTTGTCATTGTGGGGTATTGTTTGTAGAATTTTGAGGAAAAAATTAATTTAATCAATTTTGGAATAAGGCTGTAACATAACAAAATGTGAAAAAAGTAAAAGTCTGTGAATACTTTCCGGATGCCCTGTAACAGATCTGATATATTATTTCATGTTAGGTGCATGCATGCTAAGTAATGTATAATAGTAAGGCTAAATTCACACAGGTGTTAAGACTAAAACATCAGTGACATGTCTAGCAGGGCATACAGATAATTATTTTCCTTCAACCAGCGGTTTGAACGAAATGAACTGACAGATCCCGCATACAAACAAGCGATGTGGATGCAGGGATCTTCCCTGCTGTGCTATTGTCTTCTGTCATGGGGACCCCTTCCCTCGGACTGAATGCACTGATTGGCACTGCAGCCATTGACTGCAAGCACTGATCAAGTGCTGGTTTTCCAGCAGGACCATACAAGAGAAGCCAGTCGTTAGAGAAGAGAGAAGTACACACATACCAAATTTCTCACATATCCTGCTACCTGAGCTGAATTTTAGTATGTGTGTACCAGGCTTTAGTTCTCATTTCAGACATGTTTTAGATGTGTTTCAGGGGCATTTTCTGAAGCTCAGAATTACATTTTTTTCTGCGGAGGTGAGAAAAAAAAGAGGAGAGTCTTGCCATGCAAATGCATGCCAAATGCCCTAGAAGCATTTGGCATGCCTTTGTGGTGAACTTAAATTTACTTTAATAGAGGTTTTTGGCAAGCTTTCCAATACCTGCCAAACGCTGCAGTCGAGATTAAAATTTACGCTGTGTGTACTAGACCATTCTCTATTACTGTATAGAACAGAAATTTACCATACAAGCTGCTTAAATGCACAAGCCAGCTCAAACATAATTCAGGAGAAACGGAATAGTTAATAGATATCAGTGAACTTTATTATGGATTCCATAATAAATGTACAACAAGCTTATTTCCAAGGAAATTTCTACTTTCTTCTTCCTAGCTTATTAAGTTATGGAAACAATAATTTGCAAACTGCAATATGCCATAACAGCCAGCCAGAGTTAATGTCACCAGTCTGATTACAATATAGTAGCATCTGATGACTGTTATGAGTAGTTGCGTTTTACGTGTCAATTTGCATTTTCATAAAGAGACTTTAGCAATTGCATCATTCATATCTCAGTACAGGTTTCCTTTAACATTGCCTTATTAAAAAAGACAATGTCAGTAGACCTGTATGCTTTTCTGACTTTATAAGCGCTTTTACTTGGCTTCTGTATTACATGTATATTGGAGGTGACTTTAGTCTGTAGGCATAACACTCCTCTACCTAACTTACTCCTTTAAGCTGGAATATGGATCTTTTTGCCCCACATCTAAAAACACACACTCAAGCTAACTTTTACCTGATGCTGCTCTGTATGTAACGTATTCAATTGTATGTACATTATGTACCATTACCTCTAAAATCTCTTCCATGACCACATGCCTTACTCATGCCTTTATATACAACAATCCACCATATCATGCAGAAGAAGTCATAACATTAGTATGGAACGCCTGTCCCTGAAACCCCTGCTCTTATTGCTGTCATTTTATCATTGTTAACTGTATAGGTAGGACCGCTGTCTCATATGGCAACTAATCTTGCAACAGTCAATAGAAGGTAGTTGCACATAACTCTTAGTAACACAGTACAGTCCGTTTCTTATCTCACAGTATCTCACTGTAGATCTTCACTCACTGAGCTCCCATTCTCTCACTAGACTTCCAGATCCCAGTCATCACTGGATCCCCCTGAGCTCTTCCACAGCTATCCCGCTGTATACTCCTCAAGCGTCACTCCCGCTATCCTGCTGGGTCCCTGGCTTGGCACTTGCTGAAGCTTTCCCACTTCTTCACCAGCCCTGGTTGGTGAAAGGACTGCTCTGGTACTTGCTAAAGCTTACTCACTGTAGTCTCTAGTAGGAAAATGGATGGTCCCTTAGTGGCGACAGCTTCCCTTCCACATCCGACCACAACTGGTTCCCCGTCTGGCTGAACCTTCTCAACTTGGTTGGACTCAAATCCTGCAGTCCAAACCCTACCCTGTTTCTCCTGCTCCTGGATAGGCCTCAGGCTTCTGGCCTAGCAGCCAGGGGCGACATAACACATGTCCACTCAGACAGCAGTCCAGGTGGCACAGAACCCCGATCACCTGACTCCACCCAAATAAATAGGATCTCCCAGCAGGCCAAGGGACTAAAAGAAACCCATGCCAATTGGCTGAGACACCCCATCCATTCATACTCTGACATTGTGAAGCCCAGGGCTTTTTTTCTCTGACAATAGGTGCAGGAACTCCCCTTTTCCGAGTCACCCCTTTTCCTTGCCCCTACCCACCTCCGAGCACCGTCCCTTGGTTCCATCCCTTACCCACCTCCCAGTACCGCCCATTTTAGACAATACAGAACCAAGTATCATTTTGTGGTGCTAAGCAATTTGTATGGAATTTGGTAATTATATCAAGAAAAGCAGTAAAATAGATCCCCCTAACAACAATGTACCACCCACAACAACCCCCCCCCCAGCAACAATAGACTCCTGGCAGCATCAACAGATCTCCGCACAGCCAGCATTAATAGACACTCTGGCAGCCATCAATAGACCCCCCCCCCAACAGTAGATCTCCTTCAGCAACAACTGACCCCCCAGCAACATAAGACCCACCCCTAGCAATAATAGGTCCCCCACCAGCAATAATAGGTCCCCCACCAGCAACAATAGACCTCCTTCAGCAACAATAGACACCCCTGCAAAAATAGATCCCCTCCAGCTAAAATAGATCCCGCAGCAGTGAGCATCAATACCCTGCAGCATACCCCAGCACCCCTTGCCATTACATACAGTCAGTCCAGGAGGTGCCGGAACTGTGTTCCCCCGCGTTCCTGCTGAAAAAACCCCTGGAGAAGCCCCTTGTCCTTTCAATGTCACCAGCCACAGTGCCACCTTATTAGCAACCTAATAACTTTGGCAAACTAACTTTTTTATTAGCAACCCTGCCTAAACACCAGGGTGCTACAGATAGAATAGGGTATGGTTAAAACCTGTAATTTTTTTCCCCATTTGTGTCCCATTTGAGAAATTTCCTTTCACTTACTGCCCTGTAGTCACAAGAAATGAGAGGAGATCTATCCAAATGAGGGTAAATCCCACCTTAGACAGTTGTCACGAGAACAAAGGCCCTAATGGAAGACTGGTCGTTTTTGGTTTGTTTTTTGTTTTGACGACAACCTAAAATTTTAGATTTTACCACACTTTCATTCCCAATGACAATGGACCCCCAGACAAGTAGGGAGGGTAAATCTTCCTTAGAGAAACAGCAATATAGACCTGTTAGTAAAGAACACAACTTAAAAAGGTATGCTTCCAATTACAAGTGAATTATAAAAATATATATATTTATTAGCACAAATATGAACAGACAAATAAAAATAATTACCATACATGAAAAAGGTTAAGGACTCCTGAAATCTAAGACCCCATTCACACAGGGGCAACACGACTTGCAGGTCGCCTCAGCGAGGCGACCTGCAAACGACTGCCCGGGCGACTTGCAAAACGACTTCTGTATAGAAGTCTATGCAAGTCGCCCCAAGTCGCCCCCGAAGTCGTACAGGAACCTTTTTCTAAGTCGGAGCGACTTGCGTCGCTCCCCTTAGAACGGTTCCATAGCACAGAACGGGAGGCGACTAGGTCGCCTGACAAGTCGTCCCTGTGTGAATGGGCTCTAAAAGTTCAACTGCACATCGTACATTACTCATAATCTTCAAGATTATGTACATTGCTGGCATATAAAACAACACCAATTATAAGCATACAGTATATACAATTATTCAGTCTAGAGAATGTATCTAGGTATCTGCTACATGATTTTTCACCACAATTATGTTTGAAATTTTAGTACTCTAACCACTTTATGATTTCTTGTTTTAGAATACCACTTCAGACTACATTGCTCAGTATTCCTACATAAACAACATATGTGAAGACTAAAGTGCTATTAAACTGATTGTATACGGGCTCAAAATATCCCTATGGGAACAATTGGTGCCTTGCTGTTTATAAATATTGATTTCTAGAGGAATTCTTTATGATGCATTAGATCCACCTAATTAAAATATAATGATCATCGATACCAACATCAATATATAGCATCATTTTAAGTCTTGTTATCTCTGTCCAAACCATATCTGTGCCCACCATAGCATGGTCCAAACACAATTCACAGCTTGTATGTTTAAAAGAACATCCTAGTAAATAAATGTGTGAAGAGTATCATAACTAGAAAAATGTTCATAGGTCAGTCCCAAAAGACATATTTTTGGAACCGAAAAGAATATCCCCCAATAAATAAATAGCATTCTCACATATGCATGTGTCAGCAAAGATCAATATCCATGTAGGATATGGTCTCTCATAGACTGTAAATGCTGATATATATAAAATGTGCTATTAGAAATGATATTCCTTCGATCAGGCAGTCATCATCCTTATCACATTGAACTAAATAAAATTGCATCTTAGATCACAAAAGTACTGGGATATCCACTGATAATAAGATAACAGCTCCACACACACATATGTGTCAGCAATTGTCAATATCCCTATAAAATAGGGATGAGCCCGCGGTTCGAGTCAAACATAAGTTCGACTCGAACATCGGGTGTTTGTTTGTTCTAAAACGAACCAAACATATGGGGCGTTCACAGGAAATTTGAGCACCGCGTAATGCCCCATAATGCACTGCGAGATCGCAGTGCATTGCTGTATGATGATTGGCCAAAGTATGCACCTGACCTGCATGCTTTGGCTAATCACAGCGCGCTCCACTGAGAGAGCCATAATTGGCCAAAGGCAGGGTACCTTTGGCCAATCATGGCTCAATGAGACCAAGTCCACGCCCCACACTATATAAGGCTGCTTACATCGCAGTGTGTGTAGTGTTGTTGGCGTGGACAGAGATAGCTTTAGTTAGATTAAGCAGGCAGGTTATTCAGTTAGTGGCAGTGTATTTGATATATATATAGTCAGTCTAGTATATGTGTGTGTGTAATAATATATATATATATATATATATATATATATACTCTGCATTGAGCATCCACTATATATTAACTGTTTACTCTATATTCATTCAGTGCAGGCAGTGTATTAATAATATAATATATATATATATATATCTCAAAACACAGCCATTAATGTCTAAACTGCTGGCAACAAAAGTGAGTACCCCTAAGTGAAAATGTCCAAATTGGGCCCAAACTGTCAATATTTTGTGTGGCCATCATTATTTTCCAGCACTGCCACATCCTCTTGGGCATAGAGTTCACCAGAGCTTCACAGGTTGCCAACTGGAGACCTGTTCCACTCCTCCATGACAACATAACGGAGCTGGTGGATGTTAGAGACCTTCTGCTCCTCCACCTTCCGTTTGAGGATGCCCCACAGATGCTCAATAGGGTTTAGGTCTGGAGACATGCTTGGCCAGTCCATCACCTTTACCCTCAGCTTCTTTAGCAAGGCAGTGGTTGTCTTGGAGGTGTATTTGGGGTCGTTATGTTGGAATACTGCCCTGTGGCCCAGTCTCTGAAGGGAGGGGATCATGCTCTGCTTCAGTATGTCACAGTACATACAGTGAACCTTGAAAAAGTCACGTGGCAGTGACGTAACATGTAGGAGGAACCCTTGGAAGTCCCTAGCATTTGCAGTGTGTGAGATAGCAGCAGCGGTGAATGAAGCATCTCACCGCTGTGCTCCGGTTTTTGCAGCTGATCAATAAAAGCGATCCCTACTAGGAGGTTATGTGTGTGGAACAACCCTATCTGTTAGATAGCATTCAATCAGTGGTTGATCTCTGCGCAATGGATTTTTAATTTCTCTATTCACATGCCCGCAATCTGAGTGGAGGAGCGATTTAAGAAGAAGTGAAAGAAGGAAAGTAACACATTTTGTTTTCACTTAGTTTATATATTTTGTTTCAATTTCACATTATATCTGACACTGAGGTGTTTGGTTACATAATACTGTTGTATTGTCCACAGTTCACAGGAAGGATTTTTTAGATAAAAGAAAGATTTCTTGCACATTTTTTTTGCCACACTTATATTTTATTTATTTTATTCTTGGAAGTTCAAGCAGCACGGCTTAATATATTTAATCAGACATATGCCATGTATTTAATATGAATAGTATATATGTTGAAGAGCACATGCATATTTGAGCAGTTTTATTATTAATGCATTTTATGAGTTAATTATATGCAGTATGGTGGGATTAGATTGATTAATCTATTCATTTATATATTTATTTATTTCAAATCAGTTTTGAAAGAATTTGTAGATTAAGATTATTGGGAGGTGTTTTTTAGTAGTTTATTTTCTCCTTTCACTGTTTTAATGGGCAGATGAGGTTAATATAAGTGCAACTGACCACTTTATTATTTATTGAATGTCACAGTACATGTTGGCATTCATGGTTCCCTCAATGAACTGTAGCTCCCCAGTGCTGGCAGCACTCATGCAGCCCCAGACCATGACACTCCCACCACCATGCTTGACTGTAGGCAAGACACACTTGTCTTTGTACTCCTCACCCGGTTGCCGCCACACACGCTTGACACCACCTGAACCAAATAGGTTTATTTTGGTCTCATCAGACCACAGGACATGGTTCCAGTAATCCATGTCTTTATTCTGCTTGTCTTCGGCAAACTGTTTGCTGGCTTTCTTATGCATCATCTTTAGAAGAGGCTTCCTTCTGGGACGACAGCTATGCAGACCAATTTGATGCTGACCCCCCACCCCTTCAATCTCTGCAGCAATGCTGGCAGCACTCATACGTCTATTTCCCAAAGACAACCTCTGGATATGACGCTGAGCATGTGTACTCAATACTTTGGTTGACCATGATGAGGTCTGTTCAGAGTGGAACCTGTCCTGTTAAACCGCTGTATGGTCTTGGCCACTGTGCTGAAGCTCAGTTTCAGGGTCTTGGCAATCTTCTTATAGCCTAGGCCATCTTTATGTAGAGCAATAATCCTTTTTTTTCAGATCCTCAGAAAGTTCTTTACCATGAGGTGCCATGTTGAACTTCCAGTGACCAGTATAAGAGAGTGAGAGCGATAACACCAAATGTACAACACCTGCTCCTCATTCACACCTGAGACCTTGTAACACCGGGGAGGGAAAATGGCTAATTGGACCCAATTTGGACATTTTCACTTAGGGGTGTATTCACTTTTGTAGCCAGTGGTTTAGACATTAATGGCTGTGTGTTGAGTTATTATGAGGGGACAGCAAATTTACACTGTTATACAAGCTGTACACTCACTACTTTACATTGTAGCAAAGTGTCATTTCTTTCAGTGTTGTCACACGAAAAGATATAATAAGGTATTGACAAAAATGGGAGGGGTGTACTCACTTTTGTGAGATACTGTATAATATATATATATATATACATACACACACACACACAGTATATATATATATATATATATATATATACACTCTGCATTCAGTGTAGCCTATATATACAGTGCATTCGGTGGTGTATAGTTTCTAATACACTTCAGGCGGTATACACAGTATATAATACAGTGTAGTGTGGTGTTGCAAAACAATAAAAAATATCATATCCGGAGGGCCACCAAAGACAGGCAGATGCTCACAGCCACTAAAAGAGGGCAAGCAGCCTCTGTGTCTACAGTCAACAGAGGTGGTCATGGACATGGTGCATCCTCTGCAGGTGGCCGTGGGGCATGCTTGTCCTTTTTTTTTCTGCTGGCCGTATTATTGAGCCACAACATGCAGAAGAGTTGGTGGAGTGGATAACGAAGCTGTCCTCATCCTCCTCTGTCACCCAGGCTCAGAGTAGTTTGCCTTCCAACGCAGCTGCCAAATTCCACTGGCTCCTTGTCCACAGTCACTCCTTCTGTAGCCCCACCATCATGCATGGAGGAGTCCCCAGAATTATTTGACCACAGTGTCGGTTATATGCTGCTGGTGAATGCGCAGAGATTTGAAGGCTCTGATGTTGGTTCACAGGTTGAGGAAGGGAGTAACGTGAGCCTAGAGAGAGGGGGTGCCACAGAAAGACAAGAGCCCAGCTGCAGCATACTGCCAAGTTTGCTCCAGTGACGAGGAGTGAGGGGATGATGAGGTCACTGACTGTACTTGGGTGCCTGAGAGAAGAGAGGAGGAGGAGGTGCAACTCCAATGAGGTATGATGTCCTCTAGGGGGCAGCTTAAGGGCAGCCACCCTATTGTATCACACTGCAGAGCTCCGCAGGTGCAGGGCGCTGCTGATTCCCCGCTGACTTTTAAAAGTTCCTTGGTGTGGGCCTTTTTGGACACGTGTGCAGCAGATCACACTGTTTGCAACCTATGTCTGAAGCGGATCAAGCATGGCCAGAACAGCAGCCGCTTGGGCACCACATGCTTGACCAGACATATGACGACCTGCCATGCAGTCCGTTGACAACAGTACTTGAAAGATCCACATCATAGAAAGAGGCGGACTTCTCCTTGATCCCCATCTGGGATCTCCATCCCTACTATACCTCCAGTCCTCTCAAAAACCTGCACTGAGAGGAATGAAGGTATAGCATTAGGTGTCCTAAGTACTTGCAGCCAATGTGCTAGCAGTATACCACCAATTGATTTTAGCAGACAAATTTTCCTACCCCAGTTGCTGAACCGTAAAATGAAATTTGGTCCCAGCTAGCCACATGCTCAGTGTCTAAATGCTAGCTTGACCAAATTGCTATATTTTTGATACAATATTTTTGATATAATATTTCACAGTAGGGCCTGTTCCTGCACCCAACAAGAGTAACTGTGAGGGGTTACAGTGTTTGGGCACCTCCAACACCTAAGGCCCAATTTTTCTGGAGAGTATATAGGGCAGGCAGTATAGTATATATACCGCTGAGTATATAGTGCCTGGGGGCCCCCCCACGCCATTTTTTTTTGGTGCGGGGTTCCCCTTAATATCCATACCAGACCTGAAGGGCCTGGTATGGATTTTGAGGGGGACATCCACAACTTTTTTTTTTTTTTTTGGTATTTTTGGCGCCAAAGGGCCTGGTAATGGGCTGAGGGGGGGGAACCCACGCCATTTTTTTCAATGATTTTTATCTATAATGCTGGGATCCGACAATACATTACAGCTGCGAGCAGTTTTAGATGACATTTTTTCCTTTAGAAATGTCATTTTGCCGTGGTACTGTCATAAACATGGGAAAGATGTGCTACTTTACAGGCAGACTAGGGAGACCCCCCAGGCACAATATTTAAAGAAATATTTCATTTTTATTGTTTCACTTTAAGCATTATTAAAATCACTGTTTCCGAAAAAAGGGGTGTTTTTAAAACTTTTTTTTGCATTGATACATGTCCCCTGGGGCAGGACCCGAGTCTCCAAACACTTTTTATGGTAATAACTTGCATATAAGCCTTTAAAATGAACACTTTCGATTTTTCACATTCGCGTCCCATAGACTTTAACGGTGTTCACACAAATTTTTTGCCTTTTTGCATGTTCTGCTGCGAACCGAACTAGGGGGTGTTCGGCTCATCCCTACTATAAAAAAGGTTTCTCAAATTTTGGCAGTGCTGGTATGTAGAATATGTTCTGAAACAATGAATTCAATGTATTTGGCAATCCATGTCCTACTGTTGACTGAGTCAGTAAAGGGTGTATCTTACCAAAATCTCACATATCATTGTAGCTTAGCAAAGTGAACATCCAAATTTCATATAAGAAGATACAGCAATGTGGTTTGGTGGAAAGCAGGAAGCACCAGGAGTTCATCTATACAACTTACGTGTTAAGCTGACATGTTTGCCTGACAGGCTTCCCCAGAGTGGCATTTTTAATTTTTGGAGGATTCTGTTAAAGTTTTTCTTTATATACTGTATTAGCAGGGAGCTAGAGAAAGACAGAACCCTAATGCCCCGTACACACGGTCGGACTTTGTTCGGACATTCCGACAACAAAATCCTAGGATTTTTTCTGACGGATGTTGGCTCAAACTTGTCTTGCATACACGGTCACACAAAGTTGTCGGAAAATCCGATCGTTCTGAACGCGGTGACGTAAAACACGTACGTCGGGACTATAAACGGGGCAGTGGCCAATAGCTTTCATCTCTTTATTTATTCTGAGCATGCGTGGCACTTTGTCCGTCGGATTTGTGTACACACGATCGGAATTTCCGACAACGGATTTTGTTGTCGGAAAATTTTATCTCCTGCTCTCCAACTTTGTGTGTCGGAAAATCCGATGGAAAATGTGTGATGGAGCCCACACACGGTCGGAATTTCCGACACACGCTCCGATCGGACATTTTCCATCGGAAAATCCGACCGTGTGTACGGGGCATTATACCTGGAATTTTAACTTCTCACCATCCATAACTGAAAAACGTTTTGGTTATAGATACTTATCTCTAAAACAATTCTTCTTCTTTATCTTCATATTATTTGGAGAAAAGTGAGAAAATGTGGATTTGGCTCAATAATTTGGAAGTCATTTTTACAATCTAGACCTGCAAACTTTCTCTACAGCCCCCACATTTCAACCCACTAAAAGAACAAGCTGTCTACCATCACCTCTTAAAATTACAACATAATTCCACCTAACCTTTTCTCCCCCTTGCTTCAATGTTCAGACCAAAGTTAACATCACACCATTTCTCTCTCCAGTAAGTATCTTCTTTTCAGTATGCTCTCATTAAACCAACCATTTGATAAATCTCTTGCTATAGAGATCTGTAGAAGTTTTCCTTTCTCCTCTGATTTTCTCCAAACAAAAAATCTGTCAGACTATCTCTTCTCTCAAATTTGGTTCTGATTCTCATTGCTTTACAAAAAAAAAAAATAAAAACCCTCGATAAGGTAATTAATTATGTAATTACTGCCAAATCAAAACACTCTCCTGTACTAATCATAATAAATCTGTCTGTAGACGTTGATAGAATTACTGACATATCTCGCTGCAATTTATATTTTCATTTCCTCTGGTTACTAAAACATGGATTTACGGTACTGATGTGTCTATTTAAAACTATTCCTTGTCTAACATTGTAATAACTGTTGATGGAATTCTAATATCGCTAGATTTTCAAACTTGTGGTTTAGGGATTATTTTTACCTTTGACATTTCATTTTTTGTCATCTCCTTATTTCTGCGCTTCATTGTCAAAGTAAACATTTGTAAAAATCTTTCACGCCATTCAAGAACGTTTTTTTCCCATGTACATCAAAATGATAAAAACACACCCTTAAAATTCATACTTCCCACCACTTCATGTTACCTGATTTTCTCATTCTACAATGTAATCTTCAACAAAACCACTGCTGCCAAATATCCCTTACCTTTTGTGTTATCCCTTCTAATTATAGATTGAGAAAGAATTTAGATTGAGCAACTCATTCATATTGTGACTTGTGTCAATAGGCAAATTTAGCTTGCTTAGAGGTACTTTCCACTTCCGGGCCCATTGAACCCTCTTGTATTGAATTTTATTGTAACTGTACTGTCTCCTTTTATTTTGTAAATCACTACACAAACTGTTGATGCTATATAAATCCTGTATAATGATAATAATTTGGGATCAGTTTAAGATGCTTTTTGAATAATTCACAGTTCATTGGCATGTGCATTTAACCTGCAGTTGAGCTCCCCAGGATCTGCATTTGAATTTCAAAGTTGCATCAGTCTGCTTCAAGCTGAGTTTACATTGCCTATTGACTTGTATTGCGGGAGAAGCAAGGTCTGAAGTGAATAAAAGTCACTTAAGACCCTTTTAATGTTGGTAAAATAGCAATTGTATGTCCCCACTTTGTATAGTTTCTTTAAAAATAGCTTCCACTACACATAAATGATAATGATCCTAGTTTTAGTTTTGTACCTCAGCTTTCACAAGCTGTATTTTCTTTAATCCAATGTATTGATAAACTGTAGAAAAAACTTTTTAAATTTTTTTAGTTTTCAATAAAGAGCAAAAAAAAAAAGAAATCTGTAATATGCATTTTACATTGATGGTCAGTAGAAGAAGGAATGCTCCCATATGTGGGTGGACAGTAGCAGGAAGAATGCCTACTTATGTTGCTGTTCAATAGGAGGAAGAATTCTCCTTTACCTTGGTGGTCAGCAAGAACAAGAATTCTTCCTTATCTTGGTGGTCAGAGGAAGAAAGAATGCTTCCATACATTGATGGTGAGTAGGAGGAAAATTTCTCCCCAAAGTTGGTATTCAATAGAAGTAAGAATGCTCCCTTACTTTGGTGGTTAGTAGAAGGAAGAATGTTCTTATGTTGGTGATCAGTAGGAAGATTTTTCCCTTAAATTTGTGGTAACTAGAAGAAAGAATGCTCTCTTATGCTGATGGTCAGTAGAATGTAAAATGTTCTCTTACATTGGTAGACAGTAAAATAAAAAAAAATTATCTTATGCTGGTGATATGTAGATTTTTTCCTTACGGGGGTGGTCAGTAGAAGGGAGAATACTCCATAGGTTCAGTAGATAGAAGAATTTTCCATTACATTGGTTGTCAATAAAAAGAAATATATTTCCTTACATTGGTGGTCAGTAGAAGAAAAATTTTTTGATACGTTGGAGGTCAGTAGAAGGAAGAATGCTCCTTTACATTGATGGTCCATAGGAATAAGAATTCTCCCTTATGTTTGGAGGTCTTTAGAAGGAACAGTGTTCCTTTGCACTGGTGGTCAGTAGAAATAAGAATTCTCCCTTACAATGGTTGCCGATAGAAAAAAAATTCTCCCTTATGTTGGTCATTAGTAGGAAAATGAATTCTTTGTTACAATGGTTGTCAAAACAAGGAAGAATTTTCCCGTACATTGGTGATCAGTAGAGAGAAAAAATGCTCTTTTATTTAGGTCTCAGGAGGAAGAGGAATTTTCCTCTATGTTGGCAGTCAGTAGGAGAGAGATTGGTGGTCAATAGAAGGAAGTATTCTCCCTTACGTTGGTGTTCAGTAGAAGCAATAATGCTTCTTTGAGGAACAAAGAAAAAAGATCTAGCGCCAAAGATATTAATGGAAAATTGAGGGATTAACCAGGATTGCTGCCACGTAGCTCAGCTCTATTATCCCACAATATTATGATTAAAGTGGCATAAACCCACTACCTAAAAAATGTATTTAATATATAACTAAACATAAGTGCAATAACGTGAATCCAACAGATGTATATAATATGTATCAAATAAAGTGCTTAATATTTCTATGCAAAAAATCTCTGTAAATGATTAATTAACGCACTTTTTGCACTTTTGTCATAAGTATTTGCACTTTATGTCATTAATTGTTTGCAGAGATTTTTTGCATAGCAATATTAAGCACTTTATTTGATACATATTGTATACATCTGCTGGATTCACTTCATTGCACTTATGTTTAGTGATAAATAAATTTTTTAGGTAGTGGAAATAATGCTCCTTTATCTTGTTGGTCAATAGGAAGAAGAATTTTCCCGCATGTTGGAGATCAGTAGAAGGAACAATGCTATTTTACTTTGGTCAGTAAAAAGAAGAGTACTCCTTTAAGTTGGTGGTCAGTAGGAAGTATGCTCTCTTATGTTGGTGATCTGTAGAAGGAAGAATAGTTATGCTGGTAAGGGAATTTTCCCTTATGTTTGTAGCCGAATGCAGCCGATCCCCCCTCTAATAACCAATGTGGACAAATAGGCGCAATATACTTTTAGACACTTTCAGGGGTACCCTATGACAGGAATGCATATGCCCATTTGCTATTGTGGTTGTATGTGTAGCGCTACCCCAGGAGGAGCCAATGGTAGATCTGGGTGCTCTGCCCTTTTTCCAGCCCTATGTGGAGCCTCACCCCCTGTTAACACCACCAGAATACCTTTGCTGGGGTTCTCCTGGCAGTCACACAAGAAGGGTACACACAAGCTGAGGTAAAATGAACAAGTTGTATTAATGGAAATCATATGGTAAAGCCCCGTACACACAGGCCGAATGCCGGGGTGACATCGACCGGTTCAATAAAAAACGGCTGACATTCGGTCCGGGTGTGTGCCAGCCAGTCCGACAGAAGCCAGCCGTTTGTCAGACAAGCATGCTGTAAAACCAGCAGCTTACCAGCTCCCGATCAGTGCTCTGGTGGGGTGGTTGCCTCCCTGTCAGAACACAACAGCTAACTGGGGGAGATCACTGTACTAATCTCGGATCATTAGTACAGCGGCTCTGACCAGAGCTGACATGTTTTATTTTTTGTTCAACCCGCAGGGTTGATTGGAAAAAAACTCATAGTGTGTACCAAGCTTAAGACAAAGCAACAGTTTAGAAGTTAACAACTGAACAAAGTGCGTCAACACAATAACAATAGAGTACAGTCAGATAAAGATGTTTAAAGTGTGGCCTACTATGTCCTGAAGGACCTAGAGCATAAACAGTAGCCCTCTGACCAGAAGATCACTCGGGCTAACTGCCTTGAAGGCCCTCAGTTAGGAGAGTCTAGGTTTAAGCCTGAAAACCTAAAAGACCACCTGCACACAGGTACTGCTACCTGAATAGACTCTGGGTTAAAAAATAGTCTAAAGATTAAGACTTCAGCTGGCTTTGTTGGGGCAAGTTTCTGTCCCTTTAAGAAGTAAGACCAAAGTTCCCTGTTCCCTTTAAGAGGTGAAGTTGTTGGAGTAGTTCACTTTAAGAGATGAAGTTAAACTTAGGCAGCAAAATCACTTTTTTGTGACCTAGGCTGAAATACAGTAGATACATCTATCTACTACAGCAGATACAATAGGGAAAGAAATCTGCCAAGCAGGTGGGCAAAGTGTTAGTTCAGTTAGGAAACCCATGGGTAGTGTCCACAATAGAAAAAAACAACAGTAGCTTGCAGCAATAAAGGGTAATGGCATGTTCACCACTGATGAAGGCCAAGGTAGAGAAATGTTCATAGTCTTCTCAGGCCTGGCTGGCAACAAGAACTAACTGTATCTTGTAGCAATGAAGCAGAGGTCAGCGACCCTTTCACCCAGTCCCTCTGCAGCAATCCAGAGAAGCACCAGTTGTTTTGCGGTGGGGGCCCCCTTTGACTGAAGATGTTGCTCTGGCGGCTGTGACTCACACACTCCTTCAGCTGAAGGGACCTCCCAACTCGACGTTCAACTTAACAATCTCCTTCTCAGCTTCCCAAGCTATACTGTACACCTCAGCTAAAACCAGCCAGATCTGGAATAGCATGGCTTGGCACAGACACACACCCTCCTTTCTGCCAGCAATGTCTCTTTCTAACTCCCCTGTGTCGTATGGGGCTTTTTCTTTTATATTGTCCCACCCCTTGGCGATTGCTCATGGGCTCTGTAGTTTCACTTCCGCTTTAGTGTGTGGAAAGTCCTGCTTCCAGCCTACAACTCCCAGAAGGCTCTGAATACCTGTATTTAAGTTATGGCAAATGAAAGTGCTGAATGCTGCCATCTTGTGGATAAATAAAGTTCTGCATTCTCAGTAACAATGCATAGTGTTACATATGCATAGTTTGCACATAAAGACCCTTAATTTGTTTTTGCTGTATACTTAAACTTTAGTTGCACTAGTTATAGTAGTTATAAAGTGGTTTTAAAGGCAGAATGTTTTTTTTTTTTATCTTTTTTTTATCTAGATAAAAATCCTTCTGTGTGCAGCTGCCTCCCTCAGCCCTCCTAATACTTACTGGAGCCCCATCTCGAACCAGCAATGTTGCACAAGAGACTCGGCTGTCCGGGACTCTCCCTCCTCATTGGCAGCTGTCAATCAAAGTCAGTGAGCCAATGAGGAGAGAGAGGATCAGGACTGGGCCACAAGTCTGTGTCTGAATGGACACAGGGAGCTGTGGCTCGGCTCGGGTGTCCCCACAGCAAGATGCTTGCTGTGGGGCCACTCAACAGGAGGGAGGAGCCAGAAGCCCCAAAGAGGGACCCGTATAACATGTTTGTTATTTTTAACAAAAGAAAACAGGAGACTCTAGTATCACTTTAACATTGTTGCAGTTCTACAGTTTATAAGTCAGTGATCATCTATCCAGTATGGTATCTTTAAATCTGTTTATCTGCCTTTAGTAAACAAAACTGCAATGTGTATCCTCATGACACATCACAGGAAGCACCCTCATGGCTAACAGAGGACAGAATTAGAAATAGACTTGAAACACTTAACATTAATAAGTCACCAGGACCAGATTGCTTGCACACGAGGGTCCTTAAGGAACTCAGTTAAGTAATTGCCAGACCATTGTTCCTAATTTTAATAAACAGTCTACTGACTGGAATGGCACTAGCTGATTGAAGAAAAGCCAATGTAGCACCAATATTTAAAAAAGGTTCAAGATACATCCCTGGGAATTACAGACCAGTTAGCCTAACTTCAAATGTATGCAAGCTCTTGAAGGGGATGATAAGGGACTATATACAAGATTTTGTATATGACAACTGTATCGTTAGCAGTAATCAGCATGGATTCATGAAGAATCATTCTTGCCAAACCAATCTTTTAGCCTTCTATGAGGAGGTGAGCTGCCATCTGGATAAAGGAAGGCCCATAGACATGGTGTATCTGGATTTTGAAAAAGCATTTGATACAGTTCCCTATAAACATTTACTGTACAAAGTAAGGTCCGTTGGCATGGACCATAGGGTGAGTACATGGATTGAAAATTGGCTACAGGGGCGAGTTCAGAGGGTAGTGATAAATGGGGAGTACTCGGAAAGGGCAGGGGTGGAAAGTGGGGTCCCCCTGTCCTGGGACCAATCCTATTTAATTTATTCATAAACAACCTGGAGGATGGGATATACAGTTCAATCTCTGTATTTCCAGACGATAATAAGCTAAGCAGGGCAATAACTTCTCCGCAGGATGTGGAAACCTTGCAAGAAGATCTGAACAAATTAATGGGGTGGGCAACTACATGGCAAATGAGGTTCAATGTAGAAAAGTGTAAATTAATGCATTTGGGTGGCAAAAATATGAATGCAATCTATTCACTAGGGTGAGAACCTCTGGGGGAATCTAGGATGGAAAAGGACCTGGGGGTCCTAGTAGATGACAGGCTTAGCAATGGCATGCATTAAAAAGGGGATTAACTCCAGAGATAAAGTGATAATTCTCCCACTCTATGAGATTCTGGTCCGACTGCACCTGGAGTATGCTGTCCAATTCTGGGCACTAGTCCTCAGGAAGGATGTGCTAGAAGTGGAGAGAGTCCAGAGAAGGGCAACAAAACGAATAAAGTGTCTGGAGGACTTCAGTTAGGAGGAAAGGTTATGATTACTGAACTTATTCTCTCTGGAGAAGAGATGCTTGAGAGGGGATATGATTTTAATGTATAAAAACCGTACTGGTGACTCCATGATAGGGATAAAACGTTTCTGTGTAAGGGAATTTAGTAAGACACGCGGCCATTCAGTAAAATTAGAAGAAACGCGGTTTAACCTTAAACTGCGTAGAGGGTTCCTCACTGTAAGAGCGGTTAGGATGTGGAATTCCCTTCCACAGGCAGTGGTTTTAGTGGGGGGCATCGATCATTTCAAAAAACCATTAGATAAGCACCTCAACGACCACAACATACAGGGATATACAATGTAATACTGACATAAAATCACACACATAGGTTGGGTTTGATGGACTTGTGTCTTTTTTCAACCTCGCCTACTATATATGTAACTATGCCTGTTGTATAATTTATGCATTGTTTACTGCATTGCTTGGCCTATTTCATTGTGTAGTGCTAGAGTGTAGAATACTAACGCTTAAGTTACACAGGTGTGAGCGGCCTTATACCCAGAACCAGGTGTGTCAGTGGGGACCAAGTAGTTTCAAGAATCATGGCAGAACAGAGAACCCATCATCACCAGGGGCTCCTTCAAGGGTAAACACTACACATTTGTGGTCAGTAGGAAGAACAATTTTCCCCTATATTGGTGATCAGGAGGAAGAAGAATTCTTCTTTACCTTAATGGTCAGTAGAAGAAAGAATTCACTCTTAAAGCGGGGGTTCACCCACACCGCCCAAAAAAAAAAATATTAAAAGCCAGCAGCTACAAATACTGCAGCTGCTGACTTTTAATACATGGCCACTTACCTGTCCCAGGACCCAGCGATGTCGGCAGGGGATGCCGAGAACCCGCTCAGTTCTCGGCAGCTGCCGCCGCCATCCTAGGTGAGGGAATCAGGAAGTGAAGCGTTGCGGCTTCACTTCCCGGTTCCCTACTGCGCATGCGCGAGTCGCGCTGCGCGTCCCAAGTGGTCCCCGCTCTTTCCTGGGAGCTGTGTGTTCCCAGCAGACAGCGCGGTGGGGACGGGAAGAGGCATAGACTCCCATGGGAGTCTATGCCGGAAGTGGGTGCAGATACCTGTCTTAGACAGGTATCTGCACCCCCCTCCCCCCTGAAAGGTGCCAAATGTGACACCGGAGGGGGGGAGGGTTCCGAAAAGCGGAAGTTCCATTTTTGTGACCACTTGGTGGTCAGTCGAGTAAAATTTCTCCCTTATGTTTTCGGTCAATAGGAAGAAGAATTCACCCTTATGTTGGTAGAAGCAAGAATGCTTTTTCACATTGGTGGTCAGTAGAAGAAATATTTGATGAGATTCATAGTAAAGGACATACAATTACTAAGATTATAATAATAGCACCATCAACAATGAGGATGCAGCATTGGGAAATTGGGAGGAAATGTGGACACAGTTATTACAAACACGAATGTCTTACAAAACACTCTTTCTATGTGCTACCCCTTGCCTGCTAACCTAGACAGAGATGACAACAGCACAAAAGTTTAGGATCTTAAATCTTCAAACTGACAACTGCTCTAACTGCCAAATTGAAATATATAGTCTGCCACAATCTCATAGGTGGGCGGTGCAAATTACTTTGCCCCTCCCTTCTCCATTCCACAGATATACTTTAGACCCAGTATAGCCTTTACCTTTGGCCCATACCTTACCTGACATCCATACATTTTGAAATTATTATTTTCATATGCGGTGCCCCTGGCCTGGGCTGGCAAAATTTAGTGTATAGCACTGCTGTAGACAGCTTAGCTGCAACTTACTTTTTAGGTTTGATCAGGTTCATCTCTAACCCTGGTGGCTAATTGCTTCTGCCTGGATTATGAATATTCATTTTACCTTAGCCAATCCCTGGGAGATAGGCCCAGAAGGTGTGTCTGGATAGAACTCAGATGTTTGGGACTGCTAGGCCTCAGCGGGCCTTGAAAGAATCTGCACTTAAAGAAACTTGCTGGAGAACATTACCCATGGAAGGTGGGCTGGTGAAGGAACCTATTTACAGAATGGTATTGCAGGGGAGCTGTAGAAACTTTCCCCTAGAGCTCCAGGTGTGCAAGTGCTTGGAAGGTTAAACGCCAGACATTGCTGCAAGGACTGTGACTGCTCGTATATAGAGATGGGCTGAACACCCCCCTGTTCAGTTTGCACCAAAACTCCAGAACAGAGAAAAAGTTCAGACTCGAACAGCAAATTTTTTTAAAGTCTATGATACCTGAATTTGAAAAGACAAAAGTCCAGCTTTTGAAGGCTGGTACTGCACTTGGGAACATGTATCAATGCAAAAATGTTTTTTAACCACTTCAGCCCCGGAAGGATTTACCCCCTTCCTGACCAGAGCACTTTTTACAATTTGGCACTGCGTTGCTTTAACTGCTAATTGCGCGGTCATGCAATGCTGTAACCAAACGAAATTTGCGTCCTTTTCTTCCCACAAATAGAGCTTTCTTTTGATGGTATTTGATCACCTCTGCCGTTTTTATATTTTGCGCTATACACGGAAAAAGACCGAAAATTTTGAAAAAAAATGATATTTTCTACTTTTTGTTCTAAAAAAAATCCAATAAACTCAATTTTAGTCATACATTTAGGCCAAAATGTATTTGGCCACATGTCTTTGGTAAAAAAAATGTCAATAAGTGTATATTTATTGGTTTGCGCAAAAGTTATAGCGCCTACAAACTAGGGTACATTTTCTGGAATTTACACAGTCTTTAATTTATGACTGCCTATGTCATTTCTTGAGGTGCTAAAATGACAGGGCAGTACAAAACCCCCACAAATGACCCCATTTTGGAAAGTAGACACCCCAAGGAAATTGCTGAGAGGCATGTTGAGCCCATTGAATATTCATTTTTTTTGTCCCAAGTGATTGAATAATGAAAAAAAAAAAAAAAAAAAATTACAAAAAGTTGTCACTAAATGATATATTGCTCACACAGGCCATGGGCATATGTGGAATTGCACCCCAAAATACATTTAGCTGCTTCTCCTGAGTATGGGGATACCACATGTGTGGGACTTTTTGGGAGCCTAGCCGCATACGGGGCCCCGAAAACCAATCACTGCCTTCAGGATTTCTAAGGGCGTACATTTTTGATTTTACTCCTCACTACCTATCACAGTTTTGAAGGCCATAAAATGCCCAGATGGCACAAACCCCCCCCAAATGACCCCATTTTGGAAAGTAGACACCCCAAGCTATTTGCTGAGAGGCATGTTGAGTCCATGGAATATTTTATATTTTGACACAAGTTGCGGGAAAGTGACAATTTATTTTTTTTTTTTTTGCACAAAGTTGTCACTAAATGATATATTGCTCACACAGGTCATGGGCATATGTGGAATTGCACCCCAAAATACATTCTGCTGCTTCTCTTGAGTACGGGGATACCACATGTGTGGGACTTTTTAGGAGCCTAGCCACGTACGGGACCCCGAAAACCAATCACCGCCTTCAGGATTTCTAAGGGTGTACATTTTTGATTTCACTCTTCACTGCCTATCACAGTTTCGGAGGCCATGGAATGCCCAGGTGGCACAAACCCCCCCCAAATGACCCCATTTTGGAAAGTAGACACCCCAAGCTATTTGCTGAGAGGCATGGTGAGTATTTTGCAGCTCTCATTTGTTTTTGAAAATGAAGAAAGACAAAAAAAAAAATTTTTTTTTTTCTTTTTTTAATTTTCAAAACTTTGTGACAAAAAGTGAGGTCTGCAAAATACTCACTATACCTCTCAGCAAATAGCTTGGGGTGTCTACTTTCCAAAATGGGGTCATTTGGGGGGGGTTTGTGCCACCTGGGCATTCCATGGCCTCCGAGACTGATAGGCAGTGAAGAGTGAAATCAAAAATTTACGCCCTTAGAAAGCCTGAAGGCGGTGCTTGGTTTTCGGGGTCCCATACGTGGCTAGGCTCCCAAAAAGTCTCACATGTGGTATCCCCGTACTCAGGAGAAGCAACAGAATGTATTTTGGGGTGTAATTTCACATATTCCCATGGCATGTTTGAGCAATATATAATTTAGTGACAACTTTGTGCAAAAAAAAAAAAAATAATAATAATTTGTCTCTTTCCCGCAACTTGTGTCACAATATAAAATATTCCATGGACTCGACATGCCTCTCAGCAAATAGCTTGGGGTGTCTACTTTCCAAAATGGGGTCATTTGGGGGGGTTTGAACTGTCCTGGCATTTTATGCACAACATTTAGAAGCTTATGTCACACATCACCCACTCTTCTAACCACTTGAAGACAAAGCCCTTTCTGACACTTTTTGATTACATGAAAAAATTATTTTTTTTTGCAAGAAAATTACTTTGAACCCCCACACATTATATATTTTTTTAAAGCAAATGCCCTACAGATTAAAATGGTGGGTGTTTAATTTTTTTTTTTTCACACAGTATTTGCGCAGCGATTTTTCAAACGCATTTTTTGGGGAAAAAACACACTTTTTTACATTTTAATGCACTAAAACACACTATATTGCCCAAATGTTTGATGAAATAAAAAAGATGATCTTAGGCCGAGTACATGGATACCAAACATGACATGCTTTACAATTGCGCACAAACGTGCAGTGACAACAAAATAAATACATTTTTAAAAGCCTTTAAAAGCCTTTACAGGTTACCACTTTAGATTTACAGAGGAGGTCTACTGCTAAAATTACTGCCCTCGATCTGACCGTCGCGGTGATACCTCACATGCATGGTGCAATTGCTGTTTACATTTGACGCCAGACCGACGCTTGCGTTCGCCTTAGCGCGAGAGCAGGGGGGACAGGGGTGCTTTTTTTTTTTTTTTTTTTCTTTATTATTTTTTTGCTTTTTTATCTTATTTTAAAACTGTTCCTTTCATTTTTTTTTTTTTAATCATTTTTATTGTTATCTCAGGGAATGTAAATATCCCCTATGATAGCAATAGGTAGTGACAGGTACTCTTTTTTGAAAAAATTGGGGTCTATTAGACCCTAGATTTCTCCTCTGCCCTCAAAGCATCTGACCACACCAAGATCGGTATGATAAAATGCTTTCCCAATTTCCCAATGGCGCTATTTACATCCGGCGAAATCTAAGTCATAAAATGCTCGTAGCTTCCAGTTTCTTAGGCCATAGAGATGTTTGGAGCCACTCTGGTCTCTGATCAGCTCTATGGTCAGCTGGCTGAATCACCGGCTGCATTCTCAGGTTCCCTGTTGAGACAGGAGAGCCAGAGAAAAACACGGAAGACGGTGGGGGGGGGGGCATTCTCTCCCACTGCTTGTAAAAGCAGTCTAGAGGCTAATTAGCCGCTAGGATTGCTTCTACATGAAAGCCGACCGCTGGCTGAAAAGAATGATACCAAGATGATACCTAAACCTGCAAGCATCATTCTGGTATAACCACTCAAAGTCGTGAATGCTGTACCTGAAGACAAAAATATGGTTAACAATAAAGCACAGTAAACGGTAAAGTATAAAAAATTGCAGACCTGAAAAGCAAACATGATAAAACATAATAACAATAAAACATTGCAGAATAGAATACAGTAAAAAAGAGCAGAACAATAGAGAGAATAGAGAGAGAGAGAATAGAGAGAGAACAATAAAACGACAACTATTATTTTTTATTTTATATTTTTGTTTGTGTTTTTTTTTTTTTTACACTTTTTTTGTAACTGTAACTTTTATAACTGTAACCGGTTCCAGGTTCGGGTCTCTCAAAATGCGATGGCATCTTGGGAGACCCTGTGAAAGTGTGTCCTAGTCTGTGCAATGCTGTACCCTACGCTAATACTCAACTAGTGAATGGTAGCGTTCAAAACATTCACCAATGCAAAGACCAGGATTGTCAGGACAGGAGGGACAATAATAGCGGGTGTCACGCCTATATCCGCGCTTGCTGCAGACACAACATCTTTTTTGGGGGGGTTCGTTGGGTAGAGGTACTCGGGAGGACATAAAAATGCCTCTCATGCAGCCGACTGCATTTGGTTGGGGATGTGAATGGGGGAAGTACGGGCGCTGCAGAAGTGGTGGGTTCCCAATTAGGATTGGCGAATGCAGCAGGAAGGGCACTATGGGCATGACGGGCCTGTGTTTGTCTTCTTGGTGGCAGCGGGACACTATTTGTGCTTGCCACCTCACCAGCTTGAACTGCACTTATGGGACTCGCCACGTCATCAAGTGTTACTGCAGTGCTGGTTTGACTACGACCGGGGTGTACTAGGCCGCTGGCGCTTGCCAGTTCACCAAAACGCTACCAAAAAAACTGTTAACGATCGCAGGGATCAGGCCTGACTCTGCGAACGCTGCAGTTATGCATTTAGTGTTTTGTAAGTGACAGTGATCGATCAATACTGCACTTGGGTGGGCTGGGCTGGGCCGGGCAGAGGGGCAAAACGCAGGTGCTAGCAGGTATCTGGGCTGATCCCGCTAACACTGCGTTTTTGGGAACCCTAAACTGCTGGGGACGCCAGTATAGATCTGATCGGATCAGATATTGATCAGTTCAGATACTATACCACTAAGGGAGGTGTACGGTGCGTGCGTGGGTGTTAGCACTACTGGCACTAACCTGACGCTGCCTGGGGCTGGTGCTTGCCAGTTCACCAAAACGCTACAAAAAAAACTGTTAGCGATCGCAGGGATCAGGCCTGACTCTGCGAACGCTGCAGTTATGCGTTTAGTGTTTTGTAAGTGACAGTGATCGATCGATACTGCACTTGGGTGGGCTGGGCTGGGCCGGGCGGAGGGGTAAAACGCAGTTGCTAGCAGGTATCTGGGTTGATCCCGCTAACACTGCGTTTTTGGGAACCCTAAACTGCTGGGGACGCTAGTATAGATCTGATCGGATCAGATATTGATGCGTTCAGATACTATACCACTAAGGGAGGTGTACGGTGCGTGGGTGTTAGCGGTACTGGCACTAACCTGACGCTGCCTGGGGCTGGTGCTTGCCATTTCACCAAAATGCTACCAAAAAAACTGTTAGCGATCGCAGGGATCAGGCCTGACTCTGCGAACGCTGCAGTTATGCGTTTAGTGTTTTGTAAGTGACAGTGATCGATCGATACTGCACTTGGGTGGGCTGGGCCGAGCTGGGCGGAGGGGCAAAATGCAGGTGCTAGCAGGTATCTGGGCTGATCCCGCTAACACTGTGTTTTTGGGAACCCTAAACTGCTGGGGACGCTAGTATAGATCTGATCGGATCAGATATTGATCTGTACAGATACTATACCACTAAGGGAGGCGTATGCTGCGTGCGTGGGTGTTAGCGGTACTGGCGCTAATCTGACGCTGCCTGGGGCGACGCATATCACCGCCGGGCGATCAGGGGGCTAAATCTTTATTCGGTAATAAACGGCGGGTGCCCTGACACTATAAAAAATAAACAAACTAACCAGCGTCACCCGTAACGGTTATACAGTGATCAGTGGTGAAAGGGTTAACTAGGGGGCAATCAAGGGGTTAAAACATTTATTAGGTAGTATATGGGGGTCCCTGTCGCTATAAAACGCTGACGGCGAACCTAAATATTTACGTCCCTAACTAGCGTCACCAGCGACACTAATACAGCGATCAGAAAAATGATCGCTTAGCGACACTGGTGACAGGGGGTGATCAAGGGGTTAAAACTTTATTAGGGGGGGTTAGGGGGGTACCCTAGACCTACAGGGGGCCTAACACTCACTGCCCTGACACTGTAACTGTCACAAACTGACACCAATACAGTAATCAGAAAAAAAAAAAAAAAACCTGCTTGGTGTCAGTTTGTGACAGGGGGGGGGTGATTGGGGGGGGATCGGGGGGCGATCGGGGGGGGGATCGGGGTGTTTAGTGTGCCTGGCATGTTCTACTGTGTGTAGTGTGTTGGTGCACTTACATTGCAGTCTTCTCTCCTCGGCCCGGAACGGAAAATACCGAGCCGAGGAGAGATGACATAATTTCCTCTGCCTCTGTGTACAATACAGAGGCAGGGAAATGATCCCATTGGCTGAGAGCGATCGCGAGGGGGGGGCCACGAATGGATGGCCTCCCCCTCACCTCCGATCGCCGGGGGAGATTTGCCGACCGCCGCAGGCACCGGGGGGGGGTCCGATCGGACCCCCCACCCGCGGGCAGGCAAGGACGTACATATACGTCCTTTTGCCTGCCCGTGCCATTCTGCCGACGTATATAGTCGTGCGGCGGTCGGCAAGTGGTTAAAAAAGATAGATTTTTTAGGAGCAGTGATTTTAATGATGCTTAAAGTTAAACAATAAAAATGAAAATTTCCTTTAAATATAGTTCCTGGGGGTTCCCTTAGTCTTCCTGTATAGTGGTGCATCTTTACCATAGATAGAACCTACTGCAGCAAAACTGACATTTCTAAAGAAAAAAAAAATGAATGAAATGACATTTAAATTGCCAGCAATACAATACCATTGCCCTTCGGGTCTGGTATGGATTTTAAGGGGAACCCCATGCCAAAATGAAAAAAAACGGCATGGGGTCCTCCCAAAATCCATACCAGATTCTTATCCGAGCATGCAGCCTGGCAGGTCAGGAAAGGGGGGAAGCCCCTTCCACCCCAAAGCCTCTTGTTCCCATATTGATGGGAACAAGGGCCTCTTCCCGACAACCCTGGGTGGTGGTTGTGAGGATCTGCAGGTGGGGGGACTTTCAGAAACTGGAAGATCCCACCCCCCATGTGAAAGAGTATGGGATACATAGTATCCATTCACCAAAAAAAGTGTAAAAATAAAAACAGGAGGGAGTTTTTGACAATTCCTTTATTAAAAATAAAAAAACAGTGTCCCCCCGATGCAGATTCATCATAAATCACGATGCTGATGCCACTGCTGGACCAAAAAAAGAGGGGGAAAAAATGGGCGGCCATCAAAAAGCGCAGAATGCCTGGCTTGCTGTTTGACAGTTCTTATATAGGTAAGGGCGGGGCCACCTGGCAATGTCACCTGATGGCACCATCCCCTTGTGACATCATTGACCCAGCATGCACCGGTCGATGATGTCACAAGGGGGGCGGTGTACTCCACTCCTGCATATGCTGACTTCTAAGAATGCTTTTACTAATCTATGTGTGTATGTGTGTCTGAGTGATGTTTGCATTACAAAGAATGCAAGCGGAATTTCAGCCTACTTTTAAAGTTCTTCTTATTGTAATTTTCTCCCCCTATTATGACTTATATGGATATAAAACAAATTATTTTTGATACTCAAATACCTTTTTTGAAACATCCCTTTCTACTTGCTGCTTTTTTCTCCTAGGCGAATGACGTAGCATCTACTCCCATTGACTCCTGGGATATCAACATTACTATTCCCAGGAGTATCTTTTTTTGTATTATCACACAATTTCTGTCCTTGAGAGGGAGAAGGATTGCAGAGGAAGGTAGACACTGTAGCTTCCCTATTGTTTACATACAAGTTCCTATAGACGCAGGAGCAAACTTTCACTGGCGCTGCCTTTTCTATAGCAACTTGTAAACAAAGGCTTTGCTTCGCTGTGCGTTTAGTGTGCAGGTGTGTAATTTAGCAGCACATCATGGCCTGGCTGGTGTTGCTTAAGCCTGAAGAGAATGGGTACTAGCTTCAGCTGCTCTTACTGAACATGGCTGCTGACAAACCACAGGTGAGCGGTGTGTTACTTAAAGGTTAACTTGGAAATACATGCTACATCACTACATCTTACATATTCAGCAAATAAGCAAAAATATAGGGATTTAGTCACACCAAATGGACATACTGTATAGTGCTTAAGCCCACTACTGCGTCAAAGTACACCATTATCAGTGGGTCCTACGCTATTCATTTTTCTATATGTGTGCGCTGTAATCTTCTGTTCCATTCACACACAGAGCCGCAGCTTGACCCCGTACCCTCTGTCTCCTGATTAGCTCACTGGCTGCGAATGACAGCAGCTGCCAAAAGCCCATCAGGAGTGCGAGGTCCTGTAGAGGCAAGGCTCTCGCGGACATCACTTGAACAAGAGGGGGCTCAGGTAAGTATTAGGTGGGGGCTGCTGCACACAGAAGGATTTTTACCTTCATGCATAGAATGCACAAAGTTAAAAAAAACCTTGTGCCTTTACACCCACTTTAATACATGACATAAGATTGCAGGGACAGTTCATTGCTTTCAGACAGGGCCTGTTTTAGACAAAATGGGGCCCCAAGTAAGAATCAAAGTGGAGACTCCAAGATTATTATGTTTGAAAGCCCAGGTTCACTTAGTGAATTATCCATTCAGATTGTTACCAGAGAAAGAAGTGATTGACAACCTATTCCCTAGAGAGGTCATAGCACGCTACCATCCCATCATAAAATAAGATTTTCAATTTTACTTCTTTCTACAGTTGATATACATCTTAACAGAAATACTAATCATATAATAATAAAATACCATGCTGCCAAATATTCCTCAGCTTACACATTTCCAAAATATTGTCAAGTGAACAGTGATGAAACCTGCTAGACAATCGGATATGCAAACTCTGCCACAGGCAAAAGTCTTCTTCCTAGTTAAAGTGGAGTTCCCACTAAAAAAAACAAAATTAAAAGTCAGCAGCTACAAATACTGCAGCTGCTGACTTTTAATAATCGGACACTTACCTGTCCCAGGGTCCAGCGATGCGGGGGATCGAAGCCCCGCTCATCTCCCCCTCTGCTCGGCGGCGCCGGCATTTTAACTGTGGACGCCCGGTTGTGGCTTCACAGCCAGGCACCCACTGCGCATACGCGTGCCGTGACTGGCCGTGCAATCAGCTGGGACCTGTCACGTGTCCCAGATGATTGCCTAGAGGGAGGGGGGAGAGCTGATCTCCCTTCCTGCACCGAGGAAAGTGATGTCAGGAGCCCAGGCGCCGAAGGAGGCAGATTACGAGGGACCCCCTAGCAACAGGCATTAAAGAGGTGAGTAAAAAAAAAGAAACATTTCTCCAAATGTTTTTTTATTTTTTTTTTTTCCATGCACATTAATGATTTTTTTTTTTTGGGTGGAACTCCACTTTAGGGCACCTATATAGAACATTTCCAAAGTACAGAATAGGTGCCAATACCCCATAGTTTACTCATTTAGCAATCAACAGAGCAAAATAATAAATGCTTGTTAAACTGTATACACCAAAAATTACTAGGCAAGCGTGTAAAAAAAAGGCGAACATAATTAAAATGTCCTAACCATTTAAGTTCCAGGAGCAGATACTCCATAATCGACTCATTTAGCAACCAACAGAGAAAAATAAGAAATGCTTGTTGCACTGTATATATCACAGATTACTAGGCAAGCATGTAAAAAAAAGGCACAGATCATAAAAATGTCCATTTAGGTCCAAGGTGCCATATTAAAAAGCTGCTGGGATAGTATCATATATGATCTGTAGCTGCAGTGGTGTACGGGAGGCTGGCTCAAGTCTCTGTTGATCTAACTGATGCCCTTCAATAACATTTTTTTTTGGGGGGGGGGGATTCTGACTACAATGGACAATAAAAGAAAAATATGCAAAAACCGTTTACCTTCCCTTTACATTAGCATTGAACCCCCTGTGTTTTTTAAACCTAAAGGGGTTGTAAACCCTTTTTTTTTTTTTTAATAACAAACGTCATACTTACCTCCACTGTTCAGTTTGTTTTGCACAGAGTGGCCCCCGATCCTTCTCTTCTGGGGTCCCTCAGCGGCACTGGTGGCTCCTCCCTGCATCGAGTGTCCACGTTGGAGAAGGCTGTGTCCACTTACACAGAATGCAGGACTTGGCCCCGCCCCCCGGCACCGCGTCATTGGATTTGAATGACAGCAGCGGAAGCCAATGGCTGCGCTGCTATCAATCTATCCAATCAGGACACGTGACACCAGCTAGATCTGGGGTGCTCGTTCCCGGCTGGAGGCTGACAGCGTTCAAGTAAGTAAAATGGGGGGGCTGGGGGGCTGCAACACTACAGAAGGTTTTTCACCTTAATGCATTCTATGCAAAAAAAAAACCATGAGGGCTTACAACCCCTTTAAAGTGATACTAAAGTCTCATATTTTTTTAGTTAAAAATAACAAACATGTCATACTTACCTGCCCTGTGCAGTGGTTTTGCATAGAGCAGATCATATCCTTCTCTTCTCGGGTCCCTCTTTGGCACTCCTGGCCCCTCCCTCCTGTTGAGTGCCCCCACAGTAAGCAGCTTTCTATGGGGGATCCTGACCCACAGCTCATTGTGTCCATTTAGACACAGAGCCATGGCCCGCCCCCCCCCTTTTTCTCCTCATTGGCTGACTGACTTTGACAGCAGCAGGAGCCAATGGCGCTGCACTGCTGTCTCAGCCAATGAGGAGGGAAGTCCCAGACAGCCGAGACTCTGCTGCAACATTGCTGGATCTAGAGAGACCTCAGGGAAAGTATTAGGGGGGCTGCTGCACACAGAAGTTTTTTTTTTTTTTTTAATGCATAGAATGCATTAAGATAAAAAAAAAAAAAAACTTCTGCTTGTACAATCACTTTAACACATGGAGCACAATCAAACATTCCCTAGTAAGCTATTTGGTAGAAAATCTTACCCCAGCATTTGCAGTTTACAGCTTTCAGTGCTGCTGCTTTTTGATCTCTCATGTGCCTGCTTTCCTTGAAACTTTCAGTCCTCATGGGAAAGAGTTAACAGTGGCCAGTGCAGCCTTGAGTCAATCTGCTAGCTTGGAGAAGGGAGGAGGAGTAGGAAGGAATAGCAGGGGAGTACCTTGCCATCTTAGCCTGTTTCTATTGATGCACACAGTGTATGGAGACACAATTCTAGTTCCTGCATACAAGAGTGGCTTTGCAGGATGCTGCAAGAATAAAGGAGCTACTCTAAATCAGGAAATCTGGAACAGCAGTCAGGAACCTAAACAACCTAAACAGGAACATAGGTAAAGATTGAAAGAAAAATGCTGCATTCCAGTAAGTGATTGAATAAGCTGCTGAAAGTAATTGAGGAAACTGAGGGTTTAACATTACATTAACTTTACTTTGTTTAGCTATGTGCTCCTGGCTGTGCCACTAAGACAACAAAATTGTGCTTATTTTTTCCAGAAGTTCCAGGACTTTCCCCTTCACTGTAAATGACTAGTCCTTTTTGTCAGTCATGAGATGTCTGAATGTAAAAATTTAGGCATTATAAGATGCATGTAAAAATTAAATTGAATGGAAAATTGATAAAAAAAAAAAAAAATTCCATCACAAAAACAAGGGAATATAAAAAGTTGGTTTTCAGCAGCCAGAAAGTTTTAGCATTGTTGGCGATTTGAAATGTTTTAATTTTGTTGTTTTAGGCCCCTTTCACACCAGCAGACCGATCGGGTCTGCCTGTTGGTTTTTCAGGCAGACCCGACCGGACCACCTATTTTTCTCTATGGGACTGCGGATGTCAGCGAACATGTGACCGCTGACACCCACCAGCATCAGATCCAGTCTGCCAAAAACAAACGGATGGGGATCAGTTCCCCATTATCGGGGGATCGGATGACAAAATGATGAAAACAGATAACTGTCCGTTTCCATCCGACCGCCTCATAGAGAACAGCAGACTGTGTCCGTATCCGCATGCCCAGTGGGGATCAGTGGAGAGTTCCCCTGCTGAGCCGGTAAATCTGCTTGGACGGATTCCGCTCTGTCTGAAAGTGGGCCTTAATGTTCTGATTTTCCGTTATTATACTTTTTGTATTAGGTGTTTATGTTTATTTTAAATTTTTTTTTAGGTAGATTGATACTATTAATATTTCAGATTATGCGATTAATTCACTTTAAAATATCTTGACCTAATATGAAAAACAAGCTGAAGGAAAAGTTTAAAAATGGGAGAAATAAGTTGATTTATGATATGCCCCTGACAAACATGAGAGCTGAAATAATGGTCAGACAATGTGTAGTTTACTGATAAGCTTTTGTTGCTGTTCATTTGGTAAGTAGAACAAATAAAGTGTTTGCATATTAAGCTATCAGGTGGTGTTGTGTTATTTCAACTGTGTGTAGGGATACCCCCGAAGGAGCTGCCTTTGTTTGTTCAGTCTGTTACTCTGCCTCTCAACCCTAATAACAGCCTCAGCCCCCTCTGGCACACCTGGCAATAGTGTAAGTACAATGACCAATGAGAAACACACACATTATGATAAAACACAGAAATTGTCTTTACGGCAATATTTCTGTGGAAGAATAACAGACAGTAACAGTAAATATTCAAGTAATCAGCTAGAGAACAACTCAGATTTAACCACTTGCTTACTGGGCACTTAAACCCCTTTCCTGCCCAGACCACTTTTCAGCTTTCAGTGCTGTCACTCTTGGAATGACAATTGCGCAGTCATGCTACACTGTACTAAATGAAATTTTTATCATTTTTTTTGCACAAATGGAGCTTTCTTTTGGTGGTATTTAATCACCATTTGGGTTTTTATTTTTTTGCTAAACAGAAAAAGACAAACATTTAAAAAAAAAAAAAAAACATGTTTCATAGTTTGTTGTAAAATTTTGCAAATGGGTAATTTTTCTCCTTCATTAATATTCGCTGATGAGGCTGCACTGATGAGGCTGCACCGATGGGCACAGATAAGGCGACACTGATAGGCACAGATAATATGACACTGATGGGCTCTGTTGGGTGGCACTGACAGATGTCACAGATGGGCACTGATAGGTGGCACTGATGGGCACTGGTAGGTGGCACTGATGGGCACTGGTAGGTGGTATTGATAGGCAGCACTGGTAATGACGCACTGATTAATTTATAGGCGGCACTGTGGGCACTGATAGGCGGCACTGTGGGCACTGATAGGTGGCACTGAGGGCACTGATAGGTGATACTGTGAGCACTGGTAGGTGGGGCTGGTGGGCACTGGTAGGTGGCTCCACGATCGGGACTGATGTCCCTCTCGCAGCCACCGGTGATTGGCTTTTTTTTCCTCCTCACGCTATCAGCGTGAGGAGGAAAAATTGCCGATTACCGGCTCTGTTTACATCACATGATCAGCTGTCATTGGCTGACAGCTGATCATGTGGAAAGGGGTTGGAATCGACCCCTTACTCTGATCTGTGATCAGGCGAGTCTCATAGACTCGCTGATCACAGAGCGTGCCGCTCGCTCTGTGATCAGGCCCAAGCGAACGTCCTGGAGCAACAGGCTCTCCTGATGACCCGACTGGTCACCTCACACTGGAACGCTTCACCGTTGGTGCACGTGAGCCTGGATGTAGACCTGGGATCCCCCTCTCTCAGGCTGGATGTCCCGATTGGCGGTGGAGGCCTGAATTGCCCAGTGAAATCACCTGAGAGACAGCATCTCTCCCTCAGATCTGATCTCTTCCTCTGCCTTGTGCTGACTGAGAATCTCCTCAGGAAATTAAAATGGAGTCTTTTCTTTCATGCCAGCAGAACATGCTGGGATTTGTAGTCCTGCCTCTTTTAAAAGTCAGTGAGGCCGCTCTGTGCTCTGTGCTGAGACTTCATATTCCAGAGTTCTTCTCAGCTGCTCCTTGTTAAAGCCCCATCAATTGGTTCCTGTAACTGCTGTTTTAATTGGCTTTATTCCCCCTGCCAATAGGAACACAGGGGAGGAACAGAATAGCCTAATTCCTGTGTGTGTGTGAGAAGAAAGGGAGCGCAGGGGGGGGGGGGGTGAAAAGCCCATGCAGACACTGACAGGCAGCTCTCTCCCTCTTTGAGGCTAGAAAGCCTGTGTACATCGTGTGGCGGCCAGCTTGGCGGGGTCGCAGAAGAAATGAGACACCTGCTACATGTGTTTGGGCTACAGGCAGAAGGAGTGATAAGGTTCCTACAGACACACAGAACATTTGCCAGTCATTTATGATTGGAAAGGGGAATACTGGTATTAGTGTAGCCACCTCCAAGATCATGAACACCATTGCGTGGCTGAACCTGCTTGGCAGAACGCTGATTGGCCGTGGTGGATCTACCTAGCCTTCAAATGCTGTTCCCACTATCTCCCTCTCCTCTTCCATAGACACAACCCTTTAAATTTTCCAGATCTGAAACTGTGGGGGTCATTTACTATAGCGCCAAAAAATGATCCTGCAGTACCAAAAAATAACTCTCAAAAAAGGCCAGAAAGACTTCAACTCTCAGAAAGTCAGCGCTAATGCAAATGGAAAGCAAAGCAGCGCTATTGCGACAACAATGCCTGTCAGATCACATATGCTGGAATAGTAGAAGTCAATGGGGCTCGAACCTGCAAAATCCAAAGTTCTCACTGAAGGCTTATATGCAAGTTCTTTGTCATAAAAAGTGTTTGGAGACCCGGGTCCTGCCCCAGGGGACATGTATCAATGCAAAAAAAACATTTTTTAAAACGGCCGTTTTTTCGGGAGCAGTGATTTTAATAATGCTTAGAGTGAAACAATAAAAATGTAATATTCCTTTAAATTTCGTACCTGGGGGTGTCTATAGTATGCCTGTAAAGGGGCGCATGTTTAGAACAGTCTGACAGCAAAATGACATTTCAAAGGAAAAAAAGTCATTTAAAAGTATTCGCGGCTATGTGTATTGCCGGTCTGACAATACACATAAAAGTTCATTGATAAAAAACGGCATGGGAATTCCCCACAGAGGAACCCCAAACCAAAATTAAAAAAAAAAATGGCATGGGGGTCCCCCTAAATTCCATACCAGGCCCTTCAGGTCTGGTATGGATATTAAGGGGAACCCCGGCCAAAATTTAAAAAAAATATGGCGTGGGGTCCCCCAAAAATCCATACCAGACCCTTATCCCAGCACACAACCTGGCAGGCCACAGGAAAAGAGAGGGGGACGAGAGAGCGTCCCCCCTCCTGAACCGTACCAGGCCACATACCCTCAACATTGGGAGGGTGCTTTGGAGTAGCCCCCAAAACATCTTGTCCCCATGTTGATGGGGACAAGGGCCTCATCCCCACAACCCTTGCCCGGTGGTTGTGGGGGTCTGCGGGCAGGGGGCTTATCGGAATCTGGAAGCCCCCCTTTAACAAGGGGACCCCCAGATCCCAGCCCTCCCCCCTGTGTGAAATGGTAAGGGGATACAAAAGTACCCCTACAGAAAAGCACCATGCCTTCCTGGCTGCATTTTTCTCCAATCTCCACAAACCCAGAACCACCATTTCCTCCCTTACAAAATCCACCCCCCCACCTCCCTCAGGAAGCTCTTCAACTTTCCCAGCACTTCTTTAGCGAAGACACAGTTCCAAAATACGTGGAACACGTCCTCCACTCCCCCACAGCCCTCCCTTGGACACAACTCCAATCTTACCAAATCCCTACTTTTCAGAAAACTCATGGTCGTCAGACATCCCATAAAGGTTATCCAGGATATGTCCCTTTGACGGTTAGTCACTCCTCTTGTGCTCATACTCTTCCAGATTTGCACACTTTCCTTTTCTCTTAAGTACCGTATCCCATTAGAAAAATCTCCCCAGCAATTCAAGCTTTATTTTTTTTTTTTATCACCAACCTCCCTCCCCAGACCCCCCATCCTCCATCCTTCCCAGATCTTGGTTAGGACCAAAAAATACTGAGGAACGAACCATGCCTGTGGCTTTTCCAGGGCCTGCCTGTAGAGTCCCCATCTCCTTCCCGATTCCGTTACCTCTTAGGGTCCTTATCAACGTCACCCAGTAATGCAGCATCAAAAAGTCCCCGATCTTTGGAAGTCCAAAGCCACCTTTGGCCCTTGGTTTAGTAATCTTCGCCCTTGCACACTTCTCCATCCTCCCTCCCCAAAAGAACAAGAACAGTAGCCTCGTCATCTTCCTCACCCAACCATCTGGAGGCGGGAATATAACAGAGACATACAACATAATCGGAAGGATCACTGACTTGATGATCAGAACGTTTCTGGTGCAGGACAATTTACGCAACCGCCACATAGACAACTTTTCCTCCACTCACTCAGTCACCTTCTGAAAACTGCGACTTCCCCTCAACTCCCTGTCAAAACACACACCCAGCACCTGCATACTCTCCACCTTCTGACTCTGTCCCTCATTCACCTCCACCTCACGGCCCACACTACACACCTGGCACTTACTCCAATTCACACTCCCAGACACACTGCAGAACAGACTCACCTGCAATCTTCCACGCCGCACATCAGCCATTCCACCAGCCAACACAACATCATCCATGTACCCCAACACTTTCACACTCCTTCCACCACTGCCAGGCACAAACACACCCTTGAATGCCTTGTCCTTCTTCACTGCACTCAGTAATGGCTCCATCACGCAGATGAACATCAAAGGCGATAGGGGGCACCTGTGCCTAACACCAGACATCACAGGGATACTCCCCCCTATTGTACCGTTGACCAAAACCTGACTTGAGACACCTTTGTATAGTCCTCTGATAACCTTCATCAGCTGGTCTGGAAACCCTAGGACCTCCAGAATCAGAAACAGAAACTGATGGGAGACTTTGTCATAGGCCTTTTCAAGGTCAATCGACTCTAGAAGGCACGGCAAGTTGTTAGATTGCGCTTAGTATACAACATGCCTCAGTAACGATAGATTGTCGGAAATCCGCCAACCAGGAACCGCACACACCTGCTGCTCCCCAATCACTTCGCCAATCACAAGCTTGACTCGATCGGCAATCAATCTTGCCACAATCTTGTAGTCAACATTCAACAGTGTAATTGGCCACAAATTCCGAATGTCTCTCTTGTCGCCCTTTTTATAGATGGAGGTAATCACCCCCTCCCTTAAGGACTTTGGCATCTCCCCCACTTCAAACACCAGCCTCACCAGCTCACACACCTCATTCTTCATCACCTCCCACGCTTTACAAAAGAACCCAACAGTCAACCCATCATTCCCAGGTGTCTTATTTCGGTTCATCCCATCTATCACTCACCTCACTTCCTCCTCAGACACAAACACACACATACCAAACCTATCCTCCTCAGACAATCTTGCATCCACTTTCTCGCAATACTCTCGCATCTCCTCAGCACTTACTCCACGTCCGCCTGCAAACAAATCCTTATAAAACTCACTCACCGCCTCCATCACCTTCTCACCATTCACCTCCTGTCCCTGCACCATCACCGATTTCATCACATTGCGTCCCCTCAAGAGTTTCTTGAAGAAGAACCGTGAACATGTCTCCCCTTTCTCCATGTCCTTCACTTTAGCTTGGAAGATTAGCTTCTTCCCTCTTATCACCTAAGCTTTCTTTATCTCCTCCCGAAGCTTTCCAATCTCCTCTTCTAACTCCCCGCCTCCCTGTCTTAATTTAAGCAGGAGTCTCAGCCTATGCTGGAGAACCCTCCCTTCTTGTTTATCTTTCCTTGCCTTCTTTACACCTGCTTGAAGAAAGAAGAGCTTGATTCGCTCCTTCAGCCAGTCCCACCACTCGAAAAAGGATTCAAAATCCCCCTTCCTTCCCAGCCACACTTTATATTGCAGAGCAAACTTATCAAAAATCCCCTGGTCTTCCAATAACAGATTACTTAATTTCCAGATTCTTCTCCCAGTCTTGATCAAAAATAAACTTTCCCACCAAAACCTGGTGGTCGGAGAAAGACACCTCCCATTGCTTCCACTCTGCGTCCTTCAGTGCCCTGGAACCTAAAATAAAGTCAATTTGGGATTTCACGCTTCCCTTATCTGAAAAAAGGTTGCTGGGGCTTTACCATTTCCATAGCAGCAAACCGCTCCATCCTGCAAACAAAAATCCTGCAAAATTGCATTAAAAGCTGTGCTGGTGACATCGGTCTGGCTTTCACCTTGGCCTACTCTATCTTCAGCAGTCCTAATAAGATTAAAGTCTCCAGCAACAATGGTCTTTCCTCTCCCCACAAGGTGGAGCCTCAAAATTTCCAACAAATCCATCCTGGCATTTTTTCGCACTGGTGCATAAACACATACCAACTTAAAGGATTCTTCCAGGTAGGTAAACATTACACTCAGAACTCTTCCTATCACCACTTCCTCCCATGATTCAACTTTAATTTCTGGGATTTTAAAGAGCACCCCCACCCCTTTACTTCTATTTTCCGCAGCATAAGACCAAACCGCTGGTCCTGCAGACCAGTCCCCATGGCCTGGAGCATACCACAAACCACACTCTTGCAAACACAAGACATCACACTCAATCTTAACCAACTCAGACAAAACAGCTGCACGACAATAGACAGATCCAATTGAATGCACATTCACACTACATATAGACAAAGCCATGAGAAGGATCAAAAAAATCCTGCAGAACACACTAAACCCCTCCATCAGGAAGCTCTTTTCCACTTCTATTCTCTGTACCTTTTACAAAAGGATCAACTGATTCACTATCCAAATATTGCATGGCAGGAGAACCCACCCTCCAATGGTGATGTTGCTCCACTTGAATCATCTGACACTTGTGAATCCATACTTAAACTCGGCAGTACACACCCACCACCACCCGGGCTCGAACCCAGAGACAAGTACCATTTAGGCTTCTTTCTCTGTGCCTCACTCTCCTGCTCCACCTCAGGCCCTGGTCTTTGAGAAGCAATTAAAAGGTCTTTTGATCCTGACCCCTCCTTCCTCCTCACCTCATGCACCTCCATATCCTCAGCCCACTCACCAAGCTCCTCATTTACATATTGACTCTCCTGTTCTGCCTCCACCTGTTTTATCAAAGCGATCAACTCTTCACACACTCCACCCACCTCCCTCCATGCCTTCATCCGCCACAGCTTCTTCCACCTCACCAACCTGCATCTAATTATCCCCCTCTGTCAGGTTAATATTCACTTCACTTTTACCCATACTCCCTTGCAGTTCCTGTCCGACACCTTCCTTGGAGCTACTACCAGGGTTTTCAGCATCTGGGGGGTCGACGCCTTTCCACCTTCCGTGCCGGCCGCCCCCTTCATCCGCCAGCTCAGTCTCCTGCTCCTCCGGTTCTCGGCTCACATTCTGCCCTGTAAACCGCCATCTCTGCACAGCCTCCGCATACGAGAACATCTTCCTCCCCACTATTTTTGGACAGTTTCTGACCATATGCTCCCCTGAACCACACAGATCACATTTCTTTTCCTTGCATTCCTCTGCATTGTGTCCCGGCTTCAAGCACACTCTACAGCAAAGTTTAGAAGGGCAGTCCTCACGAATATGTCCATACTGAAAGCACCCCCTGCAGTAACGTGGTTGCCCAGAATAGAAAACATTACACAGCTCCCCAGCAATGGTAAATGCTGGGGGAGGGTGACACGCCACAAAAACCTGATGCGTCCCTCTTCATGCGTACTTTCAAACGCAGTTTACCTCTATAGATGCCATACTGGTTATAAAGCTTCTCTCCTCGGTCAGCCCCCACAGAATTCCGCAACAAAAATTGTCTCACCAATTCCGGCTCCAAAAAAGGATTATAACAATGTACAGTCATGGTCTTCAATCCAGGATCAAACAATAAACTGACATCCATCTTCTTAGTTAGCAAATTTCCTCCCAGATCCGCCTTCACTGACCACAAAATCTCAGACCTGTAAATTCAGCAACTTCTGTGAAACATCCACAGCGATCGTCTTCAGACCCACTTCACCACGATATTCAGGCTTTACTTGGATTCTCATAGAATTTCTCAAACACATCGGACCTCACAACATGGCGATGTCCTTTTTTGTTTCCGCCTTTATTTGGCCTCTTGTTTATCCGGGGGTTCCCCCGAACATCCCCAAATCAAAACCTAGGCGAATATGACACCCAATTGTAAGTCAGGAGGCTGAGCAGCACTCTGTAAGGAAGATTCTGGCCTGTTCTTAGGCCCTCCTTCTCCCCACAAATCACAGGCAAAAAACCTGACCTTCTCAGGCCAAACGAACCCCCCCACTGCAGGCCTTTATATAAGAGAGGTTGTATTGTTAGCACACTGACACACCCAATAGAAGTACACGCCCACCAGTATCTTTCAATCTGTCTCTTCATGTATGTCTAAAGTGATTGCACCTGATGAGCAGGAACACACTATAATATTCGCAACTGTGTTAGCCTTGGCTATGTGCATCAAATCTCCAACTACAGGACAAAGATCAAAGTCCATTTGCATCCACATAAACAAAGCAACAGTTTTCTAAGCATATGTACCCGTGCAGTGTAAACCCTAAAATTTGAAATGTCCAAGTCCCTGGGCATGATTAGTGCTAATAAACATTAACATCAGTCCCTGGCTGCAATGAGCTTCCAATCTAAAGTCCAAAATTAACTTTCTTACATTAGAGACTATTTCGACAGGAGACAAATGAGGTGCCAGCATGTCTTTGGATTGTGGTGAGAAACCCACACAGGGAGAACATATAAACTTCAACACAAGGATTAGCATGTTGGGGAATTGAACCAACATCCCAGGTGCTGCTAGACAGAACTGCTACCCACTTAGCCACCAGGCAGCCCCACACATGTTCTCTGCATCTCAGTGGTGTGAACCAGCCCTAAGTCCATAGCCATGCTCAGTGTCACAAGCAATATACAGGCCTAAGTATTGAGACACCTGCCTTTAAATGCACATGAACTGTAATGGCATCCCAGTATTAGTATTGGGTTCAAAACTCATTTGGCCCACCCTTTGCAGCTATAACAGCTTCAACTGTTCTTGTCCACAAGGTTTAGGAGTGTGTCTATGGGAATGTTTGACCATTCTTCCAAGTGAATTTGTGAGGTCAGGCACTGATGTTGGACGAGAAGGCCTGACCTACAGTCTCCCCTCTAATTCATCCCCAAGGTGTTCTGTTGTGTTGAGGTCAGGACTCTGTCCAGGCAAGTCAAGTTACTCCACCCCAAACTCCCTCATCCATGTCTTTATGGACCTTGCTTTGTGCATTGGTCCAAATGATTTGGTGGAGGGGGGGTTATGATGTGGGGTTGTTTTTCAGGGGTTGGGCTTGGCCTCTTAGTTCTAGTTAAGGGAACTCTTAAGGCGTCAGCATACCAAGACATTTTGGACAATTTCATGCTCCCAACTTTGTGGGAACAGTTTGGGGAAAGCCCCTTCCTGTTCCAACATGACTGCACACCAGTGCACAAAGCAAGGTCCATAAAGACATGGATGAGCAAGTTTGAGGTGGAGAAACTTGACTGGCCTGCACAGAGTCCTGGCCTCAACCCGATAGAACACCCTTTGGCTGCATTAGAGTAGAGACTGCGAGCCAGGCCTTCTCATCCAACATCAGTGCCTGACCTCACAAATACACTTCTGCAAGAATGATCAAACATTCCCATAGGCACACTAAACCTTGTGGACAGCCTTCCCAGAAGCTGTTCTAGCTGCAAAGGGTGGTCCAAATCAAATTTTAACCCTATGGACTAAGACTGGGCTGCCATTAAAGTTCATGTGTGTGTAAAGGCAGGTGTCCCAATACTTTTGGCTAAATAGTGTATCTGGAAAAGACTTACAATGGTGGTGGAACCCTCCTACAGATAAATACTACATTTAGACATAGTTATAGCACCTGGGAGATGTGACAACTTCTCTACATAAAGCAACATGTTTGGGATTTGCACCCAGACCATCAGGGATACTAAGCAGAAGTTCTAACCTCTAAGCCACAGAGCCACCATGTGTGAGAACCTCCTACACATAACTACACATAAATACTGCATTTCTTTGGACATACAAGTGATGGAATTACATTACTCGAGAGTTATTCTTCTTGATTTATTCTGTGATATTTGGTGTTTTTTTGTGGGTGAGAGTAGAATATTACCCTCAAATTTTTGGGAATTACATTTTGCTTTCTGATGTTGGTACACATATCACATTTTTTGGGCTCAAATTATGAATATTTGGAAATAATAAAAAGCACAAAAAATTGTGATTAATTTTAAATCAAAATATTTTAAGCAGAAGCAACAATGTTGCAAAGAAAAATTTAGTTCAGAGAAAGATACATTACATCTCAACATTAAAAGGTTTTTTTTTCCATTAGAATCAATGGCTAATACTTGATTTGGACTAAAATAGAGCAGATTTTCACTTAAAAAAAAATGCTCTCTAATTAGCTCTCATTTTGGTATCTACTATAGCACCGGCTAAAAAAGACACTTGAGTTAAAATGAGAGTTATTTTCAGGTCTGAGCATGCTCAGTTGTGTTGGCACCAGACTTATAAAGATATTTCAGTGTAGAAATCACTTTTTCACACAATTTAAAAGCAGATTATCTTTAAAATATATAATATATATATTTGTGTTTGTATTTTTTCCAAGACTTATGTTTTTTTTTTTTTGTGTTTTACTCCATAATATTTTTGTGTGTGTTTTGTGTGTCAAGTTACCACAACACCATTGATATCTTGTATTATTGAATCTCAAGGAGATTGTTTGATGTCGGTGTCTCTTGTTAATTTCACATTGTATTTTTGAAATGTACCTGCCTCCTCACAAACAAACTCTTTTTTGAAGGAAAACACACATAGGCAAGTATAATTGAAAACAAAAATCCTTTATTAAGAGCTCAGAACCAAACAAAGAGGGAGGCAATGCTGGAAAAACAGCAGAAATTGGCGAAGCCTTGGACCCCCAGGGCACACATAATTATTTAACATCAAAATTGGTGGCCTGAGGACTCCTTATCTAAGGGAGTGCAGTCTGGTCCAGAAGTCCCAGAGATCTGGAAAGCAGCAGATGACATCTGTGTCCCCAGGCTGTGATACTACAAGAGGCTGCATATTTTGCCAGACCAGACTGAACCCAGGGTCATCACTCTCTGGTCTTCCTTCCATGCTTCCTTCCACGCTGTGGCTCTGGTGTTGGAGTTGTGGCAGGAGGAGGAGTAGGACCTGGAGGAGGAGGAGGAGGAGGAGTAGTAGGACCTGGAGGAGGAGGAGGAGGACTATGTGTGAGGTTACAAATGTGGGTAGCACATGTTATTTGGCCCCTCAACCCCTTATTGAGAGCTTCCAAAATTAGGAACTCACACAGGAGTCATTGGCCCTCCTCCATCTGCATCATTTTGCAGGCAGTTATGCCAGCAAAGTCCTCCTCTACAGTGTGGGGGGTTCTCAGTGCCTCTGTAGCCTTCCAAAAGAGGCCTATGGCAGCCTCCTCCAGGTTACTCCTCTTCCTGGAACTTTGTCTTTGAAGGTGTAGGGGAGGGACCTGGATATCAGGCAGCCTGCTTGGCCCGGCCACCTCCTTTTGCATGCTTTTTACACAGGGAGGCACTCTTTGCATTAATCTGGACTAATTTCATTAACTTCCACCAGGGGGTGATAGACTGCTTTGTTGGTTGTGTCATTTTCATTTTTTCTACCACAGCGCTCAACCCATTTCTTAATGCTGGGCGGATGTGCTCGTCACTACACAGCTTCCCGATTGGATTCTGCGGCGCCTCCGTGAAGTATTTATAGACATATGGTGTACCAAGATGGCCGCGCCTCAGATGACGTCTTGATGACGAAACGCGTAAGGCATGGCCACTTGGTACGCATACGTCCCTTTACTTTCTGTTTATGCCATTGACTTCCGGTTTCTGGTAGACGGGCCATGAAACGCACGCCGCTACCACTGCACTGTCTGTGGCTTCTGGCGTGGAGCCAGCCGACAGAGAGCTGCCAGTCTTTTTGTTTTTTGTTTTTATTGGAGTTTTTAATGTAAGCTTTGATAGCCAAATAAAAGTTGTCTTTGGATTCATACTATGAGGCTCTTCTCTTCTCCCTGTATATGAAATCTTATCCCTGCGGATGCCATTAAGATCACACTGCTGACACAAGTGGAGAGGAGTCGGTGAAGGGGACATCGACCGCTTGGATCATCGGATTTACGTCTATATGCCTATTACCCCTGCAGGTTCCGGTGAGTGGGGACACTAGAGGGGGCTCCATATAGGACAGTTCATACCAATCTGAACGGATACATCCGGAACCAGTTGGAGACATATTAAATTTCTGCACAAGGATTTTTTTATATGCACTGGACACTTTTTTGATATATGCATCATATTTTGGACACTCCTGTAATTTTTTTGCATGCACGGACACTTTTTTGAAATTACGGACTATTAATGCTGGGTCTTAGTTTTATTTTTATTTTTCAAAAAATGTTTTATTATTTTTTATTTTTGCTCTACGTGGTATGTGATCACAATTTTTAATGCACATAAAAAAAAATTTTTATTCCATTTTTCATCTGATCACTATCTAGATTGCCAATACACATTATTGGTATAACACCATTTTAGATTGTTTATCACTGATTCTTCTCAGGGCACAATTTATATACACCTCTTTAATATTAATAATTTTGGGGATTTTATGTTATCGTTGTATATTTGATCGATTATTAATTTTATTTATTGTTTTGGAGATATTTTTATTTTTATTATTTTTTTCACTTCAAGTAGTTTGTATGCTTATTGGTATCCTTAGTTTTAGTTGTGGATATATATACATACCATTTTATACACATTGAAGCACACTTTTTTTCACCGTTTTTAGTTTATTTATTCAGATCTGTAGCGCAGTTCTTCCCTTGTAGTGAGAGTTTGTTACTAATATTTTATCAGTGAACAGCGCCAATCCCCTATTTTCGTAGAGTTTACAGCATTTGGACTTCACCCAGGTGTTTTTCTTTTCTGGGGGGCTGCAGTTCGTATAGGTGCCTGTCCGGAGCGCGGAATATCAATATATATACCAATGTTAAATCTTACCTTCGCTATCACGATCGGCGCCTCCGTTACTCCTTCCTCCGCTCACAGACTGTACGTACTATGCACGCGAGTTACGCTTTATAGACACTGCGCATGCGTGAAACTCCGCCCACCCCTGATGTTCTTTCTACTCTATTCCCCGCCCCTTCTCGTTTGGCACAGTGGGGAAGAGCACATGGCGGAGTCAGAGCAGGTGTCTGATATTTACACCAACGAGGAGGAGGAGGAGGAAAGCCCGGAGGCAGAAACGTCCCGATCCAGAAGGAGACGATTTAAGGCATCAAATATGTCCTTTGGGGAGATGGTGGAGATGGTCAACATCCTGAAGAGGGCCGACTATGACGGGAAGTATGGACCTTACCCCAACCCCAATGTCAGAAAGGCCAAGATCATGGCGAAAGTGGTCAAGAGTCTGCACCGGAATTTTGGGGTACGACGATCGAAAGATCAGCTCAGGAAGCGGTGGTCGGACCTCAAATTAAGAGAGCACGAGCAGTACAGAAAGATCCGTAGAGTGCTGCAAAAAAGTAAGTAGTTGTGCTGTGTTCCAATTCTTTATGTTTATTACGTTCGTGCTGCTCCATGTGCTTTTCTTAACTGTTATCCAGTTTAAAATGTCAACTTTCATGTTCATGGGCACATTATTCGTTCGTATCAAACATTGTTCGTTCGGCCTAGAAAACACCATTATTTTGGCCATATGCATTTGACCACATTTTTTAGGGCCTACTTGTCTGAAACTAATTTGGTTGTGTACATAGGTTTGTTACTAGAATGAAATGCAAACTAGATTCTGTGTAAGGAGAGGACACTCAGCAGCAGTTTTCACATCTGTACGCTGGAGCACTAGTGTGGGACACAAGAACACCCTTTTTATTAGGGGGTCCCACACAGGTGCTCCAGTGTATACTATAGGGGTGTCTCCATCTGTGAAGCTTGTACAAGTCAGGTAAGTATTCAAGCTTGACAAAGGCCAAGACAAATGCCACATCTTGGAACTCTGCCAAAAAAGACAATTGTACCCCACTTCCAAGCAATGTTTCATATTCCTATTTCTGCCATCAAATATCTGTGTGCTAAGTATACCTATTTTTATTGTACATAGGGGATAAAAGACTCGGAGGACACCCCCCATCCGAGGAGACCACAGACCCCCCACCTCTGGAAGAAGGGGAAATCCACCTAAGACCAGCAGAGCAGGAGGAAGACGTGGTGGAAATTGGCACCACAACAGGTGAGTGTCTGCGACCACAGGCTCGGGTAAGAGATGGATACCGCCATATTTATAATACATGGTGTTTTTTTGTTTCGATCTTTTTAGGTGATTGTGATGTTGTGGATCCAGATCCTTTCACCTCGGAAAGTGCCCAGATCCTGATCGGGGAGATCATGGGGTGTAATAGGGACTTGGAAAACATCGTGAAAGCCATCAATGATGTTCAGCAAAAAATGAAGAACGTCATTTATGTTTTAGGGAGAGTTTAAAACCCCACAAAATCCCTTGGGTTTTTGTTGTGCCAAAATTTTTCATATTTTTATGTCAATTTGTAGCAAAGCCAAATTTGGAGGAGGCACACAGTGTGTCAACATGTGCTATCTGCCATCACGGGAGATCAATGGATGCGTTTTGGGGGTGCAACCCCTTCCTCAATAATAAAGTAGCTGTGAGGAAGGGGTTGCACTCCCAAAACACGTCCCTTGATCCCCTGTGATGGCAGCTAGCACATGTTGACATTTGGAAATTTGTATGCATCTTCCAAATTTGGCTTTTCCTGGGGTGACTTCACCCCATCTGAACGCAATATCAAACACAGTTTGTAAATACTCATGTCTGATACTGCCTTCAAGTTCTAACAAATGTGAACTTTGTAAGTTCTAAATTTGTGTATTTCTTGTGGGTTTTACACATGCCTGTTTTATCTTAAATGGACATTTCTACTTTTTCTAATGTGACCCCAAAAATTGTTAAACATTAAACATGTTGGTTTGTTTTAAAAACCTTTTGGAAATGCACATGTGATTGTGCTGTTATTAAAAAGATTGTTAATTAAGATTGTGTGGATTATTGTCTCAACGCTACAACATTTTTGTGGTGCTCTAATTGGTGTATTCTGTGACAATGGAAGTTATTTCCTAAGCGAAAATACACTTTGCACTACAAGTGCAGTTTCAGTGCAGTTTCAAGTGCACTTGTAGTGCAAAGTGCCTTTGCCTTTAGTAAATAACACCCAACAGTGCTTTGTAATGTTACACAATCACGCCATTTTCAGGACTCACCACATTTCTGTCAGGGTCAGCTAAAAAAAACACAAGCAGTAAATGTCACCAAAGATTTGAGTTCTTTTTTTTTTATTTTAAAAAGGTTTTACACATTGTCTGGCATATTGATAGCCCCCCTACCCGCAAAGAATTCAAGGTATCTTAGCCGGACATTACGGGCACTCGGGGGGGCAAGCCAGGACGGCCACTTTCAAGCGCCGTCAGGGTTGATTCATGTTGAATTCCGGCCTCAGGCCCAACTGAGCCAGCATAGTTGACACAATATTGCCATAAAAAGTTGTGTAGAACACAGCATGCCAAGATGATATGATTCAGTTTGTACTCCGCCATATGTATGGGTGTAAGAAATAGGCGGAACCGGCTGGCCATGATTCCAAATGTGTTCTCCACCACTCTTCTGGCTCTGTCCAGCCAGTAATTAAAAACCCTCTGGTCCGGGGTGAGGGTCCTCATCGGGAATGGCCGCATAAGATGGTCCCCCAGCACGAAAGCTTCATCCGCAACAAAGACGAATGGGATTCCTTCCACATTGTCTTCTGGAGGTGGCAAGTCCAAGCTGCCATTCTGGAGAGGCCTGTAGAACTCGGTCTGGGTGATGACTCCACCATCAGACATCCGGCCATTCCTCCCCACGTCCACATACAGAAATTCATAAGTAGCCGACACCACCGCCAACATCACAATACTATTGAACTTCATTGAGAGATGAATGCCTAAATAATGGGAATTACTTTGAACAGCCCCTCCTTAGTTACACTATTGGCAGCCCACTGGACAGGTAAGAAGTGTCATAATACAAAGATATAAATACACACTGTACACATTTGAGCACATTTGGACATTCTGCTATTACCTATCAAGATAATAATAGTATACAAAAACTTGAAACAGTACCATTTGCAAAGCTCTTGCACTACATGCTTTGGGGAATTCATCCATAAATATGACCACAAAAGAGGTGGGTATAGTGTGTATGGGTATGGCAAAGTCAGCAGATAGATGATTGAGGATAGATAGAGGATTGTTATCAGATGACTTAGCAGTTAGGGGGAGGGAGGGTTCCAAATGATTTGGGGACCCCCCCAAAAAAGCCTCTGGCACTCTGCCTGAATTTTAAGCACCAAACTTTTCAAAACATTTTTGGGGTGTTTGGGGTAAAGCACTACTATGGAGCTGATAAAATACATTGTTAAGTGACTACATGAGGTGAATATAGGGCCTGTAGACCATGCTGGGGAGGTAAGTGAAGGCAAATATGTATGAAGGAGCAAAAAAATAATTACATAAAAATCCAGCATGCATGAGGACAAAAGGGACATTCACAGCATATTACAATCATGGTAATTAGGGAATGAGGACAAAAATACAATACATTAGCAAACATTCTATACAATAAAATGTGATGTAAAAGGATAAAAATCTTACCTTAATATACTCCTTCTGCAGGACCTGGATGATGGCAGAACAGGTCTCTGGGATAATGATCCCCAGAGCCCGGGGGGAGATGCCTGTTGAGAACTTGAAGTCCTGCAGGCTTCTTCCCGTCGCCAAGTACCGCAGGGTGGTAACGAGCCTCTGCTCCGGAGTGATGGCTTGCCTCATGCAGGTATCCTGCCTGCTGATATAGGGGGTCAGCAAAGCCAACAAACGGTGAAAAACGGGGTCTGTCATCCAGAGAAAGTTCCTGAAATCATCAGGATTATTCTCACGGATCTCACAGAGCAAAGGCATATGACAGAACTGGTCACTCTGAAGCAACCAATTCTTAGTCCATAAACTCCTCCCCACCCTGTTCATGGACTGGACTTGTGTCAAGGTCAGGACCCCAACACCAAGCCCCCGCACAGCACGAACTCTACGAGGAGTACGTATACGCAACATGGGTAGAAAACGGTCGGCTGCTCAGAACGAAGTAACAGAATGCACTGAAGAACAGCAAGGCCTGTGAAGAGCGACCTGAAAAACAGTAACGAAGGAACAAGAACACAATGACAAGTCAATGGTACTCGCTGCACGCACTGAAGAGCAGATACAAACCCACAAGCACAAACTGAACAGCAGAAAACGATCTGAAAACCACGAGTCTGAAAAAGCGCAAATCGTCTCTCACCAAACTTTTACAAACACGAGATTAGCAAAAGGAGCCCAAAGGGTGCCGCGCTTGGTTCTGAAATGGCCTTTTCTAGTCTCGTCGTACGTGGTATACGTCACCGCGTTCTTGGCGAGCGGAAATTCCGACAACTTTGTGCGACCGTGTGTACGCAAAACAAGTTTGAGCCAACATCCGTCGGAAAAAATCCATGGATTTTGTTGTCGGAATGTCCGATCAATGTCCAATCGTGTGTACTGGTCATTAGGGTTTGGGCGCTATTTGGTTTCAGGGAACTATAGTAAATTTGATTTCGGGAGTATTTTCTCACCAGCGCTATAGTGAATACTGTTTTAGTGCTAATTAGCGCTAATTACCGCAAATTAGTGCTATTAGCGATAATTAGTGCTAATTTGCAGTAATTAGCGCCGCAGCTCTATAGTAAATGACCCCCAATGCGTCTTACTAACAAATAAAAAAATTACATTTATATATATGCAATTACAGCAGACATGAAAGAACAAAAAGCTAATTAAACTAGATAAGAAGACACTAATACAGATCAGTGGAACAAGGACGCTATTCACAAAGGAGTTTGGGCAATAAATGTGAGGTGCGAAAGAAGCATCATTTTATTATGACATTCTGTCCTATTATCTATCATTAGTTAAGGAGCACATTAGTGAGCAACACAAAGGCGATGGTTCAGTAAAAGGGAAGGGACTGTCTTTTTAATGTTTATTGTATATATAAATATATATATATATATATATATATATATATATATATATATATATATATATATATATATATATATATATGTGTACAGTTGTGCTCATAAGTTTACATACCCTGGCAGAATTTATGTTTTATTGGCCATTTTTCAGAGAATATGAATGATAACACAAAAAAACCTTTCTTTCACTCATGGTTAGTGTTTGGCTGAAGCCATTTATTATCATCAATCAACTGTGTTTACTCTTTTACTCTTTTTAAATCATAATGGCAACAGAAACTACCCAAATAACCCTTATCTAAAGTTTACATACCCTAGTTCTTAATACCGTGTATTGCCCCCCTTTAACATCAATGACAGCTTGAAGTCTTTTGTGGTATTTGTGGATGAGGCTCTTTATCTTCTCAGATGGTAAAGCTGCTTATTCCTCTTAGCAAAAAGCCTCCAGTTCCTGTAAATTCTTGGGCTGTCTTGCATGAACTGCACGTTTGAGATCTCCCCAAAGTGGCTCAATGATATTGAGGTCAGGAGACTGAGATGGCCACTCCGGAACCTTCACTTTATTCTGCTGTAGCCAATGACACGTCAACTTGGCCTTGTGTTTTGGATCATTGTCATTTTGAAATGTCCAAGTACGTCCCATGCGCAGCTTCCTGGCTGATGAATACAGATGTTCCTCCAGTATTTTTTGATAACATACTGCATTCATCTTGCCATCTATTTTGACCAAATTTCCTGTGCCTTTGTAGCTCACACATCCCCAAAACATCAGCGGTCCACCTCCGTATTTCACAGTAGGAATGGTGTACCTTTCATCATAGGCCTTGTTGACCCCTCTCCAAATGTAGTGTTTATGGTTGTGGCCAAAAAGCTAAATTTTGGTCTCATCACTCCAACTGACTTTGTGTCAGAAGGTTTGAAGCTTGTCTCTGTGCTGTACAGCATATTGTAAGCAGGATACTTTGTGGCATTTGCGCAGTAATGGCTTTCTTCTGGCGACTCGACCATGCAGCCCATCTTTCTTCAAGTGTCTACTTATTGTGCATCTTGAAACAGCCACGCCACATGTTTTCAGAGAGTCCTGTATTTCACCTGAAGTTATTTGTGAGTTTTTCTTTGCATCCCGAACAATTTTCCTGGCAATTGTGGCTGAAACATGAGTTGGTCCACCTGACTGTGGTTTGGTTTCAACAGAACCCCTCATTTTCTACTTCTTGATTGGAGTTTGAACACTGTTGATTGGCATTCTCAATTCCTTGGATATCTTTTTATATTCCTTTCCGGTTTTATACAGTTCAACTACCTTTTCCCGCAGATCCTTTGAGAATTCTTTTGCTTTTCCCATGACTCAGAATCCAGAAATGTCAGTGCAGCACTGAATGAAAGATGCAAGGGTCTGTCAGGAGTCCAGAAATTCATTGAGCTTTTATACACACACACTAATTACAAGCAAACAGATCACAGGTGAGGATGGTTATCTTTACTAGCCATTCAAACCCCTTTGTGTCAACTTGTGTGCATGTTATCAGGCCAAAATCACCAGGGGATGTAATCTTTTGATCAGGGTCATTTGGGTAGTTTGGTAGTGGGTAGTCATTATGATTTAAAAAGAGTAAACACAGTTGATTGATATTAACTGGCTTCAGCCAAACACTAACCATGAGTGAAAGAAATGTTGTTGTGTTATCGTTCATATTCTCTGAAAAATGGGCAAGAAATTATAAATTCTGCCAGGGTATGTAAACGTATGAGCACAACTCTGTGTGTGTGTGTGTGTGTATATATATATATATATATATATATATATATACAGTATATATATATAACAATATTAAACTAAATTATAAATGTGAATATAAATTATAAATCTTCAAATTAAAACCAATGTGAAAAAAAGATAAATAGATGACTTTCACCAGTTCATGCAAAAATAATTAAATGACTTCCACCAGCTCATTAAAAAGTGATATCCTCCAAAATGAGATAGCCACCAACCACCACCAGGATTTGCTGGTTAACCTCCCTGGCGGTTTTCCCGAGTGTGGCTCGGGGTTAAAATTCAGTCCCATTAGCGGTAACCCCGAGCCACACTCGGGATTGCATTGCAGGATCCTGGGGCGGCGTTACTTACCTTGTCCCCGGGATCCTGCGATGTCACCCGCAGTGTCCGAGGGCTCCGTCCTCCTCCGAAGCCTCTCCGTGCCAGGCTCCGTTCCCTGCGTGTGGCGCAACGCACGGGGGCGGAGCCTGGCGGCAAATTAAAAAAAAAGTAAAAATCATAACACATACAGTACTGTAATCTTACAGATTACAGTACTGTATGAAATGATTTCACATCCCTTTTGTCCCCAGTGCTTTGGCCCATGCCCTGCATGCAATTTTATATTATATATACTGTTCTTTCTGCCTGGAAACTGGAGATTGTCCATAGCAACCAAAAAGTGTCCCTTTACGTCAAAAGTGGCTTTAGACCAGCTAGAAAACAGCGATAGTAAATTAGAACACTTGCAGAATTGAGCGATAGTGAATTTTGGGGAAATTTATTTTATTACTATTTTTTTTTATTTTTTTTTATTATTTATTTTTATTTATTATATTATAATTTATGTTTTTGTGTTTCAAACTTTATCATACCCGGGATATCTACTAGACTCTGGTTTGGACAGATTTAAGTGTGTTATTGTTAAGATTTACAGACCTACAATAGAAAACGCCAAATTTCCATGCAAAATAATTGTACCGCTTTCAGCACCTAAAATCCGAAATAATCATACCGCCAGGGAGGTTAAAGGTAGGAGGAGGTTAGAAGGGAAGCCATCTACACAGAGCTTCAGGGCTATTTGTGCTGTTTATCACATTGCCGAAATCCTTTTTGGTGAATGTGCTATCCTTGGCGGTGGTTGGCAGCGATCACAGTCAGCAGGATTTGACTGTTGGATGAACTGGTGGAAGTCATTTATTGTTTTATTTACTTTTGGCTGAACTGGTGAACGTCATCTATTTATCTATCTTTTTTTACATTGGGACGAACTTTAAAGTGTAATGCCGCGTACACACGAGCGGAATGTCCGTCAGAAAAAGTCCGATGGGAGCTTTTCATCATATATTCCGACTGTGTGCATGCCCCATCGGACTTTTTCCGTCGAAAATTCATAGGGGCTTAGATATTCTATATTTTTCCGATGGAACTAATTACTATCGGAAAAAACGCTCGTCTGTATGCTGTTCCGACGCACCAAAAACGACACATGCTCTGAAGCAAGTACGAGACGGAAGCGCTCGGTCTGGTAAAACTAGCGTTCATAATGGAGATAGCACATTCCACATGCTGCAAATTCTGTGATCTTTTAATATAGCACATTCTTTTGTGCTTTATAATGCTAGAATAATGAAGTTGTTTTGCTGCTGATATTCACACAGAGTTCTCACAAACGTATTTCTTTAATATTTCTCGTGATCTCATGAATAATCTTTTATTTTTTTAAAGCCAGATCTCCATAATAATGTTTTGAATTATTTTTTATAGTCATCTTTTTTTATTATTTTTTATTTCATCAAGATCTCCTTTTTTTGGATTATTCAAAAATTATTTTCTAGTGATATCCATATTTTTTTTTTTGTATGTGTCAAGTTACCACAATAACATTATTATCTTGCTCCTTGTTAATTTGACATTGTATTTTTGAAATGTACCTGCCTACTCACAAGCAAACTGTCCTATTTTTAGAAAAACACATAGGCAAGTATTTTCAGAAAATAAAATCTCCATTTATTCTGGGTAACAAAATAAAGAGGAAGGTAACGCTGGAGAGTGCCCCAGGGCACACATCAAGTCTGTGGAAAATAAAATTGTTAGCTTGATGAGTCCATATAATTTTGAGCCCAATCTGGTCCAGGACTCCCAGAGATCAGGACCAGCAGCAGATGACATATATGTCCCCAGGCTGTGGTACTACACCAGCCTGTGTCTTCTGTCAGACTGAACCCAGGCCATCACTTTCTTCTCTTCACTGCAGCCTTCCCTCCACGCTTCTCTGCACCCTTCCCTGCAGCCTTCCCTGCAGCCTTCCTTGGAGGATGTGGCTCTGGTGGTGGACTTGTGGCAGGAGGAGGAGGAGAATGGGCAAGGTCATATACGTGGCTGTTCTCAGTCAGCTGGCCCCTCCACCCCTTCTGAAGGGCCTCACCAAAAATTCCCTCACAGAGGAAGCATTGGCCCTCCTCCAATTTCATCAATCTGGTGGCTAGATAGCAGCCATAGGCCTCATCAGCGTCAGGGGGGGCTTTTGAGGACATCAGTTGCTTCCCTAATAAGTCCCAGTGCTGCCTCCTCCGTGATCGTCCCCTTCCTGGGCCTTTTTGTTGTAAGGCAAAGGGGAGGCACCTGGGATTGGGTGAGGCTCCTACTGGGCCCAGCCACCTCCTGGCTGACACTGGGCCTCTCATAATCTTATCCCAATATAGGCCTCAATCTTGAAGCAGTATAGGCCACTGATGGGCCAAGTTAAAATTTTACCTTCGTTTAGGACGCTCGCCACTTCCGTTCCTCCTTCCTCCGCACACAGATCGTATGTACGACACATGCGTGTTAGCTTGATATACACTGCGCATGTGGGAAACTCTGCCCGTGTCGTCCGCCCCTGACGTTCTTTCTAGAATATTCCCCACCCCTTCTCGTTTGACGCGCAGTAGGAGCGACATGGCGGAGACACAGCAGGTGTGTGTTAATTCTAGTAACGAGGAGGAGGAAAGCCCGGAGCCAGAAACATCCCGATCCCAGAGGAGAAATTGCCTATGTGTATAAAAATAAGTTTTGCACACTGTTGTCTAAATGTGTTTGTAACTAGAATGAAATGCAAGCTTGATTCCGTGTAATGTAAGGAGAGGACACTCAGCAGCTGTTTACACATCTGGACTCAGGAGCACTAGTGTGGGGCACAAGGACAAACTTTTTAAGGTGTCCCACACAGGTGCTCCAGTGGATACTTTGGGTGTCTCCATGTTTGAAAATTGTCACAAAAAGGTAAGTATTCCAGCTCTGGTAAGGTAAAAAATCATGTCTTCAGCTTGGAACTCTGCCCAAAACAGACAATTGTACCCCACTTCCCAGCAATGTTTCATATTACTATTTCTGGACTCAAATATCTGTGTGCTAAGTATACCTTTTGTTTCATTCTCATAGGGGAAAAAAGACTCGGAAGACACCACTCAGAGGACACCAGGAACCCCCCACCTGAGAAAGAAGGGGAACCCAGAACAACAACACACCCCGAGCATCTGGAGGAAGGAGAGGTGGAGGAAGTTGGTGAGATTGTCACCACAACAGGTGAGTGTCTGACACTCCAGCTTCAGGTAATATATGTATGCCTGCATATTTCTAATACATGTTTTTACTCAAATTTTTAGGTGATGTGCTGGTTGTTGAAGAGCAAGCTGAACATTTCACAAGTGACAGTGTACAAAGGCTAATCAACGACATCATGGTGTGGAATGGTGAAATTGACATCATTAGGAATAAACTCAATCTTATGTAACAACAAATGAAGAACATGATTGATGTGTTGGGGAGAATCTGAATTTCTTACAAATGCCACCATTTTAACATTTGTTGGACTTTACACAAACTTTTTTTGACATTTTAAAAGTCAAATTTTGAAGATGCACACGGTGTGTCAACATGTGCTATCTGCCATCAGGGAATATCAATGTACGCGTTTTGTGGGTGCAACCCCTTCCTCGTAACTCTAGTAGGTGAGAAGAAGGGGTTGCACCCCCAAAACACGTCCATTGATCCCACATGATGGGAGATAGCACATGTTGACATTAGGCATGGGATCAGGAGGGAATACCCATTTTGACTCTCAAATTGTGTGCATCTTCAAAATTTGGCTTTTACAGGGGTGACATCACCCCATCTGATGAAGGCAATATCAAGACATTTTTGACACGATAATGTCTGATATTGCCGTTAGTTTTTCTACGTTGAACTTTGTAAGTTCCAGAGTTGTGTATGTTATGTTTAACAATTGTAAAAAAACTTGAGAAAAAAATAATTATTTTGCATCAAAATTTTATAACGCACATGTGAATGTGCACAGAGTAAAAGGTTTGATAATCAACAATGTGTGGCTTCTTCTTTCAATGCTCAATACCAGTTTATGAAGTAATTTTGTGTTAACAGTGACAATGGGGCTTATTTACTAAAGGAAAATCCACTTGGCACTACAAGTGCACTAGGAGAACCTAGGAGACAGCCAAAAACAAAAACAAGCAATAAAGAAAATTCAAGATTTTATCACACTTTTTTTTTTATTAAAAAAAATTGTATACATTGTCTGGCATAGCAATGGCCCCCTACCCATAAAATAATTTGCATATTTCTGACGAACTTCACGGGCGCTTTGGGGTGCCAAGCCAGGACGGCCAGTATCCAGGCCCATCAGGGGATTCTCAGGAAGTCTGGCCTCAGGCCCAAATGAGCCAATATAATTGTGGGCATTTTTCCTTAAAGAATTGTGCAATATGCAGCAGGATAAGATGATATGGTTGATTTTGTAGTCCGCCATGTGTATAGCTGTCAGAAACAGGCGGAACCGGGTGGCCATTATCCCGAAGGCATTCTCAACGACTCTTCTGGCTCTGGCCAGCCGGTAGTTAAAAACCCTCCTTTTCGGGGTGAGGGTCCTCTGGGGGAATGGCCTCATCAGGTGCTCGCCCAGACCGAACGCTTCATCAGCAATAAAGATGAACGGGAGTCTTTCAACTTTGTCTGCATCAGGTGGCAATGCCAGGCCACCAGTCTGGAGACGTTGGTAAAACTCCGTCTGAGCGAAGACTCCTCCATCCGACATCCAGCCATTCTTCCCCATGTCCACAAAGAGGAACTCATATTGTGCCGACACCACCGCCATCAACACTATACTATTAAACCCCTTATAGTTATAATAGTAAGACCCCGAATGGGGTGGTGGCACGATGTGGACGTGCTTCCCATCTATAGCCCCTCCACAGTTGGGAAAGTCCCAACGGTCGGCAAAATGGGATGCCACAGTCTGCCATTCCTGTGGCGTTGAAGGAAACTGTGGAGTCAAAACAGAAAAAAAAATGAGTACTTTTGCACATAAATATTGCAAGCAGATTCCTCCCCCCCTCTGGTGGCCCTTTGTAAAAATTTTAGGGGGGGAGGTTTCAAGCTGAGTTTAGGACCCAAAAAAAAAAAGCCTCTGGCACTCTGCCTGAATTTAAGGACAACAATAACATTTGTACACATTTTAGGGGGTGTTTAGGGTAAAGCACTACAATGGAGCTGAAAAAATACATTGTTAAGTGACTAGGCTAGGTGTATATGGGCCCAGAATAGCATGCTGGGGAGGTTAGTGAAGGCAAATATGCATGTAGGCCAAAAAAGGAGCATTAAAAGATTACAGCATGCATGAGGACAAAGAGGACATTCACAGCATATTACAATCATGGTAATTAGGGAATGATGAAAGAAATACAATACATTAGCAGACATTAAATACATAGAATGTGATGTTAAATGAGAAAACTTACCTTAATATATTCCTTCTGCAGGACCTGAATAATAGCAGAACAGATCAGCAAAGAGTCTGAATACTTAGGACCATGTGATATTTCAGTTTTTCTTTTTTTTCTAATAAATCTGTAAAAATGTCAACAATTCTATATTTTTCTGTCAATATGGGGTGGTGTGTGTACATTAATGAGGAAAAAAATGAACTTAAATGATTTTAGCAAATGGCTGCAATATAACAGAGTGAAAAATGTAAGAGGATCTGCATACTTTCCGTACCCACTGTGTATATATATATATATATATATATATATATATATATATATATATATATATATATTAGTAAATACCAATGCTATAGAATGTTTTTGAATTTTCATATTTATGTTTTCATTAATGTGTGAAATTCAATTCAGGTATCTGGCAAGATTGTGTTCTGTCCTTCACCTTGCCCTCTCCATTTCTTTTAGAAATAGCACCTTATTTAGGATATAGCTGCAATCAGTCATGACTAGGGATGGGCCAAACACCCCCCGGTTCGGTTCGCACTAGAACCTGCGAACGGACCGAAAATTTGTGCAAACTTTAGAACCCCATTGAAGTCTATAGAACTCGAACGTTCAAAATCAAAAGTGCTAATTTTAAAGGCTAATTTACATGGTATTGTCCTAAAAAAGGGTTTGGGGACCCGGGTCCTGCCCCAGGGGACATGTATCAATGCAAAAAAAAAGTTTTAAAAACGTCCGTTTTTTCGGGAGCAGTGATTTTAATGCTGCTTAAAGTGAAACAAAAAAAGTGAAAAGTTTCCCATGCTTAGAACAGTCCCTGCACAAAATGACATTTTTAAAGGAATAAAAGTCGTTTAAAGCTTGCGGCTTTAATGTAATGTCGGGTACCGGCAATATGGATGAAAATCAGTGAGACAAACGGCTTGGGTACCCCCCCAGTCCATTACCAGGCCCTTTGGGTCTTGTATAGCTATTAAGGGGAACCCCGCACCCAAATTAAAAAAAGGAAAGGCGTGGGGCCCCCAGGCCCTATATACTCTGAACAGCAGTATACAGGCGGTACAAATAAGATAGGGACTGTAGGTTTTGTTGTTAAGTAGAATCTGTTTGTAATTTTGAACTGGTACATTTTTAAAGTGTAGCTCCAGCCAAAAAAATCTATTTTAAGCTTTTTGGAAAACATAGGGAGGAGTTATAACTCCTGTGAAATTTGTTTTGCTGCCTGTGCACCTCTTCAGAAGATTTCACCTCACTTTCTGTCCCAATGACAAATGTTTTTTGACAATTTGGGGTTTTTAGTGAAACAAGGATTGTTGATAAAGCATCAGTGGAAAGGAGACACGTTTTTCCCCATATTAACTCTTACAGGAGGGAATTTCCCTTCCTAGGGGTAGATTTCATCTCACTTCCTGTTGTCTCCTTCCGTTTGCAAGTAGGAGTCGTTTGTAAGTTGGATGTTTGAAAGTAGGGGCCTGCCCTATACACTCTGTAGAAATTGGGGCCTTAGGTGTCGGTGTTGCCACAACACTGTAAGCCCTCACAGTTACTCTTGGTGGGCACAGGAACGGGCCCTGCTGTGAAACATTAGATCACGAATTGTAATTACATGCCCCTGTTGAACAGGGTCAGAAAAATTGGGCCTTTGGTGGTGGTGGTGGTGTTGCGACAACACTGTAAGTCCTCACAGTTACTCTTGGTGGGCACTGGAATGGGCCCTGCTGTGAAATATTAGATCAAAAATTGTAATTACATGCACCTGTTGAACAGGGGCAGAAAAATTGGGCTTTTGGTGGTGGTGGTGCTGGTGCCACAACACTGTGTCCTCATAGTTACTCTTGGTGGGTGCAGAAACGGGCACTGCTGTGAAATATTAGATCAAGAATTGTAATTACATGTCCCTGTTGAACAGGGGCAGAAAAATTGGGCCTTAGGCACTGGTGCCACAACATGCAACCCCTCACAGATACTCTAGTTGGAGTGCGGGAACGAGCCCTGCTGCAAAGTATTGCATCAAAAATTGTAATTACATGCCCTTGTTAAACAGAAGCTGAAAAATTGGTCCTTAGGCACTGGTGCTGGTGCCACAACACTGCAACCCCTCACAGATACTCTAGTTGGAGTGCGGGAACGAACCCTCCTTGCAAAATATTGCATTAAAAATTGTAATTACACGCCCCTGTTAAACAGGAGCTGAAAAATTGGGCATTAGCCACCAGTGGCGGCGCCCAGAACCAAACATTTTTTTACAAGCTATCAGTATGATCATTGAGGAGGAAGAGGATAGTCACTCAAAAATTATTCGGTTACATCGGCATCAGGTGCTTGGTAGCTGGTGGTGATCCAAGACTGATTCATTTTTATGAAGGTCAGATGATTGACCGAGTCGGTGGACAGGTGCACCCTGTGATCGGTTACAAAGCCTCCAGCAGCACTGAATGTGCGTTCCGAAAGAACGCTGGATGCAGGACAGGCCAGTAGCTCAACTGCATACTGTGCAAGCTCTGGTCAATGATCCATCCTTAAGACCCAGTAACCCAGAGGATTTTCGGTGGGAAAGGTGTCCAAGTCAGATCTTGCCCCTAGGTATTCCTGCACCATGTAAAACAGACGCTGGCGATGGTTCCTGGAACCGATCATACCTTGGGGCTGTGGATTAAAAAATTGTCTGAATGCATCGGTCAGACGGCCACCTTCTCCACCGCTCCTTCTTTGACTGACCGAAGCCTCAGCAACATGTTGTCCAGGAACAGGAGTTTGTAACCTTCCAGTCTCTGGGAACGCGTTGCACAGACCTTTCTGCAAGGCCTCCCGAAGATGTTTCATTCTCTGCTCCCTCTGCGACGGCAAGATAAGGTCCGCAACCTTACCCTTGTAACGTGGCTCAAGGAGGGTTGCCAGCCAGTATTGATCCCTCTCCTTGATACCACGAATACGAGGATCCTTCCGCAGGCTTTGCAGGATCAGGGAGGCCATGCAGCGTAGGTTTGCTGGAGCATTCGGTCTGGAGTCCTCTGGGTCACTAAGGACGACATGATCCGCAGCCACCTCCTCCCGGCCATGTACAAGTCCATGTGTTTCTTGGGACTGTAAATGATCCCTTGAAGACTGCTGCTGATGCTGAGTGCCAGGCTCCACCTCCATGCTGACACAATCCTCCTCCTCCTCTACCTCTTCCTATGTGATCGTCGGGCATGCAGGAACACTGGATAAAGGGGGCCTTGAGAGGTAAGGAAGTCCTCCTCTTCCTGCCTCTGTTCTGCCTCAAGTGCCCTGTCCATTATTCCATGCAGCGTGTGCTCCAACAGGTGGACAAGGGGGACAGTGTCACTGATGCATGCACTGTCACTGCTTACCATCCTCATGGCCTCCTCAAATGGTGACAGGACAGTGCATGCATCCCTGATCATGGCCCACTGGCGTGGAAAAAAAAAACAAGCTCCTCTGACCCTGTCCTGCTGCCAAAGTCGCACAGGTACTCATTGATGGCCCTCTGCTGCGTGTGCAGCCGCTGCAGCATGGCCAACTTTGAGTTCCACCTGGTGGGCATGTCACAGATTAGGCGGTTCTTGGGCACGTTAAATTCCTTTTGGAGGTCAGCCAGCAGAGCACTGGCATTATATGACCAGCGGAAATGCACACAGACTTTCCTGGCCTGCCTCAGGACATCCTGTAAGCCTGAGTACCTGCC